>NC_141218.1:6017228-6294728 GCF_054856515.1 Filicampus tigris | reverse complement strand
CAGGGAGTGAAGGCCGCCAGCAGGGGGGGCCTTAAGCCCAGAGACTCAGCCCTCCGCCCCTGCTGAAGCGTCTGTTTCTCTCCTAGCGGAGCGACCGCAGCAGGATCGGGTTACGCTACGCCCCCTTTCTTTATTAAGCCCGGGTTAGTGAGCCGTTAGCCGTGGTACGACACGAGCTCGCGTTGGATACCGTCCCCGGGGGAAACGAAGCTCCATGTAAGTAGCTATTCGGTGGTTGATGTACAAAATACGCATTTTCGAATGCGGCTCTCGCTCTGGTGCCGCCGCGAGACTTGATCCGCCAACACGACGAATGAGTTTCAATTGCTATTTTACTCGGATTGTGTCAAGTAATTTTACTCGGTTTCTTGGCTTAGTAGCGGCAATGCGGTCAAAGTTGGCCCCGAGTTTTGTTGCACGGCAGCCTGTTGCTTTTCTCACCCCGGATCGGATGAGACTCTGGCCGGGGGAGGAGGAGGAGGAGGAGTCGAGAAAAGCGGATTGTCCTCGCTTACTAGTATGCAACATTCGAGCCGAGCAAACGCTGTTTGTTGTACACATTAGCACACAGACAAGCACGCGTCGGTGGTCATCGTTTATTGGGAAAACTTGAAGGAAACCATCAAACGTCGTGTTTCGGACTGAAGTACCGTGCCTGCAGCGAGCTAATGAGTAAACGGTCCTCTATGGATCATTGTTAGGTTGCCATCCTCAGATGTCACAAGTAACTATTTTTTTTCGCATCATTATTCCTAAGAAAAAAAACACAACAAAAAACATGCAAAACAACGTGGACTAAAGTACAGAACCGTATACTGCATTACTGTGATTCAGATCGCTCCTCTAAGGCCCCCATACTATTTTTGTGTTGTTAAATATTAATGTTGAGTTGTTTATCAATGACATTAAAATACAGTAAATGAATAATGGTGTGATTTCGTTTGATGGATGGCCATTCTTATCTTCAAAAGCCTATCACAGCCTATCTGATCACGTTCGGTATGCAGGCCTATACAGGGATGAATACGTCAATAGGTTTATTGTAGTTTTGGAATTTTAATTATGGTTAGTTTTGATTTCGTTTTGCGTTTTGGTTTTTAAGTTTAGTGAGTTTTCATTAGTTTTCAGGGCAGCTTAGTTAGTTTTGATTAGTTTTAGTTTTTTTAAAAACACGTAGTTTTACTGTAGTTTAGTTTTAGTACTAGTTTTCGGGTTTTTTTATGTTTTACTAGGTGCAGGATTAAAAAAAACACCATGGCAAGTATTGTGTGGTATAAATAAAAAAATATATATTTTAAAACATTTTGATAATACAGGGTACAGTTTAACAATAGACAGACTTTTGGATTACAGTAAATTCAATGAATAACTCACTTCTAAAGTTAGATGCATGCATGCACCCTAATCATATAAAGATAGGATGCCTAGGTTGCCAACTTCTATGTTAGATTTGTGGTTTGAATTCCTGTTAAGAAGTAATAAACCTGGGTGTACAGTGTACTATTTTTTTTGTATACAGTATACTGTATATATTTTTTCATGAAAGCACTTTTTACCTAGTGTTGCATTTCAGGCTGACTTAAATGACAAAAGGTGCGGGGTCATTCGAACCACACGCAAACTCATCTCCTAGTGGCGACATCATCGGTTGGCTCTTTTTCAGAGCTGGGCATTTTACAAAAAATTGCGGTCCGTTTATTGCCCTCCGCCTACACCCGGCCGGACCAAATAGTAATCACCGAATCATCTTCGGCTGGTCCGACTATCATTTTAAACAGCAGACACCCGTTGACCCCGGTTGGCCCGTTACATCAGCGCATCCGCCATATTGGATGCGGCCATCGTATAAGCCATAAAATAAGCAAATAATATTTGTAAAATGGCGTTACAATGACATAACACAAACAAAAGCAATGTATCAATCCAATGAGTTGTGGCTCGATGATATACAGTATCTCCAAAGAGCAAGTCATCTTCACAAATCGCCGCTGTGGTTGTTGTACGTATAATACGGTAATAATAGAGATAGGGCTGGCCGACGACTGTATAAACAGGAACACCAGCCAATGTCGACTTCATGGACAGGAAAAGGGCAATAAACCAGACAACAACTGCACAAACAGAGACTCCAGTCAATGTGTATTACAGGAACGAGGACCAGCCAACAACTGTATGAACAGGGACTCCAGGCAGCGCTCCTGCCGATGTTCGTGCGTATTTCATAAAGTGACACAGAATACAGTCATCACTGACTCCACACTGTCTCTTTCGGCTAATGACCCGATGAACAGTTCCTCCCGCCAATGTCGCGCCCTCAACCAAACCTTTCCCATTGTTGCCACTAACATTCCGTTTTGCTTTCCAGGCCTTGACGAGTGGATCAAGTGTGAAATTGCTTCTAATGGGGAGAAATCCCGCCCGGCTGGAGCTGTAAAAATGATTGAAACAATGGGTGAGTCGATACTATTCTTAATGGAAGCCTAATGCACTCCATGGAGTCATTGCGCGGCAAATGATGATCCCTAACCATTCAGCGTTGACTTCCATCCATCAAATGTTAACTTTACCGCGGACACAACGCGCCCGTGCCGCCTTCCGCTCACCGCAAACCTTTGTCTGCCCGCTCAAGCGCGGCCAATTAATGTGTTTCGAATAAGATTACCTGTGTAGGTCCCAGAGAGGGGGAAAAAAAAACAAAAAAAACACGCTGACGCCGGGGTGCTGTCGACTGCCTTTGTTCAAATAACAAATCCTCACTTGAGACCCCGCGCATGCCCCTTTAGGTGATAGTCACAGTGGGCGAGCATGGGAAATTGCTTCATTTTTGTCCACATGACAGTGGAGCGTTGCCAATGAGGGGCTTCCGCCGGCTCTGGCAAGCGCACACAAGATTTGTTTCATTTCCTCCTGATGTGCTTCCACCGTTTTGCCAAAGGGCTCCGAAGCATTGGAAACTTTGTTGTTTTTCTCCCATGTTGAAAAGAAAAACACATAAGCGGCCAACGACTGATCGGGGACTCAAGACGAGGTCCATTTCATAGACAGGGATAAGATTGACTGCACGAACGTTACTGAAAACCTGAACTCCATACAACAACTACATGAATGGTGCCGCTTGATTATTTTTTTTTTTTTTCTTTTTGCTTGTTGCAAGCAAAAAAAAAACGTCTTACAAGTAGGACTGCAACTAACACTTATTTTAACAATCAATACATATGTTGATTATTTTGTCGATTAATCAATGAATTGAGTAGTAAAAAAAAAAAAAGTTCAATCCTATATTCAAAAACAGAACATTATTTTAAAATTGCAGAAAATGCACAAATATTAATCAATTATGATTCAGCTACTGGTTTGGTGTGTAAAATGGACAAAAAAATGTTGATCAAAATTTGATTCAACGCAAAGATAATTAGTCTGCTTTCATAGATGAATAGAGAAATCTGAGAATATTTACTGCTGAGAAGCTGAAAGTCAAAGGATTTGGACAATTTTAAATAAAGTCTCAAAACGATGAATCAATTTTCAAAACTTTTATCGATTAATTTGATAACACTGACCAAAAAAAAAAAAGCATTTTAATTGTTTCGTGGTAATTTTGGTCTGCTGAGTCTGAAAATTACATCTGTTTCTTTGAATTGGCTCTAATTTTTGTAAATATCAGTTTTATTGACAATTAATTGATTGATAATGAATGTGACGGTTTATGAAATGTGCTTTAATCGTTAGGAAGAGTGCTTGTGCTTTGATGTCACCTGTTTTTGCATTTGTTTACTACTACCGTACTCTTTCCTAACTTTCCGAATTTTTGTTTGCGGTCGCGTTGTGTCCTCTTTCTCTCCCCGCCCGTCACTGAAATATGTGACGGACGGCTCTCAGACACGCAGCGTGCCTTGCAGGCGGTGGAACGGCTCCAGGCCAAGCTGAAGGAGCGGGGGGAGGTACCCACCGAGGAGAAGCTCAGCCTGCTCAAGTCGGTGCTCCAGAGCCCCCTCTTCCACCAGATCCTGGCCTTGCAGAAGTCCGTGCAGCAGCTCAAAGACCAGGTGACCGCTCCGTTCGGGAGAGGGAGGGGGTCAGGACTTGAATTGACAACGTGTATTCCTTGGCCACAAACTAGTATTTTGTGTGCAATTCATACTCGGGGGGGTCACCGCCCCTTCTGCCCCCCTCCCTTTGCTCCTGCTTCATTTCCAGAAACAAGGCTTCAGATGGCCCAACGACTGCATAGACTGTACCAGACGGCAGCATTACATTGAAAAAGAAGGGAACGATTTTATCATCCTTGAACAATTGTTGATCCGAGTGGCGCATGCTTATCTTGCACAAGTCACAACGTCTCCCGCTAGTCTCGCTGCTTAGAGAACTGAACGTTAACGTAGCAAGCAAATAGCTCTTAAGGTGGCCGCGGGAAGCCGAATGAAAATATGCGAGCAATGCGGTGGGAGGCAAGAGGGTGGGCCACTTCTGAGACGAGATGAGCAATGAGCTGCGTTGTTTGGATTCCTTCAAAGTAACACTTGGAAAGCAGGCCACCGGGCCTCGGTCAGCCCGCGTAGCTATGGCAACAACAACAACAACAACAAAAAAGAGGCCACTGGTTGTGTGTGAAGTGGAGCGGAAACAATTGGTTAAATGTGCAAGAACCAGACTGGAACTTTAATCCTCTTAGTTAGCCTGACCAACAAAGCGCATGCACTTTAGCAGCATGCTACGCTAACGCCAGCCAGGCCTGTGGGGTATTCTCAAGTAACGTGCGGCAAATGACACACAAATGACCTTAAAGGGGGGCTGAGCGACTATTTCCCTGCCAGGAAGGACATTCTAAATGTATAGATTTTGTTGTATTTTATGAGCATTTGTGGGTTACATTTTGTAGCTTTTCTAGTGTACAGTATAGGGCCTTTCCATCTCTTCTTAGAATGGAATAGTTGTGTTGAGATAACCTGATAACTTATTCAATGGTAATTTTGTAACAAAGGCATGAACAGTGATTCTGACCAATGTCCACTTCCAGCCAAGGACTTAACAAACCTTTAGTATGTAATACTTGTATATTTAGTCTATTCATTTGGGTCATAGACACGTTTCCCCCCTTTGGTGGGGAATACATTTTTTTACGTACTGTGCCACATTCTTTCAGTTCATCTGTCACAGAGGTAATTAAAACAAAGCACATTGAGGCATCCAGATGGCCCGCAATGATAATAGAAATATTATATTTGGAGCCTTAGAGCCATTGTGGGAAAAGCAGCCATTATCTTCTGAAGGATTAGGCGGCTTTTGATGCGGCTAATCATGGGGGATAACGAGCTTCAGGATGCGGAATATTTGGACTGGAAAATCATAGCACTCACCAAGCATCCGGACAGAAACGCTGTTTAACTCATTCAGTGCTGAGGACGTTTATATTTGTCGACTGGAAACTGTTTACGGCCACTGATTAACAGAGTTGTCAAGTCCATTTTCCAATGGGTAGCGGTGGAAGAAGGCCCAGCTCTTCCGTCAAATTCAAGTTTCTTCATATCCATAATGACAAGCAGATGCCAGTAGATGTCGGCTTTGAAATGCTTTGGATCGGAGTTCCAACGGCTGGCGGTAAATGGGCTACATGAGATTTATGCGCGTGCGTGTTTGTTCCTCACAGGGCGGTGGCGATCGCGTCACAGAAGCGCAGCACAACGGCAGCAACGCGGCGCCCTCGGACATCAACGATGGCAAACCGACATGTGATCAACTGGATCAGATTATTCAGACTATGGCGCAGGTAGAATCACCATCTTTTGATTTGAATCGGTTTCATTTTTTTGTCTTTTCAATTAAAAGACAAGCCCCACGAGCAGAATTCCGAAGGCTAAATAACCTACGGAAAGTGACTCACGAGTAAACAAGTAGAGACCCCGGCCAAAGTAGCTTCATACGTTTTTGAACGTGATGCTGAATGTAGACACAATGTGCAGGGACGCTACGTGGCAAACGTGGACTTGCAGAAGCCCGCGTCGGGGGGTCTGGGATTCAGCGTGGTGGGCCTGAAGAGCGAGAACCGGGGGGAGCTCGGCATCTTCATCCAGGAGATCCAAGCGGGAAGTGTGGCTCACAGGTATGCGAATGCCCTCAAGTCACACCGATCCACTTTGACATCCCATCAGACAGTTTCCATTCGCAACATGACATTTGGGTGACATGTTGATCGAGACCCCGACTATTTTGGCAGCCATTTTAGATTCAATTTGGCCATTTCCAAGAGTCCTTCCAAGGGCCAGGCTTTTTTTTTTTACATGGATTGGCCATTAAACCAAAAAAACTGCCAAATATCACTACTGGCTCCCCACTCCTCTTTCATTTTGTCCGGAGGACACTGCAACATGAGGTTTATTTCCCGCCCCACTGCAGCGATGGCAAGTTGAAGGAAGCCGACCAGATTTTGGCCATCAACGGCCAGCCTCTGGACCAGACGGTTACCCACCAGCAGGCCATCGGGATCCTACAGAGGGCGTCCGAGAGGGTGCAGCTCACCGTGGCCCGGGGACCCATACCCCAGCTGGCAAGTGTCCGACACACACACGCACACACACACTAACTGATTCGGTTGATCAACGGCAGGAACTGTTCAAAATTGCTTCGTGCTAACGTTTGGTTTTTAATCATCCGTGATGGTCTAGTGGCAGCATGTGGAGACTATCGAGCTGGTCAACGATGGCACTGGTCTGGGTTTTGGTATCGTTGGAGGGAAGACAACCGGCGTAATTGTGAAAACGATCCTCCCTGGCGGCATCGCCGACCAGGTAATGACACTTCATTCAAACCTTAACTGCATTTGTAATCGCAAGTGTTCTGGAAATGACATTCATGTAGCTGATAAAATAAATATTTTTTTAATCTTTTTGAACTAAAAAACATTGGTCAACAGCAAATTTTTAATCACAGATGGCTTTATGTGTCCCTAAAAGTATTTTTGATGCTGATTTTAAAAAATGGATTTTTCTAGTACATCAGGTTTTTGAGATATTTTTATTTCATATTTTCAAGTTTAACCCATAAAGCTTGTGCAATACAGGTTTTACCATGCATTGTAAGACATTTCGGAAAAAGATTCCACCTGTTGCTGAAGCTAACCCTTTATTCATATATATTACTAAATATATTACTATATTACATATTATATGATTATGATATTATAAAAGTTCTCTGATTTAAAAAAAAAAAAAAACTAAAAATGTGTTGACCAGTACAGTCATCATCATCAGTTACCTGGTCTATTGTAAATAATAGCAAATTATTAAGTAAAAACTTATATTAAAATAAATCAGCAATTACATTTAACAAGTTTTGATTGATTTCTTTAGAAATAAAGAATTGTAACTCTTCTTTTGGGATTTTTTTTAGCTGTTTTTTGGGGGTCATTTATGTATTGGAAAAAAATGATACATTTGTAAAATAAACAATCTGAAATCTAGACTTAACTTGTATTTATTTTATTAAACAACTGTGGTTCATTAAATTCATTAATCGAATTCATTGAAAAACACGAGAAGGCATTTTTATTGGAAATAATACAATGTTAAAATGAGAATGAGTTATTTTATTATCAAAATTAACTATGCTACATATATTAAATACACATTTAACTTTTTTTTTTTTTTTTTTTTAATCTCATCTAATAAAATAAAATAAAAAACTTTGCCCGTCGCTGGTCTTCGGTGATTCCCTAATTGAACTCTTTTGGGCCTCAAGGACGGCCGCCTGAGAAGCGGCGACCACATCCTAAGAATCGGGGACACTGACCTGTACGGGATGGGCAGCGAGCAGGTGGCGCAGGTGCTGCGACAGTGTGGCAACCGGGTGAAGCTGGTCATCACTCGGGGCCACGTGGACGAGAACCCCTCCGTCTCTGCGTCCACGCCGGCGTCGCTCCCGGCGGACGCGGTCGGGGTCCATTTCAAAGCAGCTTTCGCCGTATCGTACGGCTTTCCCCCCCGTGCTAAAATTATTCAACCCTTTCACAGGGCGAGGAGAAGGAAGAAGAAGAAGAAGAAGAAGAAGGCGCGTTTGACGTGAGCCTCATCAAGAACGCACAGGGACTAGGGATCACCATTGCCGGTTATGTTGGGGATAAAAACTCAGGTGAGCAATATTGACTGAATCAACAATTATTGCAGATTTACGTATGGAACGTATCCGCTCGGCCTGTTGCAGAAATTTTCTGCTTATCAATACCATGGAGTACAGTACTTTTTGTCAGAAGAAGTTTAAATATGCTTAAAAGCACGCGGGAGGGGTAAAACTATTCTGTCTTTCATTTCATTTCCTCAGAGCCCTCCGGTATTTTCGTCAAGAGCATAACAAAAGACAGTGCTGTAGATCAAGACGGACGTATTCACGTGGGAGACCAGATAGTGGCCGTAAGTACCTCAGCGAGCACAAAGGCCCTCTTGGAATCGCTGTGTTCATCTTTCCAAATAATTATTCGCCTTTTGGGGGCCCGCAACGTGGGTGAAAAAGCCCAATTTTTTGGCCACCGCAACTTGGCTCATGTTGGTGGCCTAACAGGCCTTTTCTGCTTGTATTTTTAATAATTTTTCAAAATCAATCTGATAACTACTTCACCTTTTGCGGATGCTTTAGTCATCTAGGGCTCAAGGACGGAGCCTCCCCGCTAACCCTAATTAATATCATTAATATTATTAACAGTATAGGCTATGCAGGAAATGTTTTATCTGAGCTATCAACAGGGAGCAATTCATCCATTCCGTCTGTGGATTTGCATAATTTTGAGGAATTAACAATTAATGACACATTTTTCTTGGGAATATAAAAGATTAAACACAATGAGCCATCCCGTTCTTAATGACTATACATTAAAAATGAGCCCTGACTGGATGTAACTACTTTTTTTTTTTTTTTTTTTTTTTTTTTAATTATTGAGCATCTTCTTGTTTTTACTTGGTACTTAATTAAGTGAATCATAGCAAACGGGGATGTTTTCATCATAATTTTGTTGGCTAACAGAGTAGAACACTCACAATGTCGATGTATGACTCCGCCGGCTCCCGCCCACTCGCTGCCCCTGTAGGTGGACAGCGTGGACATCCAGGGATACACCAACCAACAGGCCGTGGAAGTCCTCCGACACACGGGGCAGGCCGTCCACCTGAAGCTGATTCGCCGGGGCTTCCGGCCCGACGAGATCCCGCCCGCTGTGTCCCCTGTCGTCACCATCTTGCCACCATCCGCTGTCGTCCTGGAGGAGCTGGACATGGAGGGACGGACGGAAGCAGACCAAGGTAGACTAAGGCTGTGTATGCAAGGAAAGTTGGTTCTTCCTACTTTTGCTCTAATTTCATAAGAATACAGTGAAGTGAACTGCAGCATCTTCACAGTTGGACCTTTGTGGATTTGTCTGTTCGCCAAAACGGTTATTGCTCTGGCTCAGGGGCGGAGCCAGAACGTGGCTAACGGGTGGGCCTGGAAAAATCAGGGCGGGCCTGAATATTTCTCTCACTGAGCACAATCCTCCTGTCCCGACACATCGTATATCCACATAAAATGACAACCTGAATAATACGAAGTTTTGATCTTCGTTAGACAATCACATTTATGCCATTCTTAATATTCAATAAAATAAAAAAGAACGCAACGAAACACAAATTCTAAAATAATTCACAAAAAATTCTGAAGTGTATATTTTTTCATGAATCTCCCAGGCCCACCCAGTGAGATTGCTCCGCCCCTGCTCTGACTCATTGTGACAGGGACATATGTTGAAGTGGGTTGAGTAGTTTCATTTATATGTAAGTAGTGCTTTGCTGCCATCTTGTGGGATCAATAGGCAATTGCAAACCATTTGGGGGGAAGTAAGAGATGTTTTTTTCTATTCGGGGCAGGGGTCAGCGCCCTCGCAAATAGGGGAGGGTTGGCTGCTAATTTAGTGTGTTGCAAAGTCAGTTCAATACTCTCGACAGTAACATTAGCGCTAACGCTAGTGGTAACCAAACATTTTGTGTGTCCTGGTTGGTCCACTTTTAGGCAGTTATATATTATTACATTTCACACTAATAAAGCACATTTGCGAGCATCATAATTTCAGTATCGAGTAATACTTTTTAGTGGTAATTTTGTTTGGTGGTATTCTGTCAGCTTTTACTCAAAGGGTTGTGTACAAACGATAAAAGGTACTAAAGTAGGTGATCCAGGTTTGTTATCACACAGCAGTCCCGTTAAGACGTTACGCTCAAGTGCAACAGTTACACGTTGTTCCTTTCAAGCAGTCGATCTGATCTCTCTCTGATTAGTTGTGCCCTGTGCGCTCAGATGAAAAGCAGCCGACGACAATGAATGAAGGACCAGCCGTCACTCTGCTTGTAGATCAGCTGACACAAGAGAAAGATGGTAGGAGGCTGCGGGAGGGGGCATCAAACACCCTAGCAACACAATTACAAACACTCAAACGGCGCCTGTTGTTCGAGATTAGCTGGCACCGTTAACCGTTTCCTCCCTAAAGGAACGACAACTCCGGCCGCCTTCCAGGAAGAGGAACTTGTGAAAAAGTGGCAAGAGATTCTGGGTGCAAATAATGAAGTCGTCGTAAGTGTTTTTCAAGAGCTGAATATCTCTTATTTTGTTTGCAAATGGAATGAAATGATGATGGCTTGGACAGGTGGCTCAAGTGGAGAAATTCAGCGAGAGCAGCGGCCTGGGGATCAGTCTGGAAGCCAACGGCGGCCATCATTACATCCGCTCCGTGCTGCCCGAAGGACCCGTCGGCCGCTGCGCCAAACTATTCAGTGGAGATGAACTAGTAGAGGTAGTGAAAACCGTTTCACGGCGCAACGACGGCTTGCGATCTGAATATCGATCCCTTTTTGTCTCAGGTCAACGGGATATCCCTGATCGGTGAGACCCACAAGGAGGTGGTCCGAATCTTGAAGGAGCTGCCCCTCCGTGTGCACATGACATGCTGCAGACCCGCCCCCCACCAACAGGCCGACATTGACGCTTCAAACCCTCAAGTGGAAGCTTCACCTGCCAGATCGCAATTAAAGGTGCTTGATTTCATGTTACCGTGCTTGACTCGACTATGGTGGTAAAATATTCAAAGGCACGGAAGCGATTGCCAATACAATGGACAACACTTGCGGATTGATTTTTTTTTTTTTTTCATACAGTGGCCCTAATGGGTCAGAATGGTTGAGGTTCCTGGTGGAATGATTATGGGTGTTTTTTTTTTTGGTTTTTTTCGGAGGAACGTAGGTTGTAAATGAAGATGCCGTGCCATATTAAAGGTTCAAGTGTCCTCGTCTTCCTCGACAGTGTAGCCTGTCAACGTGTGATTAGGTTAGCCTGAACTGTCAGTCGCTCCATTGGTTCTCCACGCTGCCAAGCGTGATGGATTAAGGTTTGACAAAAAAGGTAGCACGACTCCAATTACACACTTCAGCGGCAGCCGTCAACCACGCGGACTGGAAATAGGACACTTCAAAGCATTCTCCTGGCTTATTATGATGTCATCTCATCAAAGGCCAAGTATCCCAAACAAGAGACTGAGCTAGCTTTTTTTTCCCCTTCCAGCCGAAACAAATGCATGGCCCGAGCGGCGTGGACGCGGTGGAAACGGTGGAAGCGGCAAAGGATCTGATACCAGAGGTGGCGGGCTCTCCTTTGGCCATGTGGGAGCTGGAGATCCAGAATATTGAGCTGGAGAAAGGAGCAGGAGGATTGGGATTCAGCATTCTCGATTACCAGGTGAGGAGACAAAAACTCGGGACTCTCTTTTGAGTTGACTTTAAACCTGCATCTGGTGACACGTTATTCACCCGGCTCTACCGCAGGACCCACTGGACCCGGCCAAGACGGTCATCGTGATCCGCTCCCTGGTTCCCAACGGTGTGGCCGAGCAGGATGGACGGCTGCTGCCGGGGGACCGGCTGATGTTTGTCAACGACATCAACCTGGAGAGCGCCAGCCTGGAAGACGCTGTCCAAGCTCTCAAGGGGGCCGAGCTGGGCGCCGTGCAAATCGGGGTGGCCAAACCCCTTCCCGTAAGTATTCAGAATTGTTCTTGGTGTTTTGTCACAGTTTGTGGTACCTTTTACATTTCAAATTAATAACGTTGGTAATTTCAGGTTGTCGACAAGAATTGAAGTTTATCAAAAGGCTTTGAATTTTGTCTTGCCCTTTTTAATTCGAACGGCTATTTTAAGTGTTTGCCACATACCGTGACGAGCGACGGTGTTGCGCATGGCGTGGAAGTTGGAATGCTCGAAAGTCGCCGTCAAACAGGAAAAAAAAAAAACTCAAATGTGAAGGCCGACAAAGTCACAAACAGGAGTGGGGGCTGCGAGGGGCTGTTCATGGCAACTTGCAGCTTTCATCTTTGCTCGTATTGCCTTCGGATTACCAGTGTCGAGGTCAGACGGATTAGCGGCGTCTGTGGGAGTTATCCCGCACTCCAGCAGGATGTGCAACGCACGTCGGCAGTGTCACCTCTCAAAATGGAGAATGACAATCGTAATCCTCGAACATTTGGAGACACTGAAAGAATCTCTCCACTTTTCCTAGGGGATAAGTGGGGATTCCTACTCACCGCAGCTTTACGGTGGGCATGAAGTCACGTCGCTGTCCACCCTCCGTTCATTTGACTTCAGCAGTAGTTTACTCCAAGACGGAGGCGAAGATGAACTGCCCGGCGGGGTTCTTTTTCGGGCACGGCCGGCATTGGTTAGTTAGCTTTTCAAGCAACAGAGGGGACAAAAAAATAGAACACTTGAAAAGATTTTTGATTCAAGGGTTGAAGCTACCTTTTTTTCCGTCCCAGGTGGACACCAGTGAAGTGGACGAAAAGGCACTGGAACGGGCTTACTATGGCGAAGAGGACACCTTCCAGGCATCGATGATTGCGCTCCACGGAAGTAGCTCGGATCTGGATTTCCTGCACGCATCCGCACCCGAGGTGAGCGGCTACTTTCTTGGGCAAATTAGAAAAACACTGTACACCTTTTCACCATGACGTCACATGTAAGAAAGGGGGAGGTGGAAATTCAGAAGTAATTTAAATCGCAACAGGTATGTTGAATCAAAAATGGACCCGGTGGAAACTTAGAGTTAAGGTCACTTTGCCACATTGTGTAGCTAAACCAAAGTAAGTTTGCTCTGAGTTTGCTTTCAAGGAAACATCCTCGCATTGTTTTGATTATCCAAAATGTTCCAAGAATGGGAGGGGGTCACTACAAATGCTTCTGACACTATTTAATTGACTCTTCTTTTGCTTGGCATAATGGCACAGATGTGTTTGCTAACGTTAGCTTACAGGCTAGCGCAATAGCCATTATGCTTTTCAAAATCATTCAAAGACAGCTCAACCAAATACTTTTTTAAAACACCTGTGATTAAATGCCTTCCATGAAACCGACGATGGAGGTTTTCTTGGTGGCTACTCATCATCTCTGTACAACTATTGACGACATCCATTCCATTTATCATCCTCATCCACCGGTTCCGCTGGATTAAATTTTGACCTTTTAGCAGTACAACATCATTTTCAGTTCAAGTCAGCAGTAGTCATTCACTTTGTGCCACCTAAAGTACCCTGGTGGCTATTGTTTACTGGTCTATGAAAAAAAAAAAAAAAAAACCTTACTAAGCTAACCGTGCTCAACACAGACTTCAAGTTATCTCGACTTCGAACCGGCATCGGCGACTGCCCCTCCAGGCGGTTCTGACGAGGACCTAGCCACAGCCGAAGAAACAACAGAGGCCTTTGACTCCTACAGGCCGTTTAATGACCTCCAAATCACAGCTGAAATTCAGCTGGAACCGGCGGAATTGGTTCAATGTCACGCGGAAGAGCCCGCTGGCACTTTTGTGGAACAACCAATCTCCATGGAGGTAACTTTAGAGGGAATGTTCTGAACTCTTGTGTCAATGCCCGTGTCACACAGAGCAGAGTAGGTGAGGAGTCTGTTGTTGTTTGCTCCCCAGGAGGACGAGGAGGTCGACACGAGGGAGGACGCGGGCGACCGAGCGGCAATCTCGGGGAGCAGTTTCGAACGGACGATCACGGTTGTCAAAGGCAACTCCAGCCTTGGTTTGTGTTCATTTCTTCAAATGAAGTTGTTTCACGTCGAAAGAGGTTCAGACAAATTCTCCCCAAGAAAAACAAATAAGAATGCCTCTCTCTAATAATTGCCTTAAACAAGTTTTGGGGAAAAGAAGAAAGTTGCAAAAAAAAAAAAAAAAAAAAAAAAAGCCGCAGAGTTAAACTCAAGTAGGCAAATTAACATCTGTTTTGGTATTTCTACAAATAATACACAGCTCATGTACTCATGAAAATGACATCACAACTGCTCACAACGACCAATCACGGCTCAGATTCAGAAAACAGGTCAGCCGTGATTGGTCGTTGTGAGCAGTTGTGATGTCATTTTCAGTCGACAGAAGACAAAATGGCCGCCCTCCAGAGATGTCTAAAAACAAGTGCATTTTGCTGCTTCATTTATATTCCACAAACGCAAAATTAATCAGAATGCCGTGTTTCAACTAGTGGGCCTGTTGGGAACATATTCTTGGAAAAAAAATATGTTTGGGTTGACTTCCGCTTTAAATAATATGTCTCGATTAGTGAAAACAAATTAGCTTCTTTCCCCAAATAGATGTCTCCTCAATTCTTCATGCCCTAACACCACTAAAATGTTGCAGTTCCATAAACACCTCAGTGTTAAACTAGGATGGATGAATTAACTCTTGTGTTTTTTCTTAAATAATAAACACCTCATTTAATCAAAATAAATAAGCACCTCCCCTATTAGAAATAGAGTACCTTGGATTTTCACCTTCCCTCCAACTCAGAGAACCCGAACCCACTCGAGTAAACAGAGCATGAACGCCGCTGTGTATTTACGGCTACCGCAGGGATGACGGTGAGCGCCATGAAAGACGGTCTGGGGATGCTGATCCGAAGCGTCATCCACGGCGGCTCCATCAGTCGGGACGGCCGCCTGAGCGTGGGCGACCTCATCCTGGCCATTAACGGGGAACCCACCGCCAATTTGACCAACGCTCAGGCACGCGCCATGCTTCGCAGGCACTCTGTTATAGGACCCGACATGGGGTAAGAGCATCGGCAAGACAAAATACACATATCATACCACTCGGTAATATGTTCAGGACACCCCCCCCCCCACAATAAGTAAAAATCTGCAATATAGAGAAACCATAGAATTTTTGTTTTTTTTTCAGTTGTACAGTCCCCCACACTTTCAACACACTTAAACACATTTAAAGCCTTCTTGGAATCACTTTGCAAATGTATTTGAACGCAAAAAAATTGCAAGCATAAAATGTGTAAAAATACTGTGTAGTACTGATAAGTGTTGTGTGCTCTAAATGCCCCTAGATGGCAGTGGTATGCAAAGTAAAGGGGATGCAACGAATCACAAAATTCAATGTTCATACTGTTAAGAATGTTACAGTGGCCTGTTTTTTTTTTTTAATCTAGTACAGTACATTTGTACAGTTCAGTTGTATTTAACTTTTTGGTACAATACATTTGCACTTAATCTTTTATTTTGGTACCGTTTTTTTTATTTTACTATTCTGTGCTATACATTTTAATGGAACAATATTGTATTTTACTGCACTTGTATCAATATTTATGTTTTCACTACTGCACAGTATCTATATATATAGTTAAAAAAACTGTATAAACCCATGAAATAAGTAGGTGGGTTCTGCAATAAAAACAAAAATACTGCGATATAATGGGGGAACACGGTATTCTAGTACTGGAAAGTGGTGCTGTGGGGTGTTTTTTTTTTTTTTTTTTTAAAGCATGAACATTTTTGGTTTAGCCAAGAAACCAACGGGAGGGTGAATGCATGCTTGGCCAACTAAACAAAGGCACAGTTCTGTTCGGTGCATAAACGCCAACTCTTCACGTTCTAGATCTGCTTGCTCACCAGAGGATGATCTGTGCCCATTTTATGTGTGAGTATGACTAACCGCCCGGCATTGTCTTGGCCGCCCTGGTCTTCTTTTCCTCCGTTCGTCCTTCTTTTGTCTGCATGCAGTCGTCACTTAGTAGCAACGTCTTCGCTGAACAACCAAGCATCTTTCTCAACCCGGCATGTCTGTGATATCCCTTGCGACACCACATTGTTTCAACTTGTTTTTTGTCCAGCATCACGTACGTCCCGGCAGAATATCTCGAGGAGTACAAGAGCAGCGTGGAGCAGAGTGACAAAGACGGCGTTTCCTCTGAACCTATTCCAGCTCCAAAGTACGTAGGCCGAGACTTTTCTAGAATAAGAAAGCGGTACTTTTGTGAACCCGGGGTATTTTTTAAAGTGTCTCCCCCGTTGTGTAGGGAAATTCCCAACCTTCCCGAGCGGGAGGATGGCGAGGGAGAGGAGAGCGTGTCTTATAGCAACTGGAACCAACCGCGACTGTGAGTACGTCCATTGGACACAAATACAAATAATAACAATTAGGGATGGGAATCTATGGGTACCTCGCGATTCGATCCGATTACGATTCAGAGACCCACGATTCGATTCAATTCCGATCCTGAGGCCTATGATTCGATTCTATTCCGATGGATCACTCTATTTGCTTACATTTTATAGTCCATGCAAAACACTGCTACCTTTTTAAAAACAAAAAACTCAAGGAAGAGCAAAGATCTATATTTCACACTTTGACTTCACTGCGCTCGTATGAGATTTTGCTTGTTCCGCCATCTTGTCACGTATTAGCTTATCCTAGCACAAACATCTGACGTACAAATGCACTTAATCACTTGCGCATGCTCTTAGTTTTTCTGTTTAAACTTTAAATATCGATTATTAATACATCTGAATCAATTCAGAATCTTTTTAATACGACGAACGATGCATCGAAAAAACGATTATCGTTCCCACCCCTAGTAAGTACAATAAACTTGAGTTTCAAAGTCGAGTACCACATTTGAAAAGATACCTCTAAACAAAGAATATAATAAAGGTGATGTATACTGATTGTGGTTCCTCCGCCCTCAGAGTTGAGCTCTTCAGACAACCTGGCAAGTCCCTGGGCATCAGCATTGTCGGGGGCCGCGGGATGGGCAGCCGGCTGAGCAACGGCGAGGTGATGCGGGGCATTTTCATCAAGCACATCCTGGAGGACAGTCCCGCCGGACACAACGGCACCTTGAAGACAGGCGACAGGATTGTGGAGGTAAACATCAAACAAGCGGGGGCTGTTCCGACAAGATCGGGTGGCAGATAATGAGAGTGACCCTCACCCCGTCAGGTGGACGGCGCCGATCTAAGAGACGCCAGTCACGAGGAGGCGGTCGAGGCCATACGCAGGGCGGGCAATCCGGTGTCCTTCCTTGTGCAGAGTATTATCCAGAAACCCAGGGTAGGTCTCAAACCAAACCAAAATGGCAGACTTTCTGTTACCTGTCGGGCACTGGTTCTTGAGTCTGTTTTGTGGCCTACCAAATTTCATGTTGCTAATAGAAACTGCCTTCAGGGGCTTAATTTTCAAATACAAAAAAAATTATGGAAACACAAAAATGGCTCCTTTGTGCAAAAACAACAGACTTCTCGAGTCTTTTCAAATATTGCTTCATGAGACTGTGGTGGGGGTGGGGGGCGCAATCTTTACTACCAGTTGATTTTAGAAGTACCCTGAAAATGACTCTCAATGGCCACTTCAAGCCAAAATGGCAGTCTATTAATTCCATGGCAGCATTTCTGGCTGGCCTTGCCATTGTCGCAGCTGAGATCCCCCCCCCCCCCCCCCCTGTGATAGGAAAGTCATTAACAAGATGCCCGTTGATGAAGCCATCAGACAGATTGCCCAGTTTTATTCCCCAAGTTTGTCTCTAATTATGTTGACGTGTGAAGATGATGCTTTGAAAGCGGGGCGGCTCCGCTTACAAAAGGCAAGAAGCGAGGCAGCGATAAGGCAAGCACGAGTGTGATTGATGGCTGATGTAATAGGAAGCAGGGAGACAGAATAGAAGAGAGATGGATTACCTGGCATGAGCACTGTGGCGTGCATGCCAAAGAGGTGTGAGTGTCTCCTGATGGAGCCAAGTGTGTGTGTGTGTATTTTAAGTAAGTGTATATCGATTCCGGCTGGGTAACAGGAGCTAAGTTTGAAGCTACTTTTTTTTTTATGGCAGGAAAATCAAGAGGTCATTTTGGCCTCGGTTTGCCAAATAAGAAATATTATGTACTCTTACACCTTACGTGGTGAACGCCGTGTAATCCAACTCGGTGTCGCATTGTGTCGCGTAGTCATCGACGAGTGCAGAGTCCATCGAGGAGAATGTGCCAACTCTACCCAGAGACAACGAGGACAAGGTTGGTGATGTCTTTGAGCCGTTTGAACACCGTGGCTTTCTATTTGCACTGAAAACGCTGCGGGTGAATCCATCTTGTCATCGTCTAAAGTTGTCGCCCTTTGTCTCTTCTCTATAGGAGGGTGACAGTCACAGTAGACTTGTCCTCCGCCTCTCCCCAACTAACCCTTTCACTCCTACCCCGTTTAAGGTTTGTGGGTCTCTCCGTTGTGGCCTTCCTCTTGTCCTTCTCGGTGCATGCGCGCGCTGCGTAATGGGGCGATGGCAAGGTTATGTTTATGGGTTGACAGTTTACAACCGTATTCCCTTCAAATAGTGGCCGTCCCTCCAAAGGATGCTGCGCACCCCAATTAGTTATGCGCTGCGTTAATTATTCGCAAAATATGCCTCCCTTCACCCCAAATTGACGACGAGTAGTGTGGACACTGTTAAAAAAAAATGTGGGGTGAACTCAAAATTTCAAAGGCAACAAACTTTGACAAAAGTTGGGCACGTCAATTAAATAGTTTAAGTTTTGCAAATTGGCTTCCCCACATTTCACAACAAAGAAATGGACCAATTCAATAAGTAAAAACAACTCAGCAAATTGTTGTGGAGCAAAGAACTTGCTTTGCTTTGTTGCGCTAACTAACACTGTTGACTTACATGTCAATAATTTATATTTTAAAGTTCCAACTTAAATTACAGTTTTAGCCCCCAAAAATACAAGTTGTGTTTTTACAGTGTGCTGACTTAAATTAACGCAGTCAACAGATGTTCATTTGTTTTAAATCCAGTACCCATTTTGTCTTAAGTGGTCATTTTCAGGAGTCTTTCAAAATGGACCCCGCTCTAGAAATGTCGCCCAATTCTTAGCAAATTTGACTCAAGCAGGCGGGTGATGGCAAATTGCCAAACCTTTGCATTTTTTATCATAGCATGTATAGTCAGAGCATGGGCAGCTAAGATGGATGACTCTGCAAACATTTCCTCTCGCTAGAATAGTTCCAAGACATACATTGTAAAAACTCATTCGCTGTCAGCCATTTTAGGGCATTTTGACATTTTCAAGACCCACGTGATATTCTGTTCAATCATTATATATAGGACACCAAATCTACCCCAAAAAAACAAAAAAGTTGGATTCTGCCGTTTTCCATTCCTTTTATAGTCAACGGACTCAAAAACTGCGCTCAAATCTAAAATGGGGGCATCGATGCCATCTACTGGCGGTTGTGCATCAGTGAAGTTGTTTCCGAGTTTGAACTTTACAGCGGAGCAGTTGAAAAATGCAATTGCCAAGTCAAAGTGTCAATGGCAGTGAATGAGTAACATCGTTTCGATAATGTCTACAACCGCCCCACCCGGAGACACCCCCCCGGCCACTTTTTGCAAACGGACAGTTTATGAGCGTACACAGTGGCCGTGCATGCACATGTCTTAAATGTTTGTCTGTGTCCAATCATCACATTCTTATTTTTCATTTGTCACTTAATGTTAAATGTGGAGACAGGCTTGTGTGTAGCAAGTGTGAATGACTCCCGTTCTTCAGGTAGGTTCTGCTTTCGGGTGAAATTTCAGGACGAACTTATCCTATTCAAACAATCCTCTCCATGTTCACATTTTGTCATCATAACACCAAAACCACACCTAGCCAGTGATCAACACTATTTTCGGCAACAAGGAAATGACTGGAAGGGTCACAGAAAGGCATAGGAGAGTATGTTCCCTGATATTTTGGGTGGATCGAAGGCATTTTGTGAATTTTGCTGTTCGGCTCCTTTTCAGAGATCAAAATGGTCGAATTAAGTTCACCTGTAAAGGATATCATGCATTTAGGTTTGTCCTCAAATTTCCACAGAAAGCCTGTGTAAAATTTTGTGAGCAGTGTATATGAATGTGTAACTAACATAATCCCGCAAAATCAAACGTATCGGCTTCTGAAGATTTGCTGCGATTCCCTGGCAAACCTTTGAGCAACTATTGATTCTTTAAAAAAGGATTTCTAATTCTCTTCGCCTTTCACTGATATGGATCTCCCCCACCCCATCCAAAGCCCAAGAAGCGGGACGCTGCAAAGTCGACGCCCGCCAGCGTGGCCCTCACCCTGCCGGTGATGCCCCACGTGGGCGAGACGGACACCGACACCCTGGCGGAGACTCCGGCTCCGCCCCTTCAGGCTGATGCGGCGGATGGGGAAGGGGAAGAGGAGGAGGAGGAGTTTGGGAACAGCTGGCGTGAGTTCCTTGTCACGTCTGTGTCGTTTTAGATTATTTATTATTTATTGATCAAAGGCAAGGTGTTTATTTGATCCCGCAAATAATCGGCCTCCACTCTAGTAGAGGCCCCATTCACTTAAAATTTTATATTAATTTTTTTTTTTTTTTTAAATGCGTTTTCCCATAAAAACACCTTACATCATACGTCAAATAAACAGCTGGTAGATTGTCGTATAACAAAAATACTCAAACACCTACATATTTTTTCGTGATAATACGTTATTTTAATGATCAGTATTAATAAGGAATTCCTCTCAAACAACTGCCTTACCTCAAATAAACAAGAGAAAATATGTTCTGCAATTCATGTTGTCAAATAATTCTTTCGTATATAATTTTGGTAATTATTTGCATTATTTATTATGTATGAAAACTACAGCGTATTTGAATGGCATAAAATGATTGCTGCAATATTTTAGCAAAATGTACAATTAACTCATTCACTGCCAGACATTTTCAGACCCTCTTTTACCCTAATGTTACAAAAAAAATTGAAAAAAATAAATTCCTGGGATTGAATGGCTGGATTGTGAAAAGACAAGTAAATTCGTCAATGGCAGTGAATGAGTTAAAGGTCTATTCTCTAAGAAATACTATATGTACCAGTGTAAATACTACTACAATGCAGTATAGTATGATACACTGATTTTCAAGTTGTGGTACAAGTAGTGTTTTCCTTCCTGTCCAGAACATTTTTTAAGTACAGTTCAGTTGTATTTAACTTTGAAGTACAATACATTTGCATAATGACCACCAAATACTTCCATTGGCATGTTTCAGAGAGTATTGTCCAGCGCTACGACAACCTCCCGGGCATCCTGCACGCGATCGAGCTGGAGAAGGGCAAGACGGGCCTGGGCCTCAGCCTGGCTGGCAACCGGGACCGCGCCCGCATGAGCGTCTTTGTGGTGGGCATCGACCCCGCGGGGGCCGCCGGGATCGACGGACGCATGCTTGTCGGGGATGAGCTCCTCGAGGTGAGAAGTAGGACTTTTGATTAGCATCTCGGACACGGCTGATTTTTTTTTTTTTTTTTTTTTTTTTTTCCCCCTCCCCCTTAGATTAACGGACAGGTCCTCTATGGCCAAAGTCACCAGAATGCATCTTCCATTATCAAAAGCGCCCCATCTAAAGTCAAAATCATCTTTATCAGGTAAGACACATCCTGCTTTCATTATTGCAATGATACACAAAGTCCACTAGAGGGAGATGTCATGACAAAGGAGAGTAAAAAAAGACCAGTGCTTTTTGCTTCCCGAGGTAGTCGTTTGAAGTTTTTGTCCAATGAAAGAAATATTAAACTCTGCACTAACCAATGCTGTTTTAGTAGCCTACTATAAACAAAGTGAACAAACCCTGTAGTTGAGTGTAATTACATTTTATGACGGACGCTTTTTTCCTTCCACTTAACTTGGCTTCCTTCCTTAGCGGACTGTCAAAGAGACAGCTCACGTGACTTATGACTCTTGCGGGATAGGAACACAGGGGCCCTGGAGCAGATGGCAGTGGGACCCGTGAGAGAACCCGAGGGAGACGCGGCCGAGTCCCATGCGGAGGTAACAGCCGGGCCCCACCGACTAAGTGTCAGAACACATGTTGCCGGCGTGAACAAGTGGTCAGACAGAGCAAGCCGTGTCAATGTTGGGGGCATGGGGAAATTCGTTCCTTGAAAGCATGTTAGCGACGTGACATTTTGTAGACATGTCTCTCATTAGTAGACCCACAAATCAGTGTCAAGAAGCCATGTCAAGTCAAATGTATTTCTATAGCCCTTAATCACAGGAAAGTCTCAAAGGGCTTCACATATGCACCAGATCATATACACGACATCCCCTGATCTTAACCCCCAGCAGGGCAAGGAAAAAGTAAAAAAAAAACATCTGGGGAAAAGTGAGAAACCTTGAGAAGGAACCACAGTTGGGGGAATCCCCCTTCCGGGATGATTAAGCTCAAGGGCGGAGCCAGAACGTGGCTAATGGGTGGGCCTGGAAAAATCAGAGTGGGCCTGAATATTTCTCTCACTGAGCACAATGGTCCTGTCCCGACACATCGTATATTCAAATAAAATGACAAACTGAATAAGATGAAGTTCAGATCTTCCTTAGACAACCACAATTATGCCATTCTTAATAGTCAATAAAAGACAAAAAAATACAAATTCAAAAACTATTTAACCTCCTAATTCTTAGTGGCCACATACGTGGACAGCACTTTCTAGCTCTTGTGTCCCCAAGCGTGTGCATTGTGGAAGTGTGGGTGTTTTGGACACATATGTGGGCACTTACACTGCCATCTTGTGGTCTCAGAACAGTATTACATACTACAGTCAAAATACAGTATACAAAATACAGTACAATACGATACAAAAAACTAAAAGACGATGCTTAGTTTTTCTTCTAATTAGGTTCCAATAAGCCCAGCTAGCAAAAAGAAATAAAAATGCATGTAAAAAAAAACAACTTGGGCCTTAGGAGGTTAATAACAATTTACTAAAAATGTAAAAGTATATATTTCATGAATCTCACTGGGTGGGCAGTGTGTCAATCTAGGTGGGCCTGTGCACACCCAGGCCCACCCATGGCTCCGCCCCTGATCAGGCTGCAATGGATGCCGATTGGGCAACATTGAGCACGCAATATACTACGATACAGTGTTTGTTAAAGTAATGTGAAAGTGAATCAAATGAAGTGCTGCAGGAAGATGACTTCGGTGAAGTGAGCAGGGGCCCAATGGTCAATGTAGAAATTTCCAATAGCAGCGCCTCCTCCATGTCTTACAAGACACATGGAGTCTGCCATTTTGGCTTCAAAAAGCCACTCTGGCATCGTTTTGACCATTTTGGACGATCCTTCAACGTTGACTTCTGTTGTGTATTTTGTGAAAATTCAGCCCCTGAAGCCAGTTTCTGTTAGCGATGTGACATTTGGTAGCCATGTCTAACATGAGGACACACTCCAAAAAGTCTCAAGGAGGACTGTCAGAAAAGACACAGGAAGTCTGTCGCTTTGGTTCGAAGCGGGTCATTTTGGCCATTTTAAAAAGAGATTTTGTCCAAATTTGAAGCATGGCTGCAGCGTTTGATGACGCGCCATCCAAAGACGGACTCCTAAATTATTCCACCCACGTGTGACGCTGTGTGGTCCGCTCATCTTTCCCAACTCCCAAGATTCAGAAAAACCGCACAGGCGGTAGTGTACATTTCGTACCCCCCAATTATGAGGCCCACACACGCACGCGCACGTGCTCTTTGGATTGCGCCGTGATTATTGTGACACGAGCACAATGAACCCATGCGGTAAGAGAGCGAATCCATGTCGCCATCAGGAAGACTTTGCGGTCGGTGAAGGGACCACAGAGGACAAGGTAACCATCCAGGGAGGCTGCAACGCAACTGTGAATGGGGAACCAGAGGTCGCCGGTGTGCCCGGTCCGCTTGGCACCGGTCAACCCGAAACATCTTCAAGTGAGTCAGCGTTTGTGACTGCTTATTCAGGGCGGTAATTAAAAGAACCGCACGCAGTAGACACACGCGTTCGCTTGCTTTACTTGCCTTCAGGTCACAGTCGCTCGTCCAGCCCGTCCGCGCTGGCCTGCGACCCGGCCACGTGCCCCATCATCCCGGGCTGCGAGACCACCATCGACATCTCCAAAGGGCGGACGGGCCTGGGGCTCAGCATCGTCGGGGGCTGCGACACTCTGCTGGTGAGGAGGCATCTTATTTGAATGCATTTTTTCTTCAAATATTTACATTTCCGGATTAGGATTTTTTTTTTTTTTTTTTTTTAACGCAACACCGGTCTAATGTCTCTTCATTCCTGGCTGCAGGGCGCCATCATCATCCACGAGGTTTACGAAGAAGGTGCGGCTTCCAAGGACGGCAGGCTTTGGGCTGGAGACCAAATCCTAGAGGTCAGGTTTTTAAAAATGGGAGCGCCGTATCATAAAGGAAAAAGACAAGGAGAGGCGAGACATGAGGAGAACTCTCCTCAAATAGACAACTCCAGCGGCTTGCTCTGGTGTGTGGCAGGTGAACGGCATCGACTTGCGCGCGGCGAGCCATGACGAGGCCATCAACGTGCTGCGGCAGACACCGCAGCGAGTCCGGCTGATCGTCTACAGGGACGAGGCCCAGTACAAGGAGGAGGACCTGTGGGACTCGTTCATCGTGGAGCTGCACAAGAGGCCCGGACAAGGACTGGGACTAAGCATCGTGGGCAGGAGGTAACCAATCAGAGATCGATATTGCACGTCGTCTACCTAGCCGGATGTCACCTGAACTGTACTCTTAATCAAAGCCGATGGGTACTCACAATGCCGACTGGTAACGATCGTTTTTCTTTTGCGCTTCAGATCGAGGGACCAAAGGTAAATTTAGCACTCAATGTAGCACCCGTGGTAGACTTGGCTTGAGTTTACCCAGAAAAACATTGCATCGATCCCAGAGTCCACCCTCATAGATCTTCCTTTTAAGAATGCTGCAGTCCCTCAATAGGGTTGAGGTCAGGGGATGATGGCGTTTTCTTCCCTTTAAAGTCATCCCTCCCCATATCACGCTTCACTTTTTCACAGTCTCGCTATAAACTGTAAATCAGTCATATGCATCTAACTTTAGATCAGATTTTCACTCCATGGCAGGATTTTGCGGTGGTCGTTTTTGCAACCACGCTAATGCTACTGCTGACACGGAGCATATAAGTGCGAGACAGAAAGTCTCTTGCCGTCCCAATACAAACTCCAAAACAATCTCTGTCGGCAGGATCTTTTCATTCTTACGTTCAATGTCAATCAGAAAATCATACCATCCGCAGTCATGGTTTTATGAAATCAAACGCACACATATGGCGAACCTTGCGCAACACACTCATAATACAAGCTGGAACAAACCGAAGTCTAAAGCAGCGTTCCGGTGGAAGGCATTACTCTTGACAGTGTGTCCCCCTTCTACCAGCACAAAAAAAAAAAAAAAAAAAAAATCACTCCTGACCAACTGTCTTTATCTGCTAGGAACGACACTGGAGTTTTTGTATCCGACATCATCAAAGGAGGCTTGGCGGACACCGATGGCCGACTGATGCAGGGTGACCAGATCCTGTCGGTCAACGGCGAAGACGTTCGCTCCGCCACCCAGGAGGCGGTCGCCGCTCTCCTCAAGGTAACGACAATGTGACAACACCAACGCGAACGCCTCGTGACGCAGGTTTCCATCGGCGGCCGTCATTCCTATCAAGAGTACGCAAGTACGTCATTCCGTTTCAGTGCTGCGTCGGCTCGCTGAAAATGGACATCGGGAGGTTTAAAGCCGGCCCCTTCCACTCGCAAAGAAGGCTGTCCCAAAGCAGCCAGGTAGGTCGGCTGAGACTTTAGTCGAGTTTGTCAACCGGAAAGGGCCAAACGAGGTTTCTCTCACCCAGACGGAACAGGCGAGCGAACCTTGTAGCTCCCAGATGGCCTCGGGAATCCTTTCTGATGATGCGAGTCAGCAGGGTAAAGTATCCTTCAAAATACAGCCGGGTGCTGCCTCCAGGAATGAGACACTCAACGGTTTTCCACGTCTGCAGCTCCGGAGCCTCAGGACGTGAGAACGGCAGAGTTCACCAAAGGCCCCGGCGACACCTTGGGTGTCAGTATTGCCGGCGGGGTGGGCAGCCCCTTGGGCAACATACCCATCTTTATCGCCATGATGAACCCCGCCGGCCTAGCGGCGCAGACACAGAAGCTCATGGTGCGACATTTTCCATTCGTCTTGGTTAGGCTTTCAAAGACAACATCTGTAGACTACGCGAGGTATTAGTTCTGCTCCGTCTGCCTCGCTAGTTCGCTGCACCTCTTGCTAAAAGGATTTCTACGACAGTGAGCCACTGCTATTTGTGGGGGGGGGGGGGGGGGTTGGGGGGACTGAGCCCCACTGTGGACAGCGAAAATCCGCGTGAAATCGAAGCTCACACAAAAATGGTTTTAATTGCCAATAGAAGCCACAAGATGACGGCAAGGAACTTTTCGTCTATTAGATAAAGCTATGGCCCGACTGCGCAAAAATGCGATTGGACAAAATAAGGCAGCCCCTCTTGGCATGGGAAGGCAGCCTACTGATGTAGCACTTTTCATACACAAGGTAACTCATTGTGCTTGACATAATTAAAAAAAATAAACAGATGAAAATACAGCAAATACAAACCTGAGAATTCAAGACATTTAAAAGCAAAGTAAAGAGAAAAAAAAAAAAAAAAAAAAGAAGCCTCCCACCCATCTGGTCATAGAATGGTGGCAGATGGGTTGTGTGAAGAATATTCGCCTTTATCATTTCAGCTATTTTAAGCTTTGCACTTTTCCAGATGTCCTTCACGAGCCAATCTGTCCTCGAGATTTTGTACATATACCAGACAGATGGGCGGCGCTAAATTGCCAAACATTTGAATTTTCAGCATAGTTTGATCAGTCGCCATTAAACACAAAACTCAAATAACTCAACTTCCAGTGACTCTCTGGGTGTCAGTATCACAGGCGTCTTCATTTGCCGTCCAAATATGCATACCAGCCATTCCGGAATGAGTCTCAAACCCCAACGGGAGCCCACAGCTTTTTCAAGAGTGAAACGGGGGTGGGGGGAAGGCCACGTTGACAATCGCTTCGCTGTGCGATGCAGACTGATGGAGCCTAATAAATTTCCCACTCTTGAATTCAGACGGCTCGGGCTCACAGAAGGACTCGTTTGGACACAAGCCCGCTGCTTTGTCTCACAATATGGCGAGTGTTGCCCTTCGCCCACATTGCCAACTCAGTTTGCAAACAGTGCTCCTGTGAATGCGTTGGCTTTTTGATTGCCAATTAAAAATGGAGCAAACATACGATGCACACGGATCGTTTTGCAATGACAACGATTCGGATTCTAAACGAGCGCAAGCAAAAGGATGAACGCGTCAGTGCTCTGCGCACATAAACGCCAAACCTCAGTATTCCATCAATGTATCCTTCTCCAGGTCGGGGACCGCATCATCAGTATATGTGGGACTTCTACCGAAGGCATGAGCCACTCGCAAGCCGTCACTTTGCTCAAGAATGCCACAGGAGCAATACAGCTGCAAGTAAGACCACCCACAGGAACCATATGCTCTCGTTTTCGGGTTTTTTTTTTTGGGCGCCATTAACAGCGTGTGGCGTTTAGGTAGTGGCGGGCGGCGATAACACGGTGACCGGCGCGGCTCAGGAGCAGGCGACTGGAGGCCTCCAGCCGCCTAGCTGCATCTTCCAGGATGACCTCAGGTTGGAAGCTTCGATGATGAATCTCTTTGCCCTTAATTCAATACCGTGATTGGAAATCGACTTCATCAATTATTACACTGGTCAGCCAATTTTAAATCAGGGATGGTTTTATATGTCCCAAATTTTTGACGCTTATTTAAAAAACAAAATTATTTCCTTTTTTTTCCAGCCCATCCGCTTTTCCAGATATTTTCATGTTTTTGTTTTTAAGTTTGACCTGTAAAAGTTTGCGCAAGATGGATTTGACCATGCGTTTTTTTATAGCTATGATGTTCCAGGAACAAAATCCACCTGTTGCTGAACCTAACCCTTAATTCATACATATTACTAAATACTATATTATCATTCTCATTATTATTATGATTATGATTATTATTACCAGTATAAAGAAAACCTGATGTGCTAGAGAAAAGGCAAGAGCAGATTTGGAATCAGCGAAAAAAAAATGTCTTAGATTAACACATGTAGTAAAAAAAAAATGTTGACCAGTGTTCTTTTTATTATTAGTTTTAATACTGGATACTTAATCATATTTTTTATTGTTATAAGCTTTGATTTCTGCTACTAAACCACCTTTGAAAGGGAGCTTTTATTGTTGTTGTTGTTATTATCATTATTATTATTAGTCTCGACCCTTTCTTTTTAGCTAACTCCTAAATCGACGATTTATTAGCCAGGATCAGAGCTTGTTATAATTTTTGTTTGTTTAAATTCTGGCTACCCAGTCCCCATTTGGGACTTGAATTCCTATAACGATTATTATTCTTACTGTTATCGTAACAGTGTTGACCCTCTCAGTGACCGCTTTTGCAAAGGCCAAATTTTGATTGTGTTTCCGCGTTCCCGTCAGCCCTCCTCAATACAAGAGCATCACGCTGGAGAGAGGGCCGGACGGGCTGGGCTTCAGCATCGTCGGAGGCTACGGCAGCCCCCACGGAGACCTGCCCATCTACGTCAAGACGGTTTTTGGCAAGGGGGCGGCGGCGGAGGACGGCCGCCTGAAGCGGGGCGACCAGATCATGGCGGTCAACGGGCAGCCGCTGGAGGGCGTCACGCACGAGGAGGCCGTGGGCATCCTGAAGAGGACCAAAGGCAGCGTTACGCTCACTGTGCTGTCCTAGCCACGTTGCCAACATTCCCCTAGTGCGTGTTGACTGAAACACCCAACGGTTAAAGTCAAATGAGCCATGGGCTAAATTATCTGACATTATCATTCCAGTTCCCGTTTTGAGCACACGCCGGACCTCAGTGACGACATAGTGCTGCTAAATGTTTGTCATGCATTATATCAGTGTTGGATTTCCCCCCCCCCCTCACTAAAAGTATTAGCGCAGACAACAATGATCCCAAGCCATTGTGCCAGTGTTTCTATAAAGTCCACTTAAAGTCAAAATCAAACTAATGTTTTTAAATGCATCATACATGTTTGAAAATAATTGCTGAAAACATGCAAAGACTGAACTATGTAGGACTCACTTGTAGAGCATTAAAATGTTTTTCAACATTTCAGTTTTTCAGATTTTTTTGGTGGGGGGGCGTGGCTCAAACGGAGCCCAATGACACACTTGGGCATCAGCAATGAGCGGCCCCTCACCCACTATAAAATAAAGTGGGAAAAAGAAAGTCCAACTTGTCAGCCAGAGAGTTGACTGCACCTTACTTTTTCACAATTTTGAAGCCTCATCTAAAGATTATTTTCACTTTACAGGGACTTTAAAAAAAAAAAAAATGAATGCGCCGTCCTTATTGTTCAATGTCTCATCTGGCTGTCGTACCAATTTAACGCACTCACTTCCATTTATTTGTCTTTTTACAGTCCAGCCATTCAATCCTAGGGATTTATTGATATTTTTTTCTATTTTTAACAAACGTTACCGTAAAAGAGGGTCTGAAAAGTGAATGAGTTAAATGTGATTCGAGTGCTTCCTCAGCAGAATTCCATTTCTTCACACTGGATTGAATATCAATAATAACTATTCAAATAAATTGACTCAGTCATTTTGTCTGCTCAAATTATTTGATGAAAAAAATGGCATGGTGGCTTTTAAGTATAAGAAAATGTGAATTCAGTTTTCTCAGTGCTGTTCAAACAGGCCAAATGTAAAAAAAAAAAAAAAAAAAAAAACTCACTAAACTTGAAAGAGTCCACAATTAGGTCCGTTTTTTCAGTCCTGTTTTCAAATATTCAAATGAGCTGCCCTAAATTGAAAGTGTGCATTGAAGCTATTTGGTCAGGTTCTTCAATCCAGTTCAAAATTATATGATGTTGAGTGTTTTTCCTTTAATTGAAAGAGTCCGTATCCAAACTTTTGGTGAGGTATCTCAATTCCTATTCAAAATGGTCAAATGTCAGCATTTCATTATGGTATGCTATCAGTGTAATAAAGGTGTTGCACACTGGAAGCAAACCTCAATACCTAGAAAGACTGTCCTTACAAAGTTGCAGTAAATAACAGCCACAGTTGATTGACACTTGTTTTTGTGTGTGTGTGTGTGGGGGGGTTGTCCCCCGAGTCGAGACGTTCCTTTCGTGTGGGGTTGTAAAAGAGAAACAACGAGAGATTCCCTTGGCGTGACTCTTTCACCTCCAAGTCAGACGGGACAGCTGCGAGAGAGCACCTGTTGTTGGTGCGCCCGCTCCCTCGCACCCTGAGCCCGAGCCCCACCCTCACTAAAATGGCAGAGTCTTTACTCAAGTCTGGACGGGCCCTTTTAAACGGGCTTCCTCATCGCACATGTGGGCCTGCAGTGATAACATCAACGTTTGAACTTGAAAAATATTCTTCATTGTGTCACTTCCCAGTTCCAATTTTGGATGATTTTGTTTTAGTTTTGGGGAAATTTCTTTTACAGGTGTCTGGAAGCCCCCATTTCTTTTTTTCTTTTTTTTTTTGTGGTGGGGGCGGGGCTTTTTTTTAGAGGGTGCCCCTACGGCAAATGGTGCTTATTTTACATAGTAGTAACTGTACTAAACATATACGCAATGTTAGTCATGTTAACAGCATTGTTTACATTGTTTCCACCCCTGTACTTTTTCCATGTTTGCATTACAAACGTGTGAAAAAGCGATTGTATAAGGGCAGCTACACTATGCGGACACAACGGCGAGGTGTCCAAGGTCTTTAGGGCATTCCGGAGATCTTCGCACACGTTCCTCCTGGTATGTTTGCCTTGCAGTTGCAGCATGGAATGACATCACGACCGGGGCGCGTTAAGGCTTTTAGTGTGTAATCATCGCTTTATGAGCCGTGCGCAAAGTCATGCGGTGAGCCGAGCCTGCCGGCTGATGTTTGCCGAAGGTGGAGTGTGTCGCCTGCATTCGACCTCCAACAGAGTGTCAATCATGAGCCGCATCGTTGGGTTTGTCCTATTGATTTGACACCAGGATGGAAACACGTTGGATGCCTCTGGCCCTCGCTGCGATGATGCCATGACAGCGCCGTACGCATATCAGTACCACAATCAGATTGGTCTCATTACCCGGACCAATCGGAATGCAGGGATGTCGTCACTGTTTTAACAAACAGCGAGACTGGATATGTGTTCAATTCCATTTTGCAAAGTCAAAACGAATATTTCAGATAACTACATAAAGATATCTATGTCCTTTCCAACTAGGCAAAATGAAGTTGTAGATATCTGTAACTCAGATTAAGGCTAGCCTTAATCAAATTGTCAATATCCCAAACTGAAGTAAGAGATATCCACAATGAAAAAAAAAAAAAAAAAATAGGTCAAATCATGTGACCCGAGCCAAGTCGCGTGATTTGAAAGCCTAAATGTTGCTGAGAGCATTACCTGTGCACTTTATAAAAGGTGACAGTATGACTTGCGCAACAGATCCTGACCTCATCTCCCAACAATTTGGCGCTAGTGCGGTTGATGACGATCTCTCCTCGAAACTCTCGCGGGCGTTTGATACGCTCTCCACCTTCAAGATAGAGACAGAGAACACAAGCGAGCAATCAAACTTGTCAGCAGGCCTGCGAGGCGCGGTTGCTGTGCTTGTTCCAACAGGGAGGTCGGATATCAAAATATGATTGTGAGTCGCACAAATGTGTGTGTGTGTTTGTTGACGTGCACGATGTCACCTCAAGGCTGGACAGCGACACTGCCACAACGTGACAGGTTGGGAACCAAAACGCATTCTTAGAAACAGCTTCCAGTAGTGTCGCTTTGAGATAAGAATTTAACCTGTTCCATGACCGCGCTCGTGACTCAAAACACTCGTATCCCAAATCATCTTTCCCCATTGAACTGAATGGACATACCATTTATCAGTTCCGCGCCCAATCCCCCCCCCCAAAATGATGTTTTCAATAGGTTGTCTGAGAAGAAATACTTTGTAGATTTAACGAAGCAGCAGCTAATAATGACGATCTGCACGTTTAGAAGGTAAGAGAAAATTTGACATCTTGAGTTTAGTTCCGCTCGAATGCTTCAATTCAGTTCATTGTGCTGCTCCTCCCGCTGTGCCCGTCTTGGCTTGACTTGGGTCCATTCCATTGCCACGGAGAGATTTTGGTGCTGTGACATGCACAGAACGTGTCCACTTTTGTGTGACAGTTTTTTGTCAGTAAACGCCATTTACTCCTGTTAAGCACCTCTCGCTTGGTAATCCTATCAAGCTAAGTGATTTTGAGGATTTTCTCAGCCACCTTTGTTGGACAACATGGAGCTCCCTAGATTATTTTGCACTCAGGTTTCACTGGCATGGCTGTCGGAATTAGAATGCTGCTGAGGAGCTTCGGCCTTGTTAGAATAACGAGGACAAGCCAGACAGAAAATTGGATGGATGGGTTTCCTTATTATGCAGCACAAACAAACAAGCATATTGAAAAATAACAAGGTCCCAGTTATGCGTAATGCCTCTCTGATGTACTTGCTTTCAACTGAATTCAATGAGTTGAATAAATGAAAGCTGTCTCACGTTACTGAAACATGTTTTTTTGTTTTTTGTTTTTTGTCGAATGTATGCCAGCAATTGGGCCTCCCCAGCCCCCATAAACATTCCCTATGGGGATAGCCACCTGTCTCGGCCTACTCCTGTGATGCCTCCCAGCATGGACTAACAGTCAGTTCTTTCTTTATGTGCAAAGGGGGTGAGGGTGCGGGGGGGGGATCGAGACGTGTGTGTGTGGGGGGGGGGGGGGTGCAAATCCTATTAACTGTCTGTTACTGATAGCCTTCAGTACAGCAGTGTGTCACTGTCACGTGGTTCGGTAACGACTGTCTTGTGCAAGCCCCTCAAACGCAGCCAAGCCTGCGATCAATAGTGCGGTGCAGGAGTGTGACCGCAGCGTTAGCAATTATCACTTTGCCCCGGCTGCGCTCGCTCAGACTGATAGCTGAGCTCGCATTGTTCCAGCTGCCTCCGGCTTGCTCGTTAATGATTACCTAGAATCACTGGCGCGCGACTCCCAGAGAGCTTTTTAAGCCCGTGCGAAAGGACGGCGGGACAAATTGCTGCTCTTTCTGCTGATATATGAAAAGGAAGAGTAAGGCATGACCCGGCCTTCCACAAAAACTACCTGGTAGCTTCTATATTGCTGTAATAAAGAATGGGAAACACCACAAGTTGTTGTTTTCTGACAAGATCCTTTCCAGGAGAGTAAAGGTTGCATGAACAGTGATTCCCAACAACTGTACTGCGAGAGATCATCAAGTGTGCCATTTTTATTTATTGGTGTTCATTGTTTACTACCACATCTTTGCTCCGTGACAGTGATTTGTTTTGGCAGCCGTACAGAACAAAGAAATGCTCTTCGGCTAACACCACTAATCATTATTTCAGTACTTTTTGGGGGGTATTTTTGGTAGCTAGCCCACGTTTTAGATCGATGTAAAAAGCCTTGGCTCCATCGTGGTTGGGTAACACCCGCAAAGAGAAATCACCAATCAAGACAAGGTCCTCTGACTAAATCCAAAAGTCGATTCAGAGACAACCTTTTTGGATAACTTTCTCCTTTATGCTCTGCGTAATGGCTTCAGACGGTCTCATAACTAGCGCGAAACCCTGCGATTTGCGGGAGATAAGGACCTGAGCCCAACTGCGAATAGTCAGCGTCTGCCAGTAACTGACACTCCTTATAATTAGCAGAACGCGTAAAAAAAAAAAACGAAACACATTTTAAAAATGCGAGTGCAGTGGGATGGGATGCGGCCGCTCACAGGTCAATCCTAGCACTACGACAGACAGCTAGAGATAGCCAAGTCTGCGATCTGTCAACTCAAGTACAAGACACACTACCAGAACAGCAAGAACACGGTGATATACCACATCATGTTAAAAAAGAAAGAATCAGTTAAGAAGTGAAAATCCTTAATGAGTATGTACCAGAATGAGACTGTGAGATGGACTGTACTTCCTCGAGGAGCATTATGTCTCATTCCCTTGGTAGGGTGCGACGACGTACGGAAGCAAGTCTGTAAAATGGAATCCTGTTGTGGCAAGGCGGCTGCAGAATGGCTTTGCGCATCGGAGTTTCCACATAAAGGGCTTGCGGGATGGCGCAAATATTCAGTTCCTCAGCAGAATTCTTTATGAGTCCATAAAACCTGAAGACAAATCCGAACTCGGCAGAGTCTCCTTCCAACGTTCCATTAGAAAAGCCAACGCAGGTCGCACGATTAATAACGTCTCACCCTTTTGCGGTTTATCTCCTGGACTTAAAGGGTCAGTCAATAGGCATGCTCCTCCAAGTGACCCCGAGTTGCCTTTTATTTCACATGAATGAGTGCTCAAAGAATTTGTCCACGGGGACACATTTTAGTGAAGCGTGTTTGCAAACCGCCACGCTACTCCCTTTAAACGACCTGCGGCGCGTTGCCAGGAAACGCTCGGAAAAGACTATTGACCTTTTTGGGGCTTTCACGAGAGCCCTCCGTGGCCGTCAAATCGGCAGCGTGAGAACGGGAATGTTTACGTTCAAAAAGGATTTGAGGAAAAAAAGCCCAGCGCATTTGTAAAAATACACGCGGGAGTCCGGCTTCAAAAGCCTCTGTGACAACGCATTTTCATCCCTATCTCTGACTGAAATGACTCACACGCAAATGAAGAGGACATTTTCAAATTGCTCCCACAGAGAGAGGGGGGGGGGGGGGGGGGGGGTCGGGCCCCTTCCTGAATATAGAACGCAAGAAATTGACTTCTGTACCCAGTGAACTCTTGCAACAACCCGACAAAACTGCAACATTTAACTATCCATTGAATTCTCAGGATTAGCAAAAACTTTGTTTATATCGCAGAATTATCCCTAGAAGGGTCGGAGTTTCTTTTTTCAAAACGCTCTTTTGATTACCCCTTCATCGGCAACGCACCAATGGATACTTTGGTTTCCGAAGATGCTGCCCCAGCGCCTTGCTCTGCCTTTTCTGTTTTGACCAACGCACCCGAGCGATTCCAGACTGAACACAAATAGTCATTCAATATGATCCAAACAACTGTTAAGTGTCCCAAATAAACCGCCATGAATAGTAGCCTATTTACATACACGACTCCGTTGTTTTTCTGTGTGCGATTAGAAGACGTAGACCACTAATTAAATCAGGATAAAGCCGTTTGACAGTAGAGTTTACTTACCCCTTAACCCCACTCTCACCCCCACCCCATCCCTTTACTCAAATAACCCATATCCTGGATCCTCATTTGGTCGCATTGGCGACAAGTTTCCCAGATTCCAGACGGTGTCGAGTTACATTTTTGGGCACAGGGCCCAGCCGGCCGCTGTGTCTAATTTGCTAATGGCTCACTGCTGCACGCCGCAGTTTCAACTGTAAGGAATTGTAATTGGACTTAGTCACAACGACTAAACAGTGATTGCGGGCACTTCATCTGGTTGGGTATTTGCACGCTGTGGTTGGGAGAACTATAGAAGAAACGTCACACATCCAGTACGATTACTGTATAGAGACGCCAGGGATCATCCCAAAAGATGACAAACGAGCAGAACCTGCTTAGTTGCAGTCGTCTTAATAGTCAAATTTCTTTTGGGTGCTCCATTCAGTAGATTCTTTGGTTTGGACCGGATTTCAATGGAGATTAAAGCTTGCGAAAACCTGAAAGAGATAAAGGCAGCATAGAACCGAATTAAGCTGCCTTCAACTTGCAAAATAAAGTTACAAGCATGTCGAATGTGTCTGGATTAAGGCGAGTATATCTGCGTGGAGCTAATGGGACCAAAAAAGAAAGGACAGTAAACGTTGTGTAACACATCACAATATATTATCATGTCATTTGCTTAACATCACCAATCAGTACTGAGTACAAAACAAATCAGCGTCTGGCACAACAGAAAGCTAAAACGCAACATGTTTACGTACAAATCGATAACAAAGGACATTTGGAAATGTGCTGACAAACACGACATGTGTTTCACATGTGCCCGCCATCAACAGCTCCCCAACCCTCCAAGCTCACGTTATCTACGAGACAATCAAATTGCTTTGGTTTTCAGTCAAGCATTCTTATGTGCTTTAAATGTGCAACTAATCTTTGGTTCTTTGTTTAAGACTACTGTGTCCTTCTGCTCTTGATTCAGATCCATGGAACTAAAAGTTTAAGCATCTCAAATCACTCAGTATGCAGCCGAGTCCAATTGTACAAATGGCTGTTCTATCCTAATCTTCTTCTTTCCTGAAGTTGTCTGTAGATTGTAGCTTAGAGAAGTAGGGATAACCCACTTCTACACCTCACAAATCTACACTAGTGCAGTGGAGTACTTATTGCACTCCCAAGTCATGGCTAGTACCCTTTTACGAGACTCGAAGGACACAGGCATGATCCCAAGCGGGAAATGTCGAGTGCTGAGGGTACAAAAGTAGCAGATGAGAAGTTAGCCCTTAAGAGGTACAAAGAAACATTTTACCAAGAGTACGCCAGAAAAGTAAATACACAGTAACATTTCAAAGACCTAATAAATGGATTTTGAGGTACCATTCGGAGTCTAAAAAGATAAAAAGATATATTCCCAAATTTTAAAAAACTTAACAGTGGGCTAATAACCCAAAAATCCTAACCATCAGGGTACCACACTAGTGACAAGACATCATACCTCTTCCAAGTATCATTCATTAGTGTATCAATGTGAAATATCTCCCACTTAGGACTAATCATTGGACTCTAACAGGTATTGTTTGCAACCCTCAAAGTGTACAGGCTGCAAAAGCCAACAGACAAGGGTCTGAAAGTCTTAACTCGGACGGTAGAACCCACGTGACAAGCCGTTGTACCCCTGAAAAGGTACAACGCTGGGTGCGTGTCAGAAAATCCGGCTAGAGTCATGACGTCTTTTACCAGATCGAAATATAGGACTCCAAGATACTGTTTCCTTGCAAGGGGGGGGATACAGGTGCTGTCTATTCCCAGGCTCTAAAAGTCAAGTATCAAGGCTTTAAAAGTACATTTGAATGTAGCCACCAAAATTAAGTCATCTTTTATTGTCTCGAGGTACCCCCAAAAACTCCAAAGTACTGTTTCGATCCCTAAAAGGATCCAGATGTTCCCAAACTGTAAAAGTCGAGGGTCCATCGGTCTGAGGGCACCACCCCAGTGTACAAACCAGTAACACCAACAACAAAAAAACGGAGGTAAATAAATACAGTGGTGGTAAATAAATATGACGTTTGCACCCAACAGAACCGGAGGACAGCTGCAAATGTTACCAACCTTAAAAAAACGTAAGTAAGGGTGTGACCGCAAGTAGTTTGTTGAGGTGTGGCTAGTTTCAAAGTAAAACAAAAAGTCACACAGGTGAGTCAGCGATGTTAATTTAAGACCACACACACAAAACGGTAAATATCGCAACTCGAATCATGTTTATCCAAAGCAGTAGTATTCATCCGATTCCACCCTCAGTTTCACTGGAGATTTGCTGAAGGCGCCCCCGGAATTATCCACAAAGTAGTCCAGGTTGGTGGGCGAAAGGTCTTCCCGGAGGTCCTCGGCAAGCGTGTCCAGGTAGCTGCCCACCGACAGCGCGTCCAGCTCGTCGCTGTTGGCGTCGTTCAGGCTGCTGAGGCTGCCCGGCAACGAGCCGCCGTCCTGGCTGTCCGACAGGCTGTACAGGCTGCCCGTCAGGCTGCCGTCTTGGCTGACCGTGTCACCTTTGTCGATCACCCAGCGGATGGACTCGATGCCCTCGTTGATGGACATGAGCTGCTGCATCAGCTTCACGTCGATGGCGCGCAGGTTCGCCTGCGTCACACGGGGGAAGGATTTACAACGGTTTGTTTCGCCTCTGGGTCAATGTGAACAAATTACATTAAAACACTGACGATCTCAAATTCAAAGAAGCTGTTGCTGAAGGTACAAAGTAATAGTAATCGCCAAATATATGTATTCAAAAAAGTACCAGCATATACTTGCAATAATAAAGGGTAAAAAATACATATGAAATTAAATATCTGGGACAAGCTTGTCTTCTAAGAGGCAATGGAAAAAATGACCCTGAAATGGTTGCTTCAAACCAAAAACAGCAAACTTCCTGTGTCTTTTCGGTTGTATCCACTTGAGACTTTTTTGTGGGACGCCTTGTGATTGACATGCCTACCAAATTTCATGTTGCCAAGTTAAACAGGTTGCTGGAACTGAAAAACATTATTGAGAATCTCTTGAAAACCAAGAGACCCAAAAACAATAAAGGCACAGCCAAGAAATAGACAGTATCCTGCATTTTATCTCAGACATCAGATCAACAAAGACTATCAGCTCAAATCCCAGAATCTTCAAAACCATCTGCTTGGGGGGGCCTAATACCTTTTGTAGCCTTAAACAACACATGGTCTTGAAATTGCCATATTGGCCTTTAACAAAGTTGCAAATGGTTCATGAATCATGGCCAGAATCTTTGCATATAACAGCCGACTTGATAACCAATCTGTTTTGAATGCGCATAGCAATTGAAACAGTGCAAGATCGCACACGTTATGCTTGGTGTTTCCATGCATTTTTCAATAATACTCAATAACACATATTAAAATCTCAAATGTCACCCTTATGCTACTCACAGTTCAATGTGATATTTGCATCATGGGTCAAATATACCCACTTAAGAGTTTATCCAAAAAACCCTCATACACGAGAAGCACTGCACTAAATATTGACTGTCAACTGTGCTTTACCATTTATGACACCCTGGGTCAATTTGAACCACGAACATTGCTGTTCTTAATTTAACCTGTTTGATATGTTGCAGGTGACATGGACCCATTTAGGTTAATGACATATAAAAAAGGGTTCTTGCATTTATGACACCTGGGTCATTTTGATCCAGCAAGATATTATTACTGCCATTAAGTTAACCCACTTGATATGTAGCGGGTCAAACTGACACATTAAAGGTAATGACATATACATTGTGTTTTTGCATCTTTGACAGGCGGGTCAATTTGACTCAGGAACATTTATTATTTTTCAGTTCTGTTCAGAAATATTTATTTGAGTAACATAATAAGAATACAAAAAATACGAATGTAAAACAAAACAATAATACCAGAAGGAGAAACACAAGGCAGTACTCAAAGGGGGCAGGTAGACGTTCATGAAGTTATAACAGACATTATTATTTAGTGCTGTGCTTCAGTTAATGCGCTTAATATGTTCCAGGCTAAATTGAACCACTTAAGTTTATGACATATATACAGTGTTCTTGCATTTCTGACACCCGGGTCAGTTTGACCGAGTATTATCCGATTCCGGATTTCCGTTTTTTATATACAAATCAAGGACATACTATACTGAAAATGTGCAATTTCACTCACCATTTCTTGTTTGAGGAAAAGGATTTTGCCCTCCAGCCGGTCAAAGTCGGCGGAATTGTGTCCGAGACGCGCAGCCGGAGGTGTCGCCTTGTCTTGTCTGCCTCCCATGAGCGAGCGAACGAGACTTTCGGGAACTTTGCGACCCAACTTGGTCTCCAGGTCTTTCAATTCGGGCAACGCGCAGCCGCCTTCGTCCATGACAAGTGGACTCGCTCGGTGAAATGATTCAAAATTCGTTGTTCAAGTAAAAAGAAAATACTGGCTTGCGTTGCGTCTGGAGTTGTACGCTAGTGTGTCGCGAGTGTGACTTCATTCATGCTCACAGTCAGCAACAAGTGAGTGGAAATGTTGGAGAATCCTACCATCGAAGCGTTCTGCTTCCGTCCGTCCGAGCCGTCCGCCCGGAGTTGCCTCCCCCACTTCGTCCGCCCTCTTGTTTCTGAAATCCGACACCGCACAGGTGAACCGAGCCGGTGACATCAGACGTCGTTTACCTAAACAAACACACTTCCGTGTGCAGTTCAAGTCACACGTGGAGTTAATGTCTGGCTACCAAAATGTTTGAAAAACGGAACATTTATTTCACATTTTTTGTCCTGTTCTTATGACCCAAAACGTTAAGTAACCATGTCTAATTTGATGAGTTCCGCTCAACGAGACTATTCCTCAAAAGTATATTTAATATTGCAATCCACTGTGAAACAAACGTCCTTAAATAATGATTTCATTAAATATATTGCTAGTGAACATTGAATGGAAATTCATACCGAAATAAATGTTTAAAAACAAGCAATTATTAATGCAAATACATTGAACATGAACTCTCTCTCTCTCTCTCTCTCTTTCTCTCTCTCTCTCTCTCTCTCTCTCTTTCTCTCTCTCTCACCAGTATACTTGTAGTGTATATTGTGGCGATCACATGTCAGTGTGAGTAGAATGCACTTTAATTTTACGTAAGCAGAAGAACAAGCTTACAGACACCCACGCAATGACAGGTGTAGGCAAGTCACTAGTCAACACACCATCCACAATCACAGCGTCACATCAAAACTAAAATGATCATGGAACAACAAACTGAATAGCACACTAGCAAGTGATATACTGCAACCCTGGAATGACCCAGGTACAAATTCAAGATAAGTTAAAGAGAGTACACCTGCCTGCTTGGTAAATTCATGACAGTTTGAAGTTGAAAAACAGCGTTTAATGGCGACAAAACCAAAGAAAATAATTTAGCAGACCAAAAGCAACGGGAACGCAACAACACATGCAGTACATTTCAATTTGTAGTTGTAAATAAGGGACATTGAACGCCTCTCTTGCTATCCCGTACTAGTGTACTTATGGGGCTAGGGCGCCCCCTGCGGACACAATGGCGCCATTACCAAGGTTTGACGCCGGTTTCCCCACATAAAATGACGTAAAATAGCGTGTTGTTTTTGCTTTCTTTTCATTTGACTTGCATTACTGTTGTCTTGAAGTAACTTGCTAAAGTAGTGGCTAATGTTTATTGCTGGATCACTTTAAAAAGGGGAAAAAAGGATATTTGCTCTTACCACTTAACATGATAACATTAATTTTAAAACTTAATCTATTACTTTAATTATATATATATACATTTACACATTCCTTTTGCTATTTTTCAATACTTGCTCTAATTAAAAAAATAAAACAGAAGTTACCAGTTTTCTTTCAAAGAAGATTTACTCAAGTAATTATTAGGAGGACTCTTTTTTAGTTTTACTCGAGTCTTGTTATTCGAAAGTAACAGTAATCTTGAGTAAAATTTTTGCAAAGGCAATCTAGTGCTGGTTCACCTGGAAGATGATACAGTATATCCTAAACTTTGGTTGAAGGTTCTACAAAGGCAGAATAAACCTTCTGCATTCTGACAGCGTCCAACTACTTTTATTTTGAACTGTCTTAAAGCTACAAGTAATATATTACAAGTAATAGATTACAAGGCACACAGGTAAGGCCGGAGCTCAAACGGCTGACTGGCTTTTGCCGTCGTCGTATCGCTGGTACTGATCCCCGAGCAGCGGCTGGAATCCCTCCGTCTTACGGGACCTGGCGCGTATGGCACAGGTGGTCGCCACGAACACAGCGCCAACGACCACCAGGGCGGCGATGATGCCCATTGTGATCATTTCAGTCAGTGTGAAAGGTTGACCTTGAGGAAAAATTTGTATTAATAACAGTAAAAATTAAGCAGCAAACTATTGGCATACCTGGCCATTCAGCTTCGTAAGAGTAGCCGAGGTTTTCGGGGGCCGTTACAAACATCTCAGCATTGGTCACAGGAGGCCAGAAAGGAACCATGTTGTAGCCCCGGTTGTGACCAATCGGCGCATTTTGGTCAGGATACACAGCCGACTCTGCCAGGAAAGTCCAGCGTCATCCTCAGTGCTGACGAGAGAGCGGTAATGAAGCATTTCTTGTCATCAAAACGCACCTGGGCTGTGTCTCCGCAGCCACTCGTCAAAGATGGCGTCCGTGTAGGTGTGAAGCAGGACGAAGATGGGGTCATTGGGCGAAAGGTGGGTCTGGCCCCCGGTGCCGTTCAGGAACAGGTGGGCCAAGTTATGAAGGCTCCTTACTGCGGGGTCGTAGTTCCCCTGGGGGGCGCTATAGCCTAGAAAACACAAAACACAATTGTACTTTGAAAAGCTAACTGCTTTGAAACTTGAGGTCACGCATTCTGACAGTTGAATTTTGCTAACTCACTTTTAACTCAAGCTGTCCTCCTCTAAAGTGGAAGTCAACCCAAACATATTTTTTTCAGGAATATGTTCTATGCAAGTCCACTTGTTGAAACAAGGCATTCTGGTAAATATTGCGTTTGTGGAATAAGTGTTAATCCACTCGTTTTTAGCCATCTCAGGGGGCAGCCATTTTGTCTTCTGTCAACTGAAAATGACATCACAGCTGCTCACAACGACCAATCAAGGTTCAGATCAGAAAACAGGTGAGCCGTGATTGGTCGTTGTGAGCAGTTGTGATGTCATTTTCAATCGAAAGAAGACAAAATGGCCGCCCCCAGAGATGGCTATAAACTAGTGCATTTTGCTGCTTAATTTATATCGAACAAACGCAAAATTAATCAGAAGGCCGTGTTTCAACTAGTGGGCCTGCTGTTAGGGTTGACTTTTTCCCTTTAACCCCAACATTATTTCAGCCAATCAGAAGCCAGATGAGAGTCCTTTGGGGAACAGGCATAGCAAAGCAAAAGGTGGTGTTCTAAACCCAATATAGGTAGGAGGTTTTTAATTTGAGCCAATCATAAGGTGGAAGAAAGTCATTTGGGGAAAAGGCACGGGTTGGCACGGGTTCGGTTGTCAAGTTTATGTATTTATTTTTTACAAGTGTATTATACTGATTAAAATCTCTCAAGGGGAAAACGATCAAAGCAACGAATGCCAAAGCTAAATTGTTTGCCAAAAGGTGGCACTACAACCTCCACTGTGGAACAGGAAAGCCTGAACAAAGTCTTCAGGCCTTTCTCCACGTTCCAGGTCATGGGTGCGCCTTTGGCCATTCAAAACTGATGGAAATCGAACCTGCAGACTCACCTTCGATGGTGTTTCTGAAGCTTTCCGAGGAGGTGGAGTAGAACGGCGCCGTATCAAAAGTACTGACTTGCAAACAGTCGGCCACATCCTGAGGTTCCGGGAGACGCTGGACCATCGGCCTGTTGACGTTGCCCGCCGGGTTCCTTCTTATCGGAGACGTCTCAGTGCCTGCAAGGAGACGCATAAGAGCGGAGAGCCTCGTGGTACGGTCGGCGAGGGCCAATGGCCTTACTGTTGCAGACGGTTCCCAGTGTGTCGTAGTCGGCCACGCTCTCGCAGATGACCCTCCACTGTGAGAAGATGGAGTTGGGGCTGAGCGAGTCGGCGTCGAAGCTGCTCCGCGCTCCCATCAGGTCGTCCGTGCAAATGTCGCACGTGCTGCCGCCGATGGCAAAGTTCCAGTAGGGCAGGGCGAACGTGGGCTCTTGCAGCATGTCCTGGTTGGTTTTTACCAAACGCAACAGGAACACAACAGACTAGTTCAGAGATTGTTTGGGATTGTGACGTGTTGTAGTTTGAAGTAAGAACTACTTTACTTTGTACTTTGTATTTTGAAGCCCAAAATTATACGTGTATAAATCCAGTATGTATATCCACAGGTACGGGTTTATGTTTATATTCTGCACACATTTGCTGTGTTTTTCATTTTGATTGATTGATTGATTGATTGATTGATTGATTGATTGATTGATTGATTGATTGATTGAAAATGTATCACCATCGCACATTCACAGAAGTACACGGCAACAAAATTCATTTAAATAACACTCCGTCCAACAAACATGAAAAAAACAACAATGACCAGTAGAGGGAGACAGAACGGGAAGTCTGGCAAGTCGCTTGAGTCAGTGCCCCTAGTTTCAAAAGGTGACAACACAAGAGGGGGGATGAAGAAAGAAATTCTCGAATTTTGCTCCATTACTGCCAGGGACATATTTATATGTCTTTCCACAGTCTAGACATTCAATCCCAGGAACTTATTTATATATTTTTTCCTTTTTTTTTTTTACAAATGTTAGGGTAAAAGGGGGTCTGAAAATGTTTGCCAAGGAAGTTAGGAGCATAGTACAAAGCTGGAGAAAAAAAATTCAGCACATACAACCACATTAAAATGACATTTATAATGTAACTCAACACATGCACGTGAGGGAGGGAGGAGGGAAAGAGATTGGCAGGGTGGTCAAGTGGGAAGGGGGGATATGAGGGTGAGGGAGTTGTATGTGTGTATATATGTAAGTGTATGAATGAATGAATGGATAAACATGTCTGAAGTGGTTTAGATCAAAGTTGTTCAAACTACGGCTTGGGGGCCATTTGCTGCCTGACATCCATTTTTCAGCAGCCCGTGGCATTTACCGAAAATTTGACACAGCCCGCATAGCTAGTTTTTAAAAAAATAAATAAAAATTGGTGGAAGTGGGCAGAGTGAGAAGAGCGGGTAACAAAACATAGGTGCTTGACTTGCTTGTTTGATTTCAGTGTGTTTAATAAATTAAAGTCAAAGACATTCAAAGCGGCCCTTGTATCCTTCCATTTTTCTGTATGTGGCCCTTAAATGAAAATGTTTGGACAGCCTTGGTTTAGATGATGAGAAATGCGATTGTATCCACACCCTTGAGAAAGTGTTTCATTAGAAATTGTCTAATTTATTTTGAAGACCAAGGCATGAAAGTTGCATCCCTAATTCAGATTTCCTTTGGTGGTGAAACTCATTTTCCTGAACAAACTCTGTCAAAGTGGAACCGTCGCGTGCTAATGTGGCCCTTTGGCTTACTTGCATGTCTCGCTCCAGTTGGAGCAGGTGGTACCGGTGCCAGGTGACGAACCCGGGACCCTCATGGGAGAAATCCACTCCTCCGAAACTGGGCTGGCCGGCGCCCAGGAAGGTCTTGCCGACGGAGTAGTAATGGCTCCACACAAAGTAGTTGTAGATGGTGATGTTCTCGAAGAGCGTGCTGTTGCCGTCGGGCCCGAGAATCTCGGCGTGGCGCCGGGTGGCGATCACAAGGTCCGGGTGCGCGGTGCGCTTGGCCCGGTCCAGCGCGTTGACAAAGGCCCGCTTCTCGGCGGCGCTGAGCTGCATCACGTTTCTCCTCACTAGAAGATTAGCCGGGATGAAGTCAGTTAGTCATGCGTGATTCTGTTTAATAACTGTGGAATTGAAAAAACAAACAAACATGTAACGCTAACTCTGCACATTGTAAAGTGGTACACCAGAGATTCCCCCTAGGGGTGTGTGGAACTAACAGTGTTATGGAAGTAGTATAGTTATTACACATTTCAAGGATAATAACAATATAATAATAATAACTTTTTTTTCTCAAAACAAAGCAAAATATTTTTTCCGAGTTTTATGGTGGGGGGGAGGGGGGGGGGTTCAATGGGTGCACCACACCCAAATCTGTGTGATGTCAGAATGACTTTTTAACATTTCTTGACAGCTATTGGCAAAATGTGTGCTAAAAACATTTGTTGTCAAGATGTTGTCAAATCATTTATTGCTAATAGACAGAGATATAGCCTGATTAAATGAAGCTCCTTTCCTTCAGTTCAATTTAGTTGTTTTGCACTAAGATGCCTCCAGATGGTGCCATATTTTGATATTAGACATAGCTTTGGCCTGTTGAACCGTGAATAGGATGATATCCTTCTTTATAATACATACAGGTGAATATCAATAAAATAGATATTCAAATTTAGGTTGTTTTCTATCTTTAATTTGTTTTCATCAGGTGAAATTTCAACATTCATATAATACAGGGTGTCCCCAAAAATTCACTCTCCCTGACTGTCCAGAAAACCATGACTTTTTTTAAAAGACTGTTTCCTTTTATGCCACTTTTTTTTTTCTGAATAGCCAACTTATACAAGAACTAAAATAGACCGATTTCAGCCATTTTTTAGAGTACTTGAAATTCCATGTAGTTGAACCTAATTTTGTGTCCATGCAGCGCACTCACCCACAGACACTCTCTGGTCACAGTTGGCTCCAGCCCAGCCGTGTCTGCACCGTCCACAATTGTAGCCGCTGAAATTACCGCTGCAGCGACACGTCCTGTTGAAGAAGCGGACCGGCCAGCGCTCTCGGTCGTCCCGTCCGTCGTGCGGGTACTGGGGGCCGTGGGGGCGCGCGTCCGCCGTGACGGACGTGCACTGACCGCGGCCCGCGCCGGAGCCGCACGGGCCTGCGTCGAGAAGCGGCGGGGACGGGCAGCATTGGCCGCTACGGAGCCCCTCGGGGGTCACGCACTCTCTGGGGAATTGGGCGCTCGCCAGAAGCGAGCCCAGCACGACCAGTAAACAGCAGCACCGCCACATTGCGTCGGAATGAATCGCGCCCAGCTGCTCCCGAGTTCTTTTTGCCAGCCCCCACGCCCCCCAACCCAACCAAACAAGTGAAGCGACTTTAAATAGCGGATTAGCACATGATTACCCGGATTTTTGGTGCCCCAGCCCGCGTGATTCAATCACGCACACTAACATCGTACAGTACTCCCTCAAATTCCTCTCCTGGAGATTTTGTGGCAGTGAAGACGAAAGAAAAGTCACAAAGCTTCATTCAAATGTGTATTCATTTACACACAAATACTTTGTAATCAAGTTGATTTCTCAGCTGTCCGTACTTTGCTGGACGTTTTACTTCCTTGAAAACAGTTTTTAAACTAAAAACATTCTATGAGGCTTAACAATCAGGATTTTGGAGCCGATCACCAATCTCAAATTGAAATAAACCGATAACCAATCAACAATCTGATCAGAAGATGGACCAATTTTTTTAAACAACTTCAACAGTCACCCACTGCTATTCTTGGGGGACTGGGACTAGTCGCTAATGAATAGCAAAAAAAAGTATCAGTGATGCCTATTGAAATGCATGGAGAAAAAAGAAAAATTAAACACTAAAAACTCTCAAAAAACGCTGATAAATATTCAATACATGGAAAAATGTGTGTGTGGGGGTGCGCAGGGTGTCTGTACCTTTCTTTCACCTAAAGTTACAATGCTCCATTAATTTCCCTTTAACACGTAAGTGTAATGTTGCATACTTATTTTGAATAGAAAATCTGTTATGAGGCAAGTTTACGACTTGGTGTTAGCTACTTATTTTAAATTCAAGTACAAAGTAAATAAACATACTTCTAGTTTGTTTTGCCGACCTATATCATAGATATATGAAACCATTTTTAAAAACACAAAGATGTACTGACTTACAAAAATAAATACATTGGTCCGTGAGGATTTCGACATGAAGCCATAGCTTCGATCTCAGGGAATACTTTGGAAAATATGACCCTCCTCTTATGTCCATGAAGTTCCCGTGTTTGATGATGACAGAAACCTGTAAGCTTCAAGTCGTTGTCATCGTTAAACTGAATATCAAGATTGGCTTTTGAACGTTGTTTCTTCCAATGAGACATAACCAGGTGGAATAAAGAAGACAAGTACCAGTCATATGAAACACTGCGAATAACTCACACTGTGCCTTTTTTTCTTTTTTAACAATCAAAGGCGAGGATTATCCACAAAGGCCGAGTCACATCGCCTCATATGACTACCCCACCCCCACCGCCTCAGGAACTTTGCACACATGAACACACGTGATGAAAGTGTCGACGGAAGAGAGATCGTCACAGGACATGCGGGAGTGAACCAAAAAGAATGAAATAAAAACTGTACATCACTATTGTAAAATAATAGAATTGGTATCTTCAGTCAAATTATAATGAAATAGATAAATATGATTTTGCTCACAGAATGGAAGGTCATGACTGAAGGCCTGAGGGTCTTTCTGTGTGTGTGTTTGAGGCACTCCATTGTTTTACTTTTTATGCAATTTATTTTGATCAAAATTTTACTAAAACACACTTAAAATCTTCCCAACGCATTTGAGAAAATTATCTAGTGAAACCAAGGTTGAACTTTAGACAAGTTGGAAGGAAGTATGAACAGTTCAAAACAGCAGCTGCTGTAAGGAAAAATACACAAGTTAAAAAAAAAAAATTCTACTTGAGCAATTGATCTTTGCTCTGGGTTAATCAGAGGCACTTGAAATGGTGGCAAGTGTGTGATGACTCCCATTTAACGTGAGTTTGTGTGACTGGTTGATTCCGAAAACAGCCACATCACTAGTCATAAGAGGGTGTGCACATGTTCTTCCCTTCACACTTTCTATTTCTCCCACTGAGTTGTACAAGTGTATTTTTTTTTAAATCATTTATTTTTAAATCATTTATTCATGCCACATATACACATATATATATATATATATATATATATATATATATATATATATATATATATATATATATATAAATATAAATATATATATATATATATATATCAAATATATATATATATAAATAAAAAGAGAAAAAATAAAAAATATATACAAATATATATGTGTGTGTATATATATATATATATATATATATATATATATATATATATATATGTGTGTGTATATATATATATATATATATATATATATATATATATATATATATATATATATATATATATATATATATATATATATATATATCTTCTAATCTACTTTCACCTTGTTTTTTATGCTTACCATATCAGTAATATACTCCTCTTGTTATTATTATTGTACCAGCACCCATTATATTTGCTTTGTCATGCATTGTAATATGACGACCAGCGGAGGGCAGTGACGTCCTTCATTTTACTTTTTAATTGCACCACATATTGTTTTCTATTCATCTCGAGTAGATCTTTGCGTATAACTAATAATTACGCAACCGGCTTGCCTACATGACGGGGGAGGGGCTTTGAAAAAGTGTGTCCCCCGTCAACATGCCCACAATGCACCTGGGCGCCATGCTAATGTGTACCCACACTGACTCAACTTTGCCTAATTGGCGCATGCGCGACTTCTCTGGTGGAGGAAATTAATTGGCTTCTCAATATAGACAGGCATTGATCTGTGTGCCGCGCCACGTCTGCGCTCCGGATGGGAAACTTTGATAAGACTCCCATCCTGAGAACACAAAAGAAACGCCAAAGCTCCTTGGCGCTAACGATGTCACCACCATGCACGCAGGACTTCTTTCATTGAAGACTTTTTCCCCTTGAGGCGCTTGCGCAAAATAGGTGACGCGCTCCCCTAATGAGAACCCTTGCGGTAAACAACTTCTTCTATTGGGGCCACAGCTGCCCTTTTAGGCAGCCAACTAGTCGGGATTACATTCCCTCAAGATGTTCACTACACAATATTTATTTGACTTAACACAATTTGTTTATTGTCTTCCTAAAAAAAAAAAAACAGCGAGCAGACTTTTTAGTTAATTAATTTTAACTAGTTGGGTCTGGCCCAATTGTGCCCCTGGTTTGTGAAATGAATAAGGCAGAGTTTTCAAACCCCGGTTCTCGAGGGCCACAACTTGCCTGATCATTTGAATCAGGTGTGTTGTAGGAGGGAAACATCTAAAACATGCAGGATAGTAGCTCTCCAAGAACCAGAGTTTGACACCTGTGGAATAAGGTCAACATCCCTTCAAGGCACTGACCCATTTATTTGACCTGAACCATGTCTAATTGTTTATTCAGTTCCCAGTGCAGCCATTTTAGGCAACGAACAAGTCAAGCCGATATACCTTATTTTGCTTGACAAATTGTACTTTGCCCGCACCTTGTTTTCTTAAAAGCATTTACAACAGCAGCCCTTTTAGGCAGTTAACTAATCAGGCCTACAGTCTGTGGAAAGACTATGCAAGGATTATTTTACTAATCACATTTTACTTTACCTGCACCATGGTTGCTCTTTTTCCCTTCTTTATTTATTTTTTTAAAAACATGCATTTCCTAGCCCTTAAAGCAAACTAGTTTGGCCTACATCCCTTAAAGGCCCTCTCAACACCAGAATCTTGTTTTTGTGTAAAATGACTCATTTCCTACTGCAACGCTTTCAGGCAGCTAGCTTGGTGGGCCTGGCCCAGTTGTGCCCCTGGTTGATGAAATTAACAAGGCCTATGTTCCTTCAAGACACTCTTAACTGACTTATTTTATGTAACATATTTCACTTTACCTGAACTCTCTTTACTTGGTCTTTCAATTACTACAGCAGCCCTTTTAGGCGGTAAACAAGTCGGGAGTGCATTCCTACACAAGCTCCTACCCTGACAACGCACTTATTTTACTATTTTACGAAACATATTTTACTTGATCTGGACATCGTTTACCTCATCATTTACGCTCATTTCCTACGTCAGCCCTTCTAGGCAGCAAATTAGTTGGGCCTGCTGTGACCGACTCAACTGACACATTCATTTCACCTTTTCAATGAAATGATATTTGATGACAAAGAAAGCAGTAATGCTCGCCGAACGAGGCCGGCAGCGGACAGAGGAAGGCATCTCAGGCCCGTCGATTGTTTCCGCTGACTTGTGCATAAGTGACAGGCTGCACTGTGGATGGATGTTTGCATGGCTAATGCGCTGGCTCAGCACGAGCACCGACTAAGTAGCGGCAACAAGAGATTGGGGAAGGGCGCGCTTCTTTCCCTTCTCACCGCCTGCCCTCTGACAGGAACGTGGCAACCACCTGCGTTTTTAATGCGCTCATAATCATAATCAGACATCCCATAAAGACTTTACGATACAGGTGACAATTTGGAGGAGACAATAGTCAGTCGGACTCCCATTAGGAACGCTTGCGTAACAAACCGCGATAAATTATGCAAGCCTCTCCACTTGTTATCCATTTTTAAAGCGCGCCCTCTTTTGAAGCAACTAGAATTGGACATTTATGCCATGACGTGGGCTCTTGTGCCTCTTGTGAGGACTGAACTTTGTTTCAAAAGGAAATGTGATGTGACAAGCAAGCGTTAAAGTATTAAAGCTGTCGGGAGGCCGCGTGATGTCATCAATTGGCGTCATTGCCGAGCCGCCGTCGTGCCTCCAGGGCATGTTTGGTAACTTATTATAAAATGACGATATGAATTGTTGTAATTATGGAATTACTGGCAGATTTTTTTCGATGTATCTATCATTTTACATGCATTATTACACATTTTGTAATCGTGTATTTGGGAAACAGTTTTGTGAAATATTATGATCATTTTCTAGGGTTAAAATATATTGTTGTGCTCCAAAAGGTCAACAACGAACATGTAGTGTCAAATAGACCATGAAATTACACGATATATTCTTATAATGCAGCTTTCACTACAACTTAGGACATACACACACACACACAAATGCACACTAGCTGCTTTGATAACAGTGATGACACTGAATAATAATGCAATCACATAGGTACACAAACTGTAGGTTTTAGAATGAATAGCTCTTCCTGGGAAACACGGCCCGGCACTGTTTTTTAAAATGATTTCACGAGGGGGACGGGGAGTCATCTGACATTCTGAGCCCATGAGAGAAGGACGTATAACCTCACAGTTCAGAGGTCGTGGGTTCGATCCCGGCTCCGGCCTCCCTGTGTGGAGTTTGCATGTTCTCCCCGTGCCTGCGTGGGTTTTCTCCGGGTAGTCCGGTTTCCTCCCACATCCCAAAAACATGCACGGTAAGTTGATTGGACTCTCGAAATTGCCCCTAGGTGTGATTGTGAGTGCGGATGTTTGTCTTTGTGTGCCCTGCGATCGGCTGGCAACCAATTCAGGGTGTCCCCCGCCTACTGCCCGAAGTCAGCTGGGATAGGCTCCAGCACGCCCGCGACCCTTGTGAGGATAAGCGGTGTAGATAAAGGATGGATGGATGGAACAGGATCACCTATAAACACTACAAGAACCGGGCAGAAGGAATTCTATCGTGGATACTTTTTTCCTGACGAGGCTGCAGGGCACTCCCCCATTCCTTGTTCAGGAATCCCCAACAAATTCAATGGCAAGAGACTGTTCCAAATTCAGTCATTTAATTAATTTGTATTTTTGTATATTTGTGTGTGTTTTTCTTACATGTATTAAAATAATGAACTTTTTTGAACAACTGTGATGAGTGGAGTGTCAAATAGAAACGCCAAAGCAGCGGAATCCGACTTTTAATAATTGTTATGACTGAGTGAGTTTTCTTTTTTCTCCAACAAAACATTTTCCTCATTATTCTCTCCGACAGTATTCTCGTAACAGTCCTTTTTTTTTTTTACAGTTAGCCCAATTCTGGGCTGGCACACTTCGCCACATTCCGTGACCATAAATGCACAGCTATGAAGTGCAGGTCTCGAAGTGCAGGCAAGTTTTAAGGGAGGAAGTCCTCCATCTTACCGTCATGCCCTTAAGCCTAATTAAATATTAAACCTTTTATTGGTTCCCGCGGAGGTATTTGTAAATACATTTCATGCCAGGAGAAGCACTGAAGATTCCAAATCCGCCTCCTGACACAGCGTTGAGGTTATTGCCATCGCACCCCCACCAGCTCCTTCAGCCTCCAGTCCATTTAGGAGCATTTAGAATGATGAAAGACAAAGGGAATTGTAGGAGAAAAGCTTCCAGGGAAAGGAAGGCCAGTAATAAACTATTCCTTGACACGATTGGACAGGTTAACGTGAGCTTTAACGATACGAGACGAGTGACAATTCAAACAAAAACAATGAAAAAAGCAGACCTATCTATCTATCTATGTAAAAATGTACATATACTGTGCAGTTTTAGCCGTAGCCGTAGGCCCGTGCGGGAAGCTCGGTTATAAACAACGGCGCGAAAGCTCGCCCAGCTCATCTTTTCCTGTGCCATCCTTTGCTGTCCTGTCTCGCCGAGGCAGCTCAATTGATGGCCTCGCCCTACTCGTGCGGATAAATCAGGATGGCTGTCATCAATAGAGCGGCGGGGCAATCGGGTCATAACCCCGATCAGAATAAATTGAGGAGCATGTTGTAAAACACACAATGGCCTTCACTTTGCTCCATCCACAATTGCCAGGTGGAAATTAGAGAAAGGGAGTGTATGGTGGGACTACTGCAGTGCTGAAAGCCACCAGGTGATGGTGCACTCCCACTAGAATCTGTGGATTTGTGTGTCATTCATGTTGTATTTGGTGAATTTCTTTCTTTTTTTTGATGCCAATTAGTTGTGTTTGTCAAACCATATTTCAAAATATGTTTCCGACTGTGGACTGCTGTCTCTTTGTCATTACATTCAGGACTTGACATATTATATAACAGCCACTATCATGGAAAAATGCGGACCTGGTTTTGAGACAAACCAGGGTCACGTCACGGACCATTTTTCAAGGATTTAATCGCAAGATCATGTTGAAATTGAAGTTTGAAGAAGGGAAACAGTCATTACAACTTTATTCTTGTAATATTACACCATTAATTCTAGAATATACGCCTTTATTCACCCCAAAAATACAACATAATCACAACAGAGATTTTAACTTTCCCAACGTTAAGGTAAGAAAGAAGTAGTTGGTTTTGCATTTCTTGGTGCAACAGTCCCTACACGTAGGCGTGGACTTGTTTTAAACGATATGGCAATTTACTGCAACTTATTTTGAATCCCCATCAATCTAAGCCTTGCTGGAAATGCTTGAGGAGGCAGACCATACACATTTGCAGATGAGGCCCAAGCCTGACCACAGTGGCCGAAGCGCCGTGGTGGGAGTCATCAATCATGAGACGCCTCCTTCTGGTCAAATCATGCGCGCCCTGCCGAGAACAGAACGCCAGTGCCAGAGCTGAGGTGCGAGGCGGGGCGAGGCGCTTCCTGGCTGATGAGCATGAGGGGCATGTTGAGGCACTTTGTGACATCCAAGGGCACTCATCTCCAAGCAGATGGATGGGAAAGGCTTCCTCACACCAACTGGGACCATTTTTTTTTCTTTTTCTTGTTCTGCTGGATGGATGCTGTGTTACGGACAGAGGTGGCAAAAGCATTCAGACTCTACTGAAGCAGAGGCAAAAAAATATTTTTAAAAACTCAGCCAAAAGTGAAAGTGCGTAGCTGTGATAATTAGTCACAGAGAATGCTGCCCAGCTTCAACACATGTTCAAAAATTTACCCTTGCTGGATGTGCTGCTTCATTGATACATTTCTTCTTTCTTACATCGCACCAGTGGCAGTCACTCACTAATTTATAGCATCTTTTTTTCCTTTTTACACCTGGCACCTAATCAGACCTGAAAGGTAGCCTTGATACGGGAAACAGTGACCAAAACAGTATCTAAGACTTTTCACTTCCCAAACAATTTGATTTCTTATCCACGTCCAAACTCCCTCAATGTGGACTTGAATCTTTGTACTCAATCGGGAATCACAAGTTCCAGATCCTATGAGTGAGGCACGTAGCTGCAAAGTACAGAAACACTGCAGACTCAGACGATTTGGTGCACCCAGTTTGCGGTTGCGCCAGAAACACAGCGTCTTAAGGCAATTTGGTGGAGTGACGAGAGTTAACAGACTCAGATAATTCATCTCACTGAATTGAGTAAATGGACTCTGATGATTTACTCACTCGAGTTAGCAGACCCACGGGAAACATTGCAGACTCAGATGATTCATTTCACTGACAAAAAAAAAAAAACGAGTCCACCTTTCTATCCTTATAATTCCACCAACGCAAGCCTTGAGCAATAGCGATGGCTTGAATACAGCCGAAATTTCAAATTTCTTCTGCAGGAGCCGCAGACAACTTGAGGTACTCCCCACACATTTTGCATATTACCAATACCACCCAGGTCAAGGTCAGCTGTTCCACAGGAGAGGAATCCGTGCATTAAATCTATCTGAGTATCAGGATTCAGGGAAGTACTGAAGTGTAGCCCACATGTGTAATTGGCCTCCTGGCATCTTCACGCAGCCGGCCCATTAAAATGCCTTTGAAGCATGCCCGCCACATTTACCCAAAGAACAAAGAACAGAGATGCGGTGATCATGAATTTCATCCACCCCCCCATCCGTTATTGACAGGCCTGATATGCAAATGAGCCGTCTGATGTGGACTGATACGTATGGTTCCTTTAAAGGTACGTTTATCTTCAAAAAGACAGACAGGACTGGAAAGCGCATGTCAGGTGAGTAACATTTCAAGCAAGGACAGATCGGATCGTTTTGTTTCGACCAATAACCCAAGTGGGTAGAGTAGAATAATAATAACAATAACAGACCTCTGCTCAGGCCCAAAACACCAAAGCAGCACAGTCAAAGAACTGAAATATGAAGGTAAATAAGATTAAACAGGTTCGGGCTCAGAACGTCATTTGTGTTTACGGAATATACTTATACATACCGGTATACTTATATTTATATTTATTGTATTTCCATCAATATTTGTTTGTCTACATATTTATCTACTTACCAATAGCCAATGTCAGACTTGTGACGGTTATGGCTACTTCATGTGAGAGGTTCTCAAAGTGTGGTATGTGGGCTCCCTCTAGTGGTACGCGACGTGTCACTGGACTCAAACTGTGTATGTTACAGTGGCTACAACTTTTTTTTTTTTTTAACGCTAACCCTAAACCTTTTTTTTTTTTTATTCCAGGAAATTTGTTCTTTTTTTTTATTCCAGGAAATTTGTTCAACACAGTTCAGTTTGAACAGGAATTCCGCATAGCAACATTCAGTTTGGTTCCTTATCAAATACCCCCGTTACCAATGACTTATAACTACAACAGAGGCATTGTTCATGTAGATGTGTGTGTGTGTATTGGGGGGGTGTAGATCCCCTCACAGCACATCAAGTCAAGATCAATCACATGTTATACAGGATGATATATTATTTAAAAACTCATGATGGTCGCCAGGTAGAACTGGAACACATCATTAATTAAAATGTATTTGTTTGTCAATCTTCACCTTCCCGTCGACGCGTTTGAAATCAGATCAAGGAGAGGAAAACAAGGCTAATGCCGCCGGCGGTATCATCCAGTCGAAGCCCGGCGACGTTTTGATCAGAAAATGCTTGCGGTGTATGTCCTTGGGAGCTCCATAGCAAATAAAAAACGGATACACAATTAAATAGACTTTTTTGAATGATAATTAGTGAACTACTTAGTATGATGAAGAAAAGAGAGTTTTTTCTGAAGAACTTTGCTTTGAATATGATGACAACAAGAAAACAATACATATTTTGCACAAACAGTACACAGCAGAATACAAACTCAAAGTCATACTGTATCTAGAAATAGGCCAATAAATATTCTGGTCTCAAAGGTAAGAATTTTCTGTCCATCATTTCATGATTCAGGCTTTACAGGGTTAAAGTGTTGCTTAAGCAACTGCAGCTTGAAACCAAAAACCTTGCGATGTGTATTTTGCATTAGCGGCAAGTAAAGCAGTGCTTTACTTACCCAGGGTATGCAGAATGGTAATGAACAAATTCCTGTAATTCCTTTCTGTTTAGGAGTTCTTGACACTTCTCCTTGTCCATTCTTTGTGAGGACACTAGACACCTTTGGATTTATTACTATCAAACAAATGAAACTTTAATCTGACCAACAGCCTGACTTCATTTGACTAGGATTCCTGGGGAAGAATGCATTTTTTCAGGCCTACTTCCGTTGTAGAATAGGGCAGTGTCAGAGCAGGTGCAACTAAGCCATGTCTGCCATCTAGTAGTGATTGGTGATATAACAATTTAAATCTATGCAGTTGAACCCCGTTATTCGTGGGGAAAAAAGGAACAGCCAGCCAGCAAATAGCGAACATCCATGTATAAGTGAAATCCACAAAAATGCACTGAATAAAAAATAGTTTTTTTTTTGTAAACCCCAAACATCTACAAAAAAGTTGATAAATCTCCAGTATACATTTTCCAAGTTTTTGAGGGCCCTATAAATTAAGTTAAATTGAGTTTAAACTGGAGGGGTGATTGGCCCAGCGAAATTGTCACATGTGATAATGAGCAAGGTGGTTCCTGGGCAGATTTCACAGCACCTGGGTGACCTATTCCAAGTCAGTGGGTAATTGCAAACATGGATTTGAAGTACAAGAGTGGGAAAGAAGGAAGTGGAGCACCACCGATTGGCCTGAATACAATTAAATTCAATAATGGACATTTGGGGCTTCGTTGCACTACCTTACTAAATATTTCATGAAGCCAATGCTTGGCTTGCTCTCCCGCGGTCGATGCATACGAAAAAAAAAAAATCAAACAATTGCTTAGTTGAACATGATGCCAATTCTGCCTCAAATTGCTGTCAGTTCTACCAAGGCTTTTTGGGTGTTGGTGATCAAAGCCCATCTTGTTTTTAGGACAACTGCATAGAAGATCAAGGCGTAATGAATTCACCTGAAAGGTGAGAGTTTGCGCAGAGTTTGAAAGCATCAATTCTGTTCCTTTTTTTGCTACACAGACACATGAACTTCTAAAATACAATGATGACAGAATTGCATTAACAAGTCAGTGGGAAGTACTTTGCGCCGTTAGTTTTTTTTGTGTGTTTTTTTTTGTATTTGACACACTTAAATGTATTGTGCTAGGAATTCTAGTGCAAGTCTACCTTGGAAGCGGGAATATGACTGAGCTTCCTTCACTGGAATGGAGGTAGATCTCCAATTTCTTAGCAATTTCTGAGAGAATTTTGCCTGCAAACTTCATGGGAATATGCAAGGAAAAGAAGGTCCCTAAATTAAAGGTCTGGTTGTAAGAAAAAGAGATACCCTCTGGTTTGTATAAAGGGTTCCAGCGTGGAAGAAAGCAGGACTCCTTGGCTTCATACTTAATAGGACTGATTAAGGGAAGGTCCTCATCTCTTTTTCTGGATAAACTCCAACAGGGTTGCATCATTACATCTGAACCACAGTCAGAAAAATTCTCACAGGTTCACCAAAACACTTTTTAGACCCAGTTTTGAGAACCACTGCTTTAAGTAGTTAACAGAAGGCCAATCCTCCGCCTGTTCTCACTCCTCCTCTCTTTGTTTGTGAAGATTGTGTGCTGCTCGTGCTGCTTGCAAACACAGCGGGGCCCTAATTCCACTCCGGTAACGCTCACAGCCCCGTGACTAATCTTCCGAAGGCCACAGCAACACACTGAAAATATACATAACCGTCAAGAGCGTGAACACCCACATGCTTTGCTTTTGCCATGTTGGAGAAGAATAGCATCAAATAACGGAAGGCCATCTGGAGGTATTAACAATGAGCCAAACATTGACTTTTTCTGCACACTGAAAAGCATGGCTGTTAATGGAAATGCCTTGATTGCTATAGGTCCAAAGTAAACAAACGAGGACCAGGGGCAGCAGAGAGTTCCAGGACTAGAGATGGTCAAGGTTCCAAATAAGCGGTTTCGCATTGCAGTTTACGAGTCAAAATTAGCATTTTGCGCCTCATGAAAATACAGTGAATGGCAAAACAGAGAATTTTTCAAGTTTTTACGATAATTGAAACATGAGATGGTCCCAAACTGCTTCAGTGGGCTGGGCGCGCTCACGTCACCTACATGCGAGTAGTTGGAGATCAAGGCAAACTCGGTGCTATTCATGCCACACCAGCTAGCTAGCAACGAGATTGGGCTAGCTAGCATGCGTGACTATTAATTCAGTAATCATAGCCTGCTTGGCGGCAAATAAGAGAACATTTCTCACAAGAATCCTTCCCACGAACGGATTACAAAGAAAGATGAAGAAGTCTTGCTAATTGTTTCGATAACCTAGACTTGAAATGAAATCATTTAACACCGCATTTCAGTGCTGGGGTGATCGAGTACACTTTTCACAAAAGTCTGGCTGGAAGCGCATTAAAATGGAGCATTTCTAACTTTGAACAGCAAAATAGCAGGCAAATTCACAAGTGTCTGGACTCTGGAGACAAAATCATACTTGCTAAACAGAATTGAAAACCAGAAATGAATTAAGGTCTATTATGGCATACGTCCGCCAGGAGGAGGAGGAGTGGTCTACAATCTTAAAATCCATACATTATCCGGGTCGCTTTTGCTCATGAGAATTGCGTGTCCTGGAGACTATCCCAGTTGTCTTTGGGCAGTAGGTGGGGTCCACCCTGAACTGGCTGCCAACCAAAAGTATTTTAACATAGTGTAAAATATTCAGAATATCAGAAATGTTATTTGTGTTTTCACAATAGAGTCCTGAATTTTCATTTTGACTTTTGAAGTCTGCACAATAAATGATCGCAAAATCACATTTTTGAACTCACAAGTTTGAACTGAAACTTTTATTTGTGTTTGAAATTGCCTCACTGATGTTGTGTGTTGATCTAGACAAGAAAATACAGTTTGCTTCTATACACAATGTGAATTTCAGAAATAAAAACAGTTGATTATAAAAAAAAGAAAGCCAATTGTTCATATCTTATATACAGAGTTTTGCATTTTCTAAAATTTGCCGATCTGTTTATCGCCATCCGCCTGCAGCCTGGGTACCCTTCCGAAGTCTGTCAATCCGCCTTTTTGTGAAGCCGGATCAAATAGCAATCGCCTATCAGTCGTTCCGTCGAGAGCGCTTCTGTCGACAAAAGAACCAAACCAAACAAAACAAAACATGTGATAGTCAAACAGATTGTGCACTGTTGCGGAGAGCTAATAAGTTTTGGGGGAGTTCACTGGAGCACCTCAGTAGTACAAAACAGTCTGGCTTTATATTTTCCCTGTCATTCATTGCCGTCAGGCCGGAGAAGTAGGGCCAAAAACCAAGCAAAAAAAGCAAGAAAATGATCGAAATTACTTACCTCCTCGATGCAGGTGGTGGCAGGCAAGGGATCGGGGTTGTCTCTGTATGACCACATGATTCCCAACGAAATGTTTAATACATATGGGTGTAACTTGGATTATATTTGTATTACTACATACATTTATTATACAAAATATGATACATTTATTATACAAAATATGATACGTTATTGTGGTGTGTTATTAAATTACCTTGATATTGTATTCATAATATAATGCTGATATAATTTTGAGCAACGTGTCTGATGATGTCATTTCCGGGATATGTCTCTTCCGGGGTGATGGCACTTCTGAGATGTCACTCCCGGGTGATGTCATATCTTTAAATCATGGCGCAAGCCACGCGGCAAGTAAATGTTTGGGGTCTGGGCCGTCAATGTTTCGATTGGATCTGTTACCGGTAGGCACGTTTTTTTTTTCTTTTTTTCTTTTTTAAAAGCATTATTCTCACCTAACTTCTGACCAGACTGCTATGCCGTCATAGGTGTCTCTACTCTCTACCACGGACTCGTGTCATTTGAATTGACATTACTCATACTACTGGGAAAAAAAGAGAAAACAAGAGGGAACTGGTGAGCCAGCTCATTCAATTGTTTGCTTTAGCATGCTAACTATTAGCCGCTAATTTTCTGTTTGGTGGAAAGTGACTCGGACAGAGATTGTCGGGAGCTAGCACTAACTATCTCTTCCCTGAGGTAGTTTTGTTAATATCTACACGATGCCATTGTTTTCCTTGAATAGTTTGAATTATTGCGGTTTAATATTCATTGCTATTGCTTGTTTTATTATTTTAATTTGGCAGCTAATTTGTTTGCCATTTAATTTTTGATGACTGCACACATTGTAAGGAAAGCATTGTGTATTGATTTATCGTGCAGGCTAATGAAATTAAGGAATATGCTCATGACTACTTGAATTTTGGATGTACATACATTAGGATTTGAAATGGAATATATTTAACAAATTTGTGTTTCTAATTATTTGATTGGTTTAATTGGTCCTGTTCCATGCAGGCCAGGTTCATATACCTATAAACTTGGCATCAATTCAATTTATGGTGAGCTAACACAGAATCCAACCGAAAGAACTCCAACAACACAACAGTCCTGCAGAGCAATATTAGGCGCCGTAGCCGGTTTTCCTTACATTCATTACATCAATACATGTGTGCACTTTCAACCAGAGGGATCCTAGATTTTTGGATTTAATCATTCATACAAACATTGTAAATATTTTGTTTTATTAAAAACGGAAAATGCCTATCATGTCCCGAATGAGGCCAAGACAGAGAAGAGATTGATCTAAAATGAAGTTTCATGTTCCTGGTTGTTGCTAGGCAGAATTCATAAGGTTAATCCTGAGGAAAAAAATGCTCTAAGCCAAACCTAAACTAGGGCCTGATCAGGAGGAACACCAAATCTGAAAGCAGGATAATTCTGCTCAGTGATACCCAGCTGCCGTCATGTATGGCTTGGATTGTCCGAATCAAAGTGTAAATAAGAAATTCCTCTCTGAACTTAGGCTTTATAAGACTGGTGTCGGGTTGCTCCAATGAATGTCGAAAAGCAGAAAGAGCAATCAGCCAACCTTCGCATGCTCAAGATGGAGGGCTCCCCGCCACACGCTCGCACGCACAAACAACCAATCACCTCGGGACAGTGATTGATGCGTCTTCCCGCTTTGAAATCTATCACTCCCGTGAGCGCAGTGGCTGGCACGTTGTGTTACGCGCAGCTTAGTATGCAACGTTGAGGGAAATAATTAAACACGGGACTTGGATTCAATCGGCATACCGTCCGCTTCGGGTGACATTTGGAGTCTTGTTCCAACTACGTCAGCTGCTTCACTTTCCCTTGTGTCCTATCCAGATACCTAACGTGTTTTTCTCAATGTAATGTAACTGCAGAGCCTTGTCACGCCAACAAAATTGATCCTGGGAGACCGTTCCATTTTCAAATATGGCATCATTCTGTTTGGACAAATCAGTGGTGGGAATCAAAGTAAAACATACATCATGACTGTACTAAAGTAGATTTGTCAGGTGTCAGTACATTACTTGACTGTTACTGGAGTATATTTGAAAGTCTTCAGCTGCTTTGTTTGTAAATGCATAAAGGTGTTGTGCTTTAGGTTGCGTGAAGCTCACTGAAATAACTGTGCCTTGCCTTGTGTTTTTGTCTGACCTTTTTACTTTGAATTCCTAAATTTAAAAAGTAATCTTTACATTCTAGTTCTTTTTTGAAATAGGCTCATCACTTTCTTAAAACCTCCTTGGACGTCAAATAGGACATACCGGTAATTAGAAAAAGGCAAAGTCTACAGTGATTTGACAGTTTAATGGACTGATTGGTTGAGACCATCCAGACTGAGGTCGCTCTGCGTCTGTTTGCTAGTTCTTAGCAAACAGAGCATGGGCATTCTTCCTATTCTAGTGGTGGATGTTCCAAAATTGTTTAAGCAAGGTCCCTGAATCCCAAGCTAACAGCATGAGACTGTGGGCGTATGTTGGTGATGAGAGTGCCCACAGGTGCATGGCAAAAAAAAAATATATATATATATATATTTATTTATTTATTTAGTTATACTTCTCCCGAAGTACAGCGTTTGAGTACTCTTGCGGCCTATGGTTTCCAGTAACTTGGTAGGACGCACACATTGTCATCGCAGCTCCTCAGGGTGACGTTTCGCTCCATTCTGAATGATGAACGCCAACGTGACGCCAGTCATATTCATCATTCATATTACCGATGTGGTCAAATCACTTCCTCACACAACCCGATCATTTGTCAGCCACCAGCTCTGGGAAGTGCTGAGGGTTATTTTTCTTTCCGACCCGATCCCCTGCCCGATAAGTGCTCCTCGGCAGTGTGAGAAAAGTCAAAGTTACCAAAGTCCAGCAATTTGATTGAAGAGGCCAACTGGAGTTCATTGATGTTTGGCAAAGTCGTTGGGCGGTCGGACATTACAGGAATGAAATGCAATACTGTATTAGTCTTGAGATGATGACATATATTTGAACATTGAGGTCAAGATCTGAATTGTCCAGTCTAGTTTCTATTGATGGGTGAGATGGGGTTTATTTTTTTAGTAGCATAATATTTCACAGTATTTTTAAAATTAATTTAATCAGGACTTCTCCATCCATCCATTTTCCAAATGAATTACTCTTCAAGGTCGCAGGGGAGCTGAAGCTAATCAAGCTGACTTTTGACAAAAGGCAGACTAACCCTGGATTGGTCGCCATAGATACAGACAACCATTCACACCGACACAGTCACTGAATGGGAAGTGAACTCACACTAGGGCTGTGCAATGAATCGAAATTCAATTATGATTTCGATTATTACACTCCAGGATTACAAAATTGACAATCGTAAAAAATTTAATACTAATTTTTAGTTGTTTTGAGGCATGCGCACACGAGCTACTCCGCTGCGCCGCCCTCTCCAAGCCAGCCAGCCAGCCAGCCCGCCCACACCCCGCAAGTCACACTGCACACGCTTCTACTCAACGTTTTAACAGAGTAACAGACCGCAAGACCCGCCACAGGAACGACTCTTAAACAAGCAAGGCAAGTCGAAATCGCTTATTTGGTTACATTTTGGGTTTGCCGTGGAAGACGGCGAGCAAAGACATAAGAAGTCCAAGTAGTCTCTGCATCCACCGGCAACACGGCACATCTATTCAACCATCGTTTGGTTTACAATGATGTTATGATACACCAAAGCAAGAAAACAGAGTTAGATTTGGCGTCATCCACAACGCAAATCTCGGTCGTTGAAACACTGTACGCAGCAACCCCCACCCATCAACATCGGAGTGACACAAAAAGATAACAATCTATTGCCCGGACAAGGCTTCCAAATGTTTAGGGCACAGACTCCACTTCGCAATCGGCACAAGGGATTTATTTTAAATAACATATCTTGTGCAAATATACACTACTTTTACCAGCACAAAAATGGAAACCATGCTAAACATAACTGTGACTTAAGTTAAATTTCTTGTGTAGTCTATAATATGAAGTCACATTTTTTTTGGTGTTCATTTTTGTCTGGAGTAAGAACCACTCTGTGATTTAAAAAAAAAAAAAAAAATTTTTTTTTAAATTTAATTAGGTTTACCGGAATTTAATCAATTACACTGGTCAACAGCAAATTTCAATCAGAAATTGCTTTATGTGTCCAGAAACATATTTTTGTTGCTGATTCCAAAAATGCCATTACTTTTTTTTCTAGCACATCAGATTTTTTAATTTCACCTATAAAAGCTTGCTCAACATACAATTGTGAAGCCAATTATTTGATATAATAAAAATGTATTAACCACTTAACAACTATCCTAATCCATCCAAGTCAAAGTGAGTTCTTATATTTGCCAATTGAGGTCGGACCGCTAATTTCCTCTTGTTGTCCTACTAGGTCAGAAGCAGAGTATTGTCCAAAGATTTACCATACAATCCTGATTAATTGGATAATTAAGATGTATGAGGAGGTAAGAGAGAACAACGCAACCCTGAGCGTGGCGTATCAGTGACGGGAAAAGAAGAAGAAGAGCAGACACTAATTTAACATTTCAAAGCCATTCTGCTATTCACATCTGACTTTATACCTGTAATATATTTTTAGGTGCAGCGATTGTGGCTGCTGCCCCCGGGGGAAATAACCATTCCCAGTGCTGACATCTCCACTGCATTCTCTATAGATCAAACGGGGCCTGGTCCTGAATTGCCAAGCCCCCCTTAACTCCCCCAACGCCCGCACAACATACACGCACACACACCCGGAGGGTCTGTGCTGCCAAATACATGAAGTGTCTTTGTTAGTGCCTACAAGTCAACACAGGTGTTATTTCCCGTATAACATGATCTCTTGCAAGTCATTTTAAGCCTCCTGTTATGTCCATTTAATGTTCATTGGTCGTTTTGACACAGGGCCAGCCAGTTTCAGTCTTTATCCAAACATTGGTCAGCATATGATGTAAAATTAAGTGTCGGATACAAAAAAAAAAAAAAAAAATCAAATATCTAAAATAAACCATTTGAAGCTGCACTGTATATGATGATTACAGCTATGAATCCAAGCAGGAGTTTTGCACCGGAAAACTACTTTTAATATTGTTAAAATGGGTCAATTTGACCCGCAACTTTCAGTAATAGGAAGTGCTTCAAGCTGCCCAAGATGGGCCAAGTTTAACTTTGGAAGCGCTCCATCTTTGTCCCAAATTAATAGAGTTCAAACAAAGACCTAGAGTATCACTGGCATGGTGGAGAGGAAAAAAAAAAAAAAAAACAACAAACAAAAACCGCAGTGCTTGGCAGAGGGTGGGACAGGATTGGCCCGGATTATGAGGGAAAAAGTTTGCTCCACTTTCTCTCCACTTTTGACTGGTCTCGCTGCACTTTGTGCTTCCGCAAATCAGCGCTCAGCAAATTTGTTTGTGGAAATTAACTTCCATGCTGTCGTGTTAAATTTAACATCGGACAAAAAAGCTTTTTTGGCATGCGGGGGTGAGAGGAGTATACTTGATCTCTGTGGAATACTACTTTTCTGTTCATTATTTTTAGTTGAAGAAAGCAACCAGAAAACATGTAAGATCGTTCATTGAGGGGCCTGCTTTGCTCGTAGCATAAGCATTTCATCAAATCTTTATAATGTCTTGACTATTAGTATAAGCGCTTTATCAACATGCCAGTTTGTGGCCGGTCTGAGCGTTGCGTGAGATGAAACACGATTTTCATAAATGTAGCATAATAATTATAAAAATTCATGCATTTCCTTTCCAAGTGGCCTTCTCATGAATCTAGGCTAATTATAGCCGTAACACATCGGAGCCTGGATTGAGGGAAACTCACACAAGTCAACAACAACCCAGCCGATGTAATTTACAGAAAGTTGGCCTAGATTTTTTTTTTTTTTTTTTTTTTATAAAGCAGCTTGTTTGTGCCAAGGCATTGATGCCATGTACTTGGTTTACTTTGCAACTGCTCATTTTGGGTGTGGCTTACCCTTCGGCCCTAGAAGCCCATTTCACTTAGCAGCATCAAATTTGGTAGGCATGACTATCATGAATATACCCACATAAAAGTCTCTATAAGCCATGCCTGAAAAGACAAAGGAAGTGTGCCACGTTGGTTTGAATCTGACCTTTTTGAACGGTGGCACATTTCAGGTTGTCAGTTGTGACTAGACCCACAGTCATGCAAAGACACAGGAGGTCTGACGTTTTGGTAATTTGTTAATTTTAGTCCATTTCCAGGGGTACTCCCAAGACAAATTTGACAGAGCTTAGTCCGATTGCTATCAAATATAAACCAAACATAAAGGCAAATAGGTGACGCTGAAATACAAAACATTTGAGCTTTCATCCTTCTGTTTTGTTAAGATGTAACACCGATACATTAATGTGGTCAATGTGGATGTAAGGTGGCTGTCTACTGGCACATTTCAAGTGAAATTGCCTCAATTGTGATGTCACCCTCCATACATTCAATCTGAATCACCCGAAAGAAAAGTTTTCCGTCTTTCAAGAGGCAAGGCAAGCCTATCCAAAGACCGTTCCAAAGGGGGTCCCACACTACTGGGCAGCCACAAAGCTTTGAATTCCCCATGGGTAACAGATGAGGCATTGACAAACCAGACCGAGACAGACAGTTGTCCAGTTTAACTGGCCACAAAGGCTCTCAAATAGTGACGGACAAGTAACCTCAGAAAATCCTGCAAAAATTTGAGTAGGGTGTCGACCTTTTGGTAACAAAAATGAGCCAGGTTTTTCAAATCCTACCTTTTTTCCAAGTTAGCTGACGATAAATGCTCTGCCATTATTGGCCAGTTTTTCAGTCATTCAGTCATTGGCTGGTTTACATGTCAATAATTGCACACAGTAAACAGTGGTTGGCTGATGTCACTCCATTTTCATAACTCAAATCGATTTATAGAGCACTTTAAAAACAACCACAGCTACATATAAAGGGCTGTACTTAAATTAAATATCAGACATATGAAAACAAAGATAGTTAAACAATACTGTAAATCAAAAACACAATAACACACTCAAACAATGCTGCAAAGTCTATTGCTGAGTCGAAAGCCAACTAATACAAATAAGGAAAAAATGGACAGCCTAATGTTTAAGGGTCATTCCAAGAGGAGGGAACGGCAACGGAAAAAGCTTGATCCCCTCTGAAGATGTGCTTAGTCCTCGGTACCTGCAGTAGCATTTGGTCCACTGACCTAAGGCAGCGGGCAGGTACGTAGAGGTGGAGGATCTCAAATAGGTAAATTGAGGTGAGACAATTTAAATATTTAAAAACAAATAAAACAACGAACAAAAATCAAATCAAATCTAAAATGCACATGGTTCCAGTGAAGGGATGCCAGAATTGGAGTCATGTGCTCCTTCCCACAAGCTCCAGTCAGGAGGGGACCAGCAGCATTTTGGACTAAGTGGCGATGCTTGAGGGAGGACTGGGCAAAAGCCAAAATAAAGACCATTACAGTAATCCAGCCCGAGATGTAAAAAAAAGTCATTGATTAATCTTTCTAAGTGCTGTTGTGAAAGGAGAGGCTTTACTTTAGCCAGCTGGCTAATATACAAAAAATAGACTTAGCCACAGCACCAAGCACCCATCGCAATTTAAAATCACTGCCCAATTTTAAAACCGAATTCAAGATGGCGTTTAAGATCCAAAGTCAGACTCGTGCTACATTAAGTGCTTCAATTTTACGACGTGTTGACGTTAAACACATACGCGCTCAATATCAGCATTCCTATAATTAGACTAGGATGGAAAGCGTACGGGCTGAGACAATGTGTACTTCTCTAAGTCGAGTCAAAATTCCCATCGGTATTCACCGCTCGTCGACTACCCTTGTGCGACGTACACTAATTACATGAAATTATAATACTAATTACATTGGTGCGGTTGGCTAGGAATGAATAGTTGGATGTCATCTCACAGTACATCAAAGAGCTTTCAATATGTGATGCGTCGGAATAATCGTCACACCGACTGTACGCTGATTGTTTCCGTGCTCCTCTTTAGAAAGTGATTGCAAAAAATGCTCGTTGACGCCTGTTGTGTGTGCGTTGCAGATAAGCAGATCATCCACGCGGAGTGACGTTAACGCCTGCGCTATTTGTTCATCCATCGCATATAAAGATGGGGAGTTGTTGGGGTGGGGGGGGGGGGGATCATTTTCGCTTTCATTTTCCGCAGTGAGGGCCTTTATTATTCCGGTTCTGCTGCATGACACTTTTGGGTTGCGTCCCGACGGAGATCCTTGCAGAAACTGGGTCGAATGTTAAATCGGCTGTTGAATCAAGAACAGAGCGGGAGAGTCTCAAAAGGAGGCTTCATGTTTTCCAAGCGTTAAAAAAAAAGACATGGAAACAGCATTTCCTCCTCTTTTATTGACGCAGTAGAGTTGTCTTACGGCCACAGCTGACTTCTGAAACAGGCTTATGTAAGCGCAGAGGTCTTAAAATAATCCAGTTTACTAATTTGATGGAGATGTTTTTAGTATTTGTCGCTTTGTGGGGATTATTTTTGCTTATTGTACAATTTGCTTGTATTATTTTGATTGCGCGTCATTTATAGGTTTGTTGTTGGTGATAAATCTGCAATATAATTGAAATGTGGATACAGGTTTAACTTTTGTTGATAAGATCTGATTATTCCTATTTTGATTTGGTGTATCCATCTATGAATAGATATTTTATTTTTATTATATTTTTCATTTCCAACAATCTAGACTTTTTTTGAGCGACATAAGTTACATATTTATTTTTTACCCCTGCTAAGTCTGCATTTTTTTTTTTTTTTAATCAAAGTATATGGATCTCATATTGTATTTTTCATTATATATTTCATATGAATAAAAAGTACATCATGTTTAAAATATTTTTTGTTCTATGTCCTGTATGTTATCGCAGTAAGTGGGTTTAAAACAGGCTGTTTGATCATGAAAGCACGAGCTGATCCAGTGAATTAGCAGGCGAGTTCAGATCAAAGATTTCTGCCAGGATCCATCGGCCATTAGCTGGGAATATTCCTCCCTTCCCAACTCATTTGCCGCACGCCTGCTGACGGAAGCACTTACACATGGCTTTATCGTACATTGGTGGGCTACAAAAACAACCCAAAATAGAACTTCGTCAGAGAAAAACAAAGCACCGTTTCTTTGACGGCACCTTTTTAGCTGTGCAGGCGAATCACAGGTTGACGCATGCAAAGCAACCCTTTGGGATTTGCCGTTTTTTTTTTCTTTTTTTCTTTCCCCCAAATCACTTCCGTGGGGGCCGTTTGGAATTTAGCTCAGGTTGCGGCGGTCTCCTGGTTGTGCAAATGTCTTGCAAATGCAATCCGGTCCCATACCTCGCACTCAGTATGTTGATATTCATCCATAATAATAGTCACATTGAGCTTGCAACGGTGTCTGCCATCTGTCTCATGTTGAGTATGCTTCTGCTTCAAAGCGGGAAGTTGACTCTGAATCCACGCTTCGTTCTCGCTACGGAGGCTGATGCCGTTTTGACACTCACGTTGCACAAACAATAGCTGGGGGTTGTAAACTAACATCTTCCCCACGCATCGGCTGATTGTGACACCGAGAGGACGGCTATTTACAAAAACAACATTTGACAATGCACAAACAATAAGAATTACAGACTCTGTAAAATGTATTCAGAGATTTCAAGATTGAGAAAAATATAGTACTTGTGGCGCTGCGGTATCAGACTGTTGACCATTTCACTTGGCCCAATATTGGCAATCATCTAGCATAACCCCGCCTCCTCCCCTCATCACATAAGCCGCAGCTTGACAAATGGCTGCCACCTTTGCGTAATTTTCTGAAAAACATGGAATCAGCACTTCAAAGGCCTCTAAAACCCATCAATGATCCTCTTCTACTGCTATTCTCACCAATAATCTTGAATTTGTACAAGTGACACCATTTGAAACGTCAACAGTCATTTTGACAGATAGACTTGCAAAACGCCTTGGAATTTCGGCTCGTATGAGCTTTTTGCAAAAGACCAACTCCAGGTGGGATAGCAAGGAAATGTGTGTGTGGGGGGGGGGAGTGTTGCCGATGCTAAGAAAAGAGACATGGTGGAAAGTGCTAATGAATGGCTATTGCAAAGTCAAGGCGGACTGCGTTGAAATGCTTACTCGTCTGTGATTAATGACTACAAGGCTGCTGTAATGGGTACCACTGGGACCTCAGTCACTGGAACCTTTAATAGAATAGTCCCCAAAAGAAAGAAAAAAGATGAAGTCCCCATTACTGTGCGGCTTCTGGCTCGGGAAGCTGCAGTCATATCACAATGGAGCTTTTCTCAGCACAGCAAAGACTTTTGTCAAAGCAATGGAAGAGATGACGTCTGTGTCATTTATGTAACCCTCTCAAGACTTATATGTTTGTTTCTTTGCTATGCCAAAAAGGTGCATGAGTCAGTGTGACCCCGTTGCAAAATGACTTTTATGCCGCCCTTTTATTTTGTGTCACTGCCAAGTCAATAATTGTAATATGTCAAGTCAATAAAAAAGTAACATTTCATTTGCAAGACAGGAAGTGTTTCCCTCTTTTAAAACATTAACTACTTTTCCTTGAATCAATCCAAAATAATCTTAAAATTATTTTTCCTCATATCACAGCACAATTCTTAGAAGATTGCAACTTTTATAGAAGGAAAATCACTTTTTTTTTTTTCTTGTAATATGAATTGAAAAAACCCCCCAGTAAAAGTGACCGTGTTTTCCTCAAATCAGTCAGTCAAAATAATCTTGCAAAATTCTTGGAAAATCAACATTTTCAACTTTTTACCAGTCAGTTGTAAGACAAATCATAATTATTTAAAAAAAAAAATCAGTCAAACTGACGGGCAACATAACCCGAATGTGATATATCTGGAGTGATTTGGAAAGTAACCACAATGGATCAATTATTCATCTGATCTTTTGCTTTACACGTGACCTAATCGGCACTAACAGAGCGCAGGATTCCGATTACCATCTGTTTGACTTTAAAACAACTTTGACCCTCTACACTGAGTGTGTAGGTACACACTGCACAGACTGAATTATATTACCAATGTTGTGGTTTTTTTTCCAGAACAAACATTCATCTTTGTGCTTCTGCAAAATTTATAATTAATCTCCCCGCCGTTTGCCACATGCAGTCAGGCACAGAAATGAATTAATCACATGCGCGCTTTTTCCTTGCATGCGTCTCCCAAGGTCATTTTCAGCTGAGGACCACTTCAGTCCTCCCGAGAGCTCTAGAAAATTTAAGAAGGGAAAGAGAATTAAACTAAACCAAATCATTAGGCAATCAGCATGAAACGGAACAAAGCATCATAAGCGCTTTAATGCGGACTCTTTCGATTTCAGTGAATGCTCGATGTTTCGCCGTTTTGAAACCCAAATCTGAGCCAGGAACCCTGCAATGATCCAGGTGTTTTGCACTAAAAAGCAAGATTATATTTATTTTCTTAATTGGAACTGTGAAAGCATTTGTACTTGCGTACATTTGCGAGTTTTTTGTCTTGTAAAAATGTAATTATTACAGCTCCGACTCACACACCTAACATCTCCATTCGCCTTAACAGTTGAATTTAATGCTCAATAGCTTTCCAAATATTCCCATAGACACGCAACTACTTCCAGGCGTCTGCTAGAACTACTACTACTTTTGTCCTATTCTCATGACATAACATAATTTTGCATGTCAACAATAAAGAATTTGAAGTCAATGTCCAAAAAAAAAAAATCCCATCTTGACATAGAGATGCCTGATGTCAACTTAATCAAGTACCATTGTGCCTAGCACAGATAAGTCTCCATTTCATCCTTGGCCAGCAAAGAAAGCAACCCTGTTAGCAAGCTTCATTGGAACCACTTTTCATGAACTCTGAGTGCAAAAAAAAAAAAAAAAAAAAAAAAAAAGACTTCTCCCCCCCAAGATTAATTGGAAAGGAACTTTTGCAAGAAATGAGCGAGTCGCTCTGCGATTGTCCCCAATCGGAGATAGTTAATGGCATCTTGGCCGCCGGGATCCTCTGGAGGTGTCGCTAAGCCGCAAACAATGGGACAGGAATCATCTCGCGTCACCCCATCTTGACATCGAGCCCACCCAACATAGATTGGCGCCATTGTGCCACCTAGGCCATTTTAATTTGTTTGGGTGTCACTATCCAGACTGTTGTATTGATCGTGCGCTTTTGTCTGTTGACTGTTGGTTAAGAAAACACACCGTTGGAGGTCCCCCAGGCATGAAAAAAAACAATATTTTTGGGGAAAATTCTGCACAACCACATTTAACCGCTGCATATTTTTGATTCAGTATTTGCCAATTCAGTTTATTTTTGCACCTATCCTTAGTTATTCCCTGAAAAACTCCCCTATTCAAAGCCATTACTCAAAAAAACCCCAAAATATATTTATATCTTGCTTTAGCGTCATCTGGTGGCATCATGGTGCTTAGCACCAATGAGCTGAAGAGAGGAGCTTCATATAGTGAGGTCATAGCTTTAATAGGAAAAAAGAGCTTTACCGCCGTCTTGTGATATCTATAAACTAAAACAAACTTTTTTGTATGGGAATCAGTTACTCGTGGGTTTACGTTATTCGCCGCAGGGATTGACTATATTCATGCAATACCCATAAATACACAGGGTGTCTGCCATATTGGTTCAAAGCTGCCATTGTGGTCAATTTGCACGGGTTCCTCAAAAAATCTTGTCTGAGAGATTTTGTCTCATTGCGGCCACATTTACTAGATGGGCTACAGTAAAGAATTGACATTTTTGCTCTGGTTTATGAGCAGAACATGGTGGCAAAGTTGGCGTCCAATTTGGCATTATTTATTATTAGTGCGCATCTTAGCTACAATACTGTATATGAATGCTTCCTATTTCTCAGCCTGTCAGCTTTCCCCCTGACCTTATGCTCTGCCAATCAGTCCACTGTCAATTTTTCCCTTCCTTTTCACTTTCCATGTCCTTCTACTTTTGTATTTTTTTTAATGGTAATGTCATTTCAGTCTATGTGCAAACCGGTACACTGGTACCATGACAACCACTTTGACTTTTCCCGAGTTCTTTCTTAAACATTTCCTTTTTCGCACAGACTTCTTGAAGAGCGACTCACGCTGAGATTTCAAGGTGGCCAAGTAATACGGACTCAAGGCCGTAAGTTACGCCGCCGTGCATTTATTCCGTCTGCACCGGCCCTCGCTGCTTCACCGAAGCCATCCCTCACGGCTCGCGGATCCTGTCATACATTCTTTATGACGCTCTGATAACCCAGCGCCAGGATTGGCCAGAAAATTGGGCTCTGAGGAGACAAACGCCGTCGATACATCACAGGGTGGCAGGGACATATTTGACGACAGGGGCTTTACTGAGACGATGTTAAGCGGCGGCATCAGCAACCTGTTTGCGCTGATGGTGACAGATAAGCAATCTGCCCGCAGCCCGAATGTGATTCAGTCTCAACGACATGTCAAACGACAAATGGCGGCGTGAAGTGGGGGCAAGATGAGATCCATTCAGTCAAAGCAAATATCCTGGGAGCGTGGATACCAAGTCTTTGGGTATTCAGTAATAGAGTATAAATCAGGGTTTCTCAAACTGTTAGGGTAAGTCATCTTATTTTGACAAATTCAATAACCTTAGAGGATGTTTGTTTGTCTCTGCGTGTGCCCTGGAACAGACATATTAAAACGTTTAACTCATTCACTGCTAAGGACCCTTTGTATCTGTCAACTCAAATCCATAGAGATCCATAACTGAGAGAGTCAGAGAGAGAGAGAGAGGGCGAGAGCTCTCAGTGGACGGTCAGTGCATGGCTCTTTGTCACAGCCTCCCCGCTTCCCGTTCCCGCATCCGCAGCTGCAGCCTGGCTCGTGGCAGCTGTATGCTAATGTCCTCTTCTGAGTCAGCAAACAGTATCCCGGGCCACAGCCCTTTCGTCGCCGACCGAGAATCAGGATGGCGCCGAATAGCTAGAGAGATTTCAGAAGAAATGAGGATGGGGCCCTTTTCAGTCGAAAAATGTCTCGTATTAAAACATTGCTGTCACATGTAAAAAATTTAAAAAAAACACACAGGTAAGTTGTTGTGGTAAACTACGTAATTTGCTTTTTTTTGTTAATCGGCTTACAATGTTAGCAAAGCTATGGGAACATTTTGGTTTGATAGCAGAAAAGCTGAGCAGTATAGAAGATGGATGGAATAAAGAAAGTCATAAAATAAATACAATTATAAGGAAACATTTTTATTAATACCATACAATTACAAGAAAAAAGGTACGAGAATACTTTTCCAAGAATATATTTGTTATATTACAACCCAAATAGTTTAAATATGTCATTGATTTTACTATTATGAGAAGAAAATGCATTTAATTTTTTAGACACAAAATTTAAGCTGGAATTTTAAAAGAATAAAGCTTAGCTGCTACAAGTTAAATTGTAAGATTACAAGGAAAAAAAAACAAGATTGTAACTAGAATGACATTTTTTTTTTTTTACAAGAAGAAAAAAATGCAAGATTACCACAGTTTCTTTCTTTATGGAGAAAATGGGCATACTTACTAAAAGTATCTGTCAGAATTTTCCAAGACTAAAGCTATATAATGTGAAGAAAAACTGAATGAACTTATACTATTACCCTGAACATTCCTGCGTTAGGATCACATTCAATTGATGAGATGTCTTTTCTTTTACCTTATTCATAGTAAATTACATTATTTTTTTGGGGGGGGGGTAAAAAAAGTTCATCATCCAAATGTAGGCAAGCACAACTTTTAACTAACAGACTTCATCTTGCACAAAATGTCCATCAACATAAACGATGGCACGCTGTGATATGTAAATGCGGACAGCTGCCATTGTGTAACATTTGAACGTCACTCTGGAAAATGTCGGCAGATCAGCTTCTGGTACGAGATGGTTGCGAGCTGTAATTATGGCAGGGAACTTGTACACACCGCCTCTGCGTCTACCTCGAGTTGTGACGGCATGTCAATCAGGAAGTCCTTAAGATGCTAGCAACCACTTGCTCGTTATCTCACCGAGGGAAAGTGGCACGTCTTATCTGTTTGCTCTAGCGCAGATTTAACATAAATGCAAAGTCTGCTCCCCAATACAAATGCGTCTACAGACGTCAGGCAAAGAACTCACCGCTTTTGTCTTTGCCGCTGTGTTGTGTACATTTGCGGCTAAACCGATTAGCGCAGAAGGGATAATGTTATTGTCATCGATCCCTTTCGATACGAATTACAAATCCACGAATCATTAAGAGCGGATTTACTTTTTTGTCTGATGGATTTTGTGAACTAATGATGGATTTGGTGGATGGGACAGGAATAGCGATCTACTAAAAGTCACCTTCTTTTGCTGAAGGTACAGTTATTTTCATATCCAAAAATGTTCGACGGGGGGTGGCAGTAAGTCACACGTGCGATAAAGTCTCAAGTCTTAACCTTCCCAAATTACTGTGACAGAAATCAAGTCGAGTTCCAACTTGATGTCATGTCAGTAGTTGAGTTAAGCAAGTTATAGGTGAAGTCATACAATCTCGCTCAGACTTTTGCAGTCATTTGGCAATTAGCTAAGTTTTCCGGTCTGGTAATGGTGCATTTCAGAGCACTTCATTCTTTCCCCATAAATCCATCGAGGACTGAATACTATTGGCAGTCTAGAAGTGCTCTATTTTGGAATTTGACCTGCACAGTATAATCAGAAATCATACGCACAACAGGAGGTCCAAAACTTAACTAAATGACTGAAGCTGGACTTTTGATGGTACCACCCCAAGGACACGCCACTGTTCCCTGAAAGGTGCTGTTGTTTTTCAGAGTTTTTGGAGTATAGGTTGGGGCGTGAGGCGTGGGGGACTCTGGAATGGGATATGCATCTATTTTTTATCATGGCAGACACCCTGCAGTGGTTTTGGCATGCAATGCAAGGCGGGTCGGGCGCATTATTCAGTCATGAAGCAGCTAAATATAAACAGTTTAAATTTTGAATGTTTGTCAGAGCGATGTACGAGATGGCAACTTTTCCTACGCAAGCTGGTGCGGGATTGTGCAATGATTCTCATCATCTCATTACACAATGGTGACTGGTACTTTCAAGGCTCCAAGAAGAAGGAAAAGGAAAAGGAAAAGAAGACTTCATGATCCAACGGCGGGTAAACTGACACTGACTACACGCTGCTTCCTTTTGTTTCTATTTCCAGACATTCTCCTTCACATTGAGCCTCATGACTTATTTAACCGACAGCGGATTTGGAAGAAACCTACATTGAGCAAAACACTCTCGATGGTTGGTCCACTCACATGTGAAATCCCAAGTGACGTCGCTATGGAATGTCATTTTGACAACGGGATATTAAGCCATGAAATCTTGCAAAAATGGAAAAAAAGAGAAAAAGAATCCACTGCACAAGTCGCCTGCAGTGTCACGCTGCGTAGTATTATCTTAACAATTATTCATATCCAACAATGATCTGTGTACATTCCTTCTCCATAATTGAATGAGCTCTATTAGAGCATGCTTTAATTCTGCCTCTCTTCTGTTTGTCCTCGGGCAAACAAGCACGCTCTGTGCCAGAATAACAAGGACACCCATGCAACTTTTACAAGGTCCTGTTAATGTGTCGCTCATTAAAAAAGCACAAAAGATGCGTTTGGTGACTACATCTAAAACTTTCTTCTCGTCTGGTCCTTGCAAATTTTTTCCCACAATCTATACTATTGGTCAGTCAGCACATGTGGGTGTAAAGAGTTGAAAATGGCTTGCACCCTTTGACCGTGTAATGTTAATAGTTGAACAAATATGACATTTTGGGGGTTTCCATAAAAGTGATGATTTTGGAGGTAAGGATTCCGCTTGACGGCAGCAATGTTCTAAACATTTGGGGCCGAAGAATTGTCTCAACTTCAATTTCGTGCCCGGGCCAGTCTAGTTTATCATGTTTAGGAATTTGGCAGACAGCGCTGCGCCTCGCAAGGCGTTCCAGCAGAACAAGGGCGTTTTCTATTGCATACCCCCGGTGCACCTGGCAATTTGGTGACAGAAAGTAGACTACAATTTAGACCAGTTCAAAGTAGGTCTAAGTTTTGCACTCACAATCACACCTAGGGGCAATTTAGAGTCCAATCAACTTACCATGCATGTTTTTGGAATGTGGGAGGAAACCGGAGTACCCGGAGAAAACCCACGCAGGCACGGGGAGAACATGCAAATTCCACACCGGGAGGCCGGGGCCGTTATCGAACCCATGATCTCTGAACTGTGAGGCGGACGTGCTAACCAGTCGCCCACCGTGCCGCCCCTTCTAGCTGCTCTTATCTAACAAAATACCAAAAGAAAATAAACTCCACCCATGTGAACACTTAACTGCAATTTGCATTAGACTTGCACTGGGCATGGAAATAGGTCCTTTTTTTTTTTACCTCAGTGTGATTCAATTTAAATGATCAATATTCAGTTAGTTTTCTATAGTTTTTTTTTACTTTATAGTGGATATTGTACATTATAGTGTATGCGCGCATCCTAGCTGGTACACTGATTTCATAGAGCCCCTGAAAGCCTGCAAATTGAGCATTTCGATCGAGATCCGATTCCATTCCGCATCTCTAAACAGTGCAAGCTAAGCAGCCGGCAAAAACAAACAGACAGTACAATAAATCCTCCGTTTGTTTTAAAAGGACTCTGTACACTCGATTCCGACACATCAGCGCGAGCCGTGAAGGCAGCCGCGCGTTGAAGGTCACAACATGGGAAGCGAGCATCCGCGGGGAGCTGAAAATGGGCACTCGTTGGGTTCATTTGCCACAAACATGAGAGGCCATGTTGATGGCCTTCACTCGTCGGCGCCTTCGGAGACCGCCGGCCGAGAGCAACACGAAAATCAATAAACTACCTCAAACCTCCAGAGCATGCGGTGGCAGGGAGGTGCTATAATGTTTACTGCGCTGCAATGAAAACAAAATCCATCATGGATTGTTCCAGCTGTCCCCTTCCATGCCTTGTGTTAAAGCAGCTGTAAGGAACAATTAGCCGCTGGAAATGCAGCAACAATGCATGCAGGTACATATATACGTATATAAATTACATAAAATCCACGTATCAGTTCAAAATCTGGATGATATTGACATCGAAACTGTTGTTCCTGTCAACATTAAGTGTTAAGAATGCATTCCATTTGGCACTCGAGTAATGGACGAGTTCAAGGCGCAGGTAATCATGAGCTGCAGTAAACGTATGCACACAGCAATATAAGACCTTACGTTTGATATGACTTTTTTCTCCACATTGCTGACAGATACGAATATGAAAATAACCAATTAAGGTTGTACAATACATTCAGTACCGGAGAAGTGCTTGACTTTGGGGATAGAGGAGAGATTTATTGTCAGTGTTACAAAAGCCAACCAATGTTGAGAGCCAGAAAAAAAGATTGTATTCGTCGCACGGGCAATGTTCGACCTTGGAGGTCATTGTCTATATGACAAAAGCGGCTGAAGTTTAGCAGCCTTTAAGTACCGTGTACCGTGTTTTGCCATGACCCCGGGTGAGGTAAGATTTCCTAGCGGCGCAGATGCCACACCTGATCCAAAAGTAATGACGTCTCACATTTCAGGTGATGTTCTCAAAGTTTGTTAGCGAGCGCCATAGAGGTTCGTGTATGTGTGGCGTTCGAGTTGCGGGGGAAGAAGAAGAGAAAACGGGGAGGGGGTGAAACGTAAGGAGCTGCTGCAGTGGCGCCGCCGTGATCTGAGGGGTACCATGGAGACGCCTGTCATGAGGGCGGCAGGGAGGGAGGTGAGGGGTGGCAAGACTCCTGTGATGCCGATGCCGTGCTTCTGTCTGTTTGAGAAGTCTTCTGACGGAATGAATAACTTATGCGCGACCTTGTTTATGCATTTGTTTTTTTTTTTTTGGTGGGTTGGGGGGTAATTTGATGTGATTCACACAAGTAAGCTTTACACCGCAGTAACTGGTTCAAAGGCATTCCTCCCAATTAGCACAGGAAATAAAAAATCCTTGAAAAAATGACTCCCAAAACATGAGCACAGTCAGTTTGCCAGTGCTTGAAAACAGTATGACACTTGGAAAAGGCACTTTTTACAAAGTGTGGCGGGTGCAAACGGCAAGTTCTGCAGCATGTTGTAATTTAAGCATCTGTGCAATGATGACATCCAGCCACTAGAGGGTAGGTATGTTTTAAATCAGCCAAGATTTAAGACCAGTAGCGACACCTTTATAGATACCATAAATGCATTGTACTATATACTGAAAAATAATTGACCAGTGTTCCATGTTGGAAACTGAGCTGCAATATAACAGGAGAGTTCACTGCTGGGTCTATTGCTAACCAAAGCAGCAGTCCCTACCGAAGCTGGCAAAGCATATTTCAGATGAATTATGTTGAGTGAGTCGCTCTGTGGTAATTGGTGATATGATTTTATTTACATAATAGTAATAATAATAATGAATGTATTTATAGAGCTTTTAGTCAAAGTGCTACCCCAATAGTAACCACAAATTGAAGACTCAGAATCACCAAAAGTAGAAAAAAATAAAATAAAGACACTAAAACACTGATAGAAACACAACGCACACTTAAAACTGGGCACCACCGATGCAACAGTAAACTTAAGTAACTTAAGTTTTGCTTTCAAAATCTCAACTGAAATTTAACTCAAACTTACCAGTGCTAAACCATTTAAAATCTTAAAAGCAGTATCTTAAAATCTGCTCGAACATGAACAGGGAGCCAATGAAGAGAGCTATTTGATTATGTTTTTTAAAAAATATCACCATATTTGATTGTATTATTTAAAAGATTGCCTCAAAGGCTACAAGCTTGTTTTTAAAACTTTACTTTACTGATTCCTGCAAGACCCATCCAATCCCTTCTCACCCAGTCACCACTAAATATTGAAACAGCCGGCGATGTCATATTTATGAATGCAGTGTAGCGACTCGTTTTGATTGTAGCACAAGATAACATCTGACAGCCCAATGTGGCCCACGAGTGACTTGCTGGCGTCACACATTTGAATATACGCTGCTGTCGCTGGGATGAGGCAAATGCAAAGTGCACAGAGTTCCTATTATTCTGCAGTAGTAGCCCAATTTGCAGAGCTGCGTATCCCATCTATGTGACGGACCGGACCGTCTATCCGTCTTTGACGGACGCCTCTTTTACTGACGGTTGACGAATGACGGAAACATTTTAAAATAACCCTAACCCTAAGCATAGTCGGAAGCCCATGTATTTAAATTGTCTTTCATCTGTAGTCCGTCTTTCGTCTATTTTTCACGGCGAGGCTTCGGTGGCCGGGTCGAGGGACAATAGTGAGTTGTTGTTTATTGAGTGACCGATTTCAGTGAGGGACCAGAGGGAGGGGGGCTATTAAAGTTTGCAGTCGGGAACGATGACAGAAGCCCATTTAAAATCAGAGGTGGACCTGCCTATAGGCGGGAAATATTTTTTTTCTCCCTTGGAAAAAAAAAAAGGCGAATGACGGCCGACGGAAGGGTACCCAGACTGCAGACGATGACGAATAATGGACGCTCAATTTTTTAGTAAAATGCCCAGCTCTGCCAGTTTGTACTGGTGGCAATGCCAGTTTTGGAATTAAATTGTAGCTGGAGTTGAAATAACAGCGGAGTAAATGGGAACATATGGGACATGGTCATTTGGTGTTAACAATGCAAACCATGTAGGAACTTTTCTTTTAATCAAGAGAAAACATCTGTTCGAATCATTATGAACTTAAAAAAATACATAAAGACATATGAAACAAATGATTAAGATTACACATGAGCAGTTTAGTTTTAAAATTGGTTCATTTTAAAACGACCAAACCATGACCATAAATAAACCATTAAAAAAAAAAGGTAGATATAGCAAACAACTATAGTATAATAGTTTTCAAGTTTAGTGCAATTCCATGAAATGACAACTGCTGCTTTCACTATCATTTTTTTTTCTGAATTGAAAACATTTTATTTTGTCAAGTGGTTGCATGAAATAAAATTACCTTGATCCGCATCCATTATACATTTACTTAAAAAATGCATCTGGATCTAGATGATTTTATTTTGCGCAGCCACTTGAGAAAATAAAATTAAATAAATTCAACACACCATTTCTTTCCCCCAAAACTGTCATTTTAAAAAGATTTTAGTCCTGACATGTTAAACTTTGTCAATTTCCACAGAATATTTTTACACTCCTCTTATACGTGCTTGACACTGGCTCTAATGCCACTGAAGATAAAGCAAACAATCCATCCGAATTTCCGGAGACAACTTCATATGGCTTGGATGAGGAAGTGGCGTCTCCGCAAATAAACTCCAAACAGGTTCGTGGCGGCGCGGTGTCAAACGCTCCAAAACTCTGAGGGCCTGACAAATCTGTACATTGGGCGGGTGACACACTCATCTGCATCTGTCAAACCCTGTGTTTACACGTCCCGCGGCCATGTCATGCAGTCGTGTGAAATATCGTGGAGAAAAGAAGCCAGGCGGCAGAAAACTCCAACCTGCTGATGGAATGAAAAGAAGGCAAGGGGTGGGGGCGGGGTTGGGGGCGTAGGGGTCTAAACAAGGGAGCAAAACAAAGAGAGCGGAAAAACGAAAGTCGGGTGTGGAGGCTGGGAAACGGAAGCGAGGAAAGACTGGAATTGTCATTTCACGGTTGTGCAACTCGATCTGCCGGGGTGAAGCGCTGACGCATTGAAGCATGATACCATGCAATACGCACCAGGGTTGTCATGAACAAATACTTTTAGAATCGATTACCCTATCGATAATTCCATCGATTACTCGAGTAATAAAAAAAATAAAATCATAACGAGAAGTAATGTAAAGCAGACTGAGATGCCTGCATATAATGCCTGCATGTGCCATGACGGGGCAAAGCGATTGTACAAGTTCAGAGCAGGAACGCAATCAAGCCAGTCGCAGACGAAAATTTTCCCGTGTATAAAAAGTTCATGCTAAGCATCCTGTCACACAGATAAGTGCATCCAGCCCCCAAGGAGGGATAAAACCGGGGCAGAATAAATTCTAATAAATCTCTGTATGTGACAGGATACCCAGGGAAAGAAAAAAAAGCATGCAAACACAGATAATGATGCCTCCCCTAGTGTGATGCATTTCCAAAATAAGTCCCCGCTTCTTCCTGTAGTCTCGCTCCGACGATAAAAGCAGATTATATAGAATTTTACTGACACATTTTGCCTAATGAGACCATTACGTCACTGCTTCAAATATGTACACTCCGGAGAGCTTTTTTTTTTTTTTTTTTCAAGGTAGGACAGAGAAAAATGCTGTGGTTACATAAGATTGCTCTTGTTTTTAAATTCACAACTTGCAGGCTAAATCATACGAATTCTGTTTAAGTATGTTGTGTATTACTGCAGGCGAATAAACAATGGGAAAACGCCAAAGAATTGTCTTGAGACAATATTGCTTGCAAGGAAGAGGACAGCAGTCTAGAGTTCTTATTCTCTCCTCGGGCTCCAGTACTGTGGAATGCCCTACCTGCAGGATTTTTGGCCTGTTTTACTGCCACTCCTCCACCATCCTGGGCAGGGTCTGAGTGTGTTGAGGAGCTCAAAGATGTCCTCGCCATCATCTTTCCCGCCTCCCTGAGTCACACTGTTTTTCGCAAATGTTTCAAAGCAACAGTTCCACCAGTTCCCAAGAATCCCAACATGCTTGTTATAAAACCAGAAAAACACATAATAAAAACATGTAAGAAAAATACATCATATGCAACAGAGGTACTAATTATTAATTATATTCATGCGAGCATTGCTACAGATGTTGTTTTGCTAGTTGAACCGTTTCGCTCTGACCAACCATTCACAGGACTAAAAAATGTGAATGTAATTTGTGGGATGTGAATTTAAAGAAACAGTCCTATTGTTGATGTAGTGTTTAGGTCACATGGGTCACCACAACCGGTTCCGAAGGCCCTGGGCAGATCAGATTGACTTGGCAGCACACAGAGGCTGAATTATGATTGCACAAAAACATCTACATACACGCACTTGAAGCATGACCGACAAGAAAAGAAACACTACCAAATGAAGGGAACAGACTGTTAAATGATTAGAATGTCACGGAACAGATATCAGAATTCAAGTTGTAAAAGAAGAAGGCCCTTACATCCCACCACTAGGTTTTAAGAAGCGCAATGTGCAAAGAGGCCATGCCAGGGCGTCATTGCCGTGGCAGTCTATTGCACGTACGTTTGATTTGTGAACTGTTTCATGAACTACAGAACACGCTTCCAGAATGGCAATGTTTAACCCTGACGCGCAAATAATACACGTACAACGCCCCTCATATGATAATCTCCCATCGAATGATAAAATGCTAATGTAGCCCATACGTTTTTTTATTTTTTACGGGGCTCCGTTGTGCATTCATAAAGAGTTTAGACGCTTAAGGTCAGACGGAGCCAGTAAAACCAGGCAGCATTGCCACAATAAACTTAATCCAATTCCACAGCTAAATGCACTGAGACAGCTTGGATGCTGACCCAGGGAGCGACGGTGCTATTTATCACATGCACAAGAGCTCGCAGACCTCCGCATAAACTTCAAATTACGCTTTTAAAATCCGACGATTTGCTCTGAACTGCAGAGGCTAAAAGACAAGGGGGGGGGGGGGGGGGGGGGGGGCAGTGGATCCAGGAACGTGCTGTTAAAAATAGCCAAAAGCTGAGCACACAAGTATCCTCCTACTTGAAGAAATGCTCTTGGTTAGAACATGCAGCAAAAGACAAATAAAATACAATTCAGCTTCGCATGGATTGTTATGTATACTAATACCAATATGAATGTGAGGGGTGGGTAATGGTTATTATTAATTTTGTCCATCCTCACATTCTACGCTGTCTGTGATTTTGAATGTATGCTGCATTGAAAGGCGGGGCTTAACCTGTTTAGTGACATGGGAGTGAACGAATGAGAGTGCAGAGTTGGCTGGCTGTCAATTCATCCGTTCATCAATTTATGTGCTGAGCGATTTGGCGTCAGTTGTGGCCATGCAGTTAATGTATGGCTGTACTTGTTGCTGTGATTGAAAGGGCACCTCGGCATATGTCTATATTTGACCACCCGTGGGGGGATTACAATTGGTTCTATCAAGTGGCGGTAGGCCGTGAAACATTAACTTTATTTTTCTTTCAAGAGTTGTATTTGTCACCATTTTCTTTCGACCAATCAACAGACTGTAGAGTGGCTAGCTCCGCCTTTTTGGTCCCTTGGCGCTGAGGTGCCAAATGTGTTTTGGACCTCGGTACCCATCACCATTTGGAATGTTAAAAGAAAAAAGTTATTTTCTTTTTTTATAGATATATAGAACACTAAATTGGGCAACACAGAGTCACCGGGGCAACAACAGATTTTCTTCATTAAAAGAGTTGCATTGGGGAGTGTACTTGTGCTTTTAATAATACATCTTTATTTGACAGGGACAATGCAGTCAAACATAGATACAAACTTGCAGCTGATGTGATGCATGTTGAGGTTATAGCTAATGCTAGTTCTCAACTCTGGTCAACAGACCTCAGAGTTATGACCTATATCCACTTCTACATGTTTCCCTCTAAACTTTCCAAAGTTTCCATCTTGCAAGTCTGCAGTTTCCCAAAGACACACGCACATAGAACTGTCTTGTTTACGTGCAGGTCTTCATGAGGCCAATGGCAGCCGAACATTTTGTCTCATAGTTCAGTGCGCGCCGTTCCCGAAGGGATCTATTAAGTCGCGGAAGTCGTGGGTAGAGGGAGAAGCAAGCATAAGCTTCCTAATGGATTATTTTGTCAATAAAACAGAGAATACATTTCTATGAAATGGGAACCTTCACACCAATTGTTTGATTCATTGTCCATTGTTGGGTGGAGTCATTTTCCATTCTTTTAAAATGATATTGTTGAATTTGACCGAATGCCACTTAAAAATGGGTGCATATCAAGGATTTTTGGACATTATCTATAGATTTTCCCTAATAATGCAAAAAATGGCTGCTTAGTCAATATTTTTTGACAGTATCCTTGGATTTTCCTTTACATTTCCTTTTTTTTAATCTTCTGACCTTAGAGTTTCTTTAAGAAGGCATTCAAAATAGTCGTGGATTTGTAATTTTGGGACGTTAACCATTTCGTGAAGAACCCTATAACATCCACATCCAGGATTTATTTATTTATTTTTTTAACTTATCTTTTTTTTCCGGGAACCCTCAAGAATGGCTGATGATTCAAAATGTTTTGCAGCCATTATACTTGCAGCAGTAACTCAATGGTCGTTAAGGGTGCAATGACCACCGATAAGACTTTTTGTCCTCATGCAAATGATCTTTTTTCTTTAAGTCTAAAGAGAGCAACAATTACAACCTGAGCTCCTTATTTTGCAATTTAGCACAGCAGAAGTCATTTGCTACCTTTTTGGAACAGCTGCACTTTGCCTCAAGAGAGCCCACAACTGGGACTACCAAAAAATAAAGACAGATAAAATGACCTTATTTTTTTTAACTGTAGAAAGAGGCAACATGACTCTAATTACATATGAACCAAAGTCCGGCATCAAAATGGATACAACTATAAATCTCTAAAAGCAAAGAGAACACAGACGTTGTAGTGGCCTCTGTGCTTCTTTGTTCTTCTTTGTGTTCGGGCTATTTTGGAATCTACACCTTTCAGGAGATTCAATAAAAAGATATGAGAAGAAAGATGTAGTACGATAAAAGAAAAGTGGATACTAAGAACTCTCAAATAAAGCACCCGAATAAAACCAACAGTGCTTTAAAATCTCCCATCTGTCAAGTGTACTTGTTTTTTTTTCCCTCTCTCTGGAATCATCATGTCGCACGCTGAACTATGTCGACGACAAATATTTGCATGCTAATGCCTGTGTTCATCTGCTGCTTGAATGAAAGGTCGTCTTCTCACAATGAAAATAAGTGAGAGCAATATTTCATAAAAATATTGCTTAGATTTTCCTTATGAACCCCGTAGAAATTGGCATGGCTGTTTCCTTTTTTTTTTTTTTCAACCTTGTACTTGGACTTTCCTGAAGAATCTTGAAATGAAGAAATGGTCACCAATATGTTTCTTATGCACTGTAGATTTCCCTGAAGAACTGCTTAGAAATTGTGACTTAGCTTTTTTTTTTATGTACAATCCTCTGATTGTCATTAATTACCCCTAACAATGGTCCCAGATTCAGGATTTCCTTTTTAAATGTGATTGTTAAATTTTCCTAAAGTGTACCGCCGATGACCCATTTTGAGGTATTGATGGGGAAACGGCGTAATATTGTAAATAGCAGATGAGCACATTTTGTAAACAGCAGATTGACACTTTAGCTGTTTACAATGGGCATTCTTGCAAGCCTCTAGAAAATAATTTTCCAATCGAGTTTGAATTTCCTACTCTCTTTCTGCGGATGTGACGTCATGCGCATTCTCGCCGTTGTCTCGCAGAGTTGCCACCGGAAGCTATTATTTTTGCCATAATGAATTCTACAAATGCTCAGAAGAGACTGCCGTCAAGCACTCCCCAGACACCCACAGTTTCTCCCAAGAAGGCAAAAAATATATAAAAAACGCGAAAAGTGAAAAAGTCTGCTCGTACGAGAATGTGCATCGTCCACGCGAAGAAAGGCTGCAGGTGCCAGTAGCGACTAGAAACTCCAAAACCTGTGTAGAGCTTTAATTTTCTAGATCAACAAAAACATGTTCTTGTATTTTGGGGGGGGAAAGAACATTTCGCCCCCACCCGCACAGCCTTTGTCAGACCCCTAGGCTATTGTATTTTTATTTATTTTTTTTGGTCATTTGGGATAACATATCCATGCTAGTCACTGAAAGGCCTACTAGCCAGGAGTTAGAAATGATATTAGACATTTATAATTTAGTTCACACTTGAGGAAGTGTGCCCTGCGGAGTATATGTTTAGCAACACACACACACACACACTTGGTGTTCAGGGGAAAAAAGAAGAGGAATAATACAATCACTAATAGAGGAAATTGTTCATATTTCTCCCCACAGGTCCGCTCCAGTGCATAGTGGAACTGACAGTTCCGACAGAGTGGGATGTTATTGAATTTTGAAAGGGGGTTAGCGGGTGTGTGTGTGTCAGATATTGCTCGGACCGACACGGTCAAGCAACGGAAAGGCGGAAAACAAAGACTCTTGTCGACAGGAAAAGAAATCAAATGAAACTGGCTCGCATGCCAAAGACGTTTTCGTTCACGATTAGCGGGGGGCATTATGCAACAACAACCGCGCTGGTTTTCAATCTTTATGTCAGTGCAGACTAATCAAAATGGAAATACCATATGTGCTTCTACATTCCTGGGAACAGTTCCACCACTTGTGTGTCAATATCAGGGTCAAGGTTTCCAAAACAACATGTGGACGCTGATGCTAAAGGACAACCTAGCCGCCATCGACACTGTAAATTAGCCAAGTGTCTGCACTTGTCTCTGGGGAATCCATTATGTTGACAACAAAGGGCCAGGCCTTGTTGTTGTTGTTAGACTGGATCAATCAAAACACACATTTAAAAAAAGAAACTCATTACAAACTTTCAAACTCTAACATTTTTTTTATACATTATCATGAGATATTCTGTAGAACTCCTTTCAGGTTTTATTTCCTTAAGAACCCTTGCAGAGTTGGGATTTCTTGATGTGCTTGGATTTTTCTCAGTAAATCTTCAAAAATGGTGCAGATCTGACTTTTTTTAAGGCAAGCCTTACATTTTTCTTAAGAACAACTTAAAAGGGGACATAGCTTCAGATCTTTTGACTTTTCTGCAAGAATTCTCTTTGATCTGTGATTTTTTTTTTTCAAGAATATGTTCTATGCAAGCCCACTAGTTGAAACAGGGCATTCTGTTAAATATTGCGTTTGTGGAATAAGAGTTAAGCCACCCGTTTTTCGCCATCTCTGGGCGCGGCCATTTTGTCACTTCTGTCAATGACATCACAACTGCTCCGGGCTGACCTGTTTTCTGAAGCTGAGTCGGTATTGGTCGTTATCTGAGCCTAGAGCAGTTGTGATGTCATTTTCAGTCGACAGAAGTGGCAAAATGGCCGCCCCTAAAGATGGCTAAAATGGTTGGATTTTGCTGCTTAACTCATATTCCCCAAACGCCATATTAATCAGAATGCCATGTTTCAACTAGTGGGCCTGCTGGGAACATATTCAAAAAGGGGCGTGGCTTCAGGACTTTTTTTTTTTAACTTCATCCTTAGCTTTCCCTTAAAAAAGGACACGGATTCATCACTTTCTGATGTTAACTTTCCTAAAGAATCCTTTGAGAATGTTTTTTTTTTCATCATTTTTTTCGATGCGTCATTAGGAAGCACTTTAAAGTCTGGGTTGATTCAAGCCTTTTTGCTTACACCATTTAACATTTGATGAAGATCTGTATAAGCATCCATGGACATTCCTCCAACCCCAGAACCCTGAAAAAATGAGACAGCCCAGTCGTCAACCATACTCTGAAGTTTTTTGATACTGCTCATGCATTGGATCCCATTAAATTCTGCCTTCGGATTTAATGAAGTGTTTTTTGTATGTACATAACTCATTTGATTTCTTTCACATTCCCGTTTGGGATTAATTAGGAGCTAATCAAAGTGAAAAGGTCATTTTAGTACACATTCCTCCTCTCTAACATCCAGTCATGTAGATTTATTTTTTAATGATCAGAGACCATTTCTTCAGATTCTCGGATCCTAAGGCCGATGCATATGTAAATGCAGATTTAAAATTCACCTCAGCCCATGCGCTCCTATGTGATATTTAAAGTTACAGGCAGTCGCCATCAAGCTAGCGCTAACGCCAAGGCACGAGGGGGGTTGGAACCATTTCGGATCTGTTGCCAGTCACTTTCAGTTCGAATCTCTCGGGACAGAACTCCTTCAGCCCAACTTAATTGTTTCAGACAGGCTGCTTGGTGAACAACATACTGTAAGGGGGTATTTGCACTGTGTTGCTCCAGCATGCGAGCCATGTAATCTCTCCTCTTCTCGTTCTCATTTTGGCTCCAGGCAAGGTCTGCATGAGGTTAGCCCGCCAATCTAAAGATAGCTTGCATCCCGGACCTCCTACTCCATTCACTCGCCCATGCTACATCTACCACTGTTTATCATTTGAGTCCAGTCCGACTCCTCGCTGATTATGTAACGGCTCAAGAAGTGGGTCGCAATACTTTAGGAGCAAGTCCCCCCCCAACACAACCAACCGAAATAAAAATGAGTCACAAATATCACCTCATCTCCAGTTTTATTTATTGCTCACTTGGTGGATATCCAGTGGTGGTTTCGCTGAATCTATAATGGAGAGTTATGCAACATAGTTCATCATCAAGTGGAAAAATAATAACGGTGTTAGAATTGCTGGAGTCACGAAGCAGCCCTAAAAGGTGTGTTGTCTTCAGAGAAAAGAAAATATGTCAATCCTTACAGCAGCACCACAGATTAGTAGCGATGCCACGACCTGTTCAATGTATGCTGGAAAGCTGCATTTTTTTTGTTTTATTTTCCTCTAGAATTTTGTCAATTAAAATGCAATCAATAGCACCAAAACAGTCTGAGATTCTGCATTTTTTTAAATGAAATGTTAGTCCTTTCTAATAGGGGGAATTCATTATTTAAAAAAAACATGTCTTAATCGTCAAACCCGGTCAGTGCAAACCTAATTAGGTTTTTGGAAACCACCACGCCCAAGGAAAAACTACCAATCGGAGATAGACAATGTGACTGACGAGGTTTCAAACATTTGCGAGCACCAAACTGAAACAAAACAGCAAACCCTCCCTTTAAGAACCACTTTAAAATGGGTTCATATTACACGAGGAACACAACCTTTGTTGAGCTAGGTGTGACAGGTGTTTTTAACAAATTTTTCGGTGCAAAATCTAAAAACTGATCTCTATCACTCTATCACGTCAAGTTTCTGAGCTGTAGGATCCCCGTTTTCTTAAAAAAAATATTAAATGCGTATGTGTCTAAAATAATTAAACACTAAGACGAAATAGTTACAAGCTTTGGAAACAAACAGCATATAACGAAATCGAACTTACAAGAGTATTTCCATGGTTACAAGGTTAAGAGAAAAGCCAGCAGTAATCCTCTTAATTCCTACTATGCTATGTGTTTGCAGATATTGATAGTACTGACCTATCGGGAGCTGCACACCCCTCTCACTGCTCTGTCTCAATTGTGACTGCACAAACAAGTTGACACGTAGCTATAGATGAGTCCAATCGTAATCAGCTCTTCTTACTACAGTCTTACTAGCTATAATCAGTGGAATTTTTCTTGTCTGGAGGGTAAGCTGTGGAGAAAAAAACTTGATGCGCTAGAAAAACCTGACTGCAATTTTAGAATCAGCATGCCAATTTCAGTTTTAATCAGCATAAAAAATGAAAAATCATTCTAATTTTTACTGAAAGAACCCATTAAAATCTTAAAATGACTGCACGAGTGCAGTGCAATTCTTCTGCACGTGAAGACTTTCCTTTATAAATGGTGTAGATCTGATAGAATTCAGAATTTTTATCCTCATATTTTCCATAACATCAGCTTCCCCACCTGCACAAATAACATACTGATCAAAGTCATTTTCATAACTTCCAAACATCCCGTTCCAAGTGTAAATCGATCACACGTGGGTGTGGGTGTGGGTGTGGTGTTTATTAGCTCATTACTCTTCAGGGACTAAGCAAACAGCTGCTTGTGAGCTTCGGGTTTGGTCAGAAAATGACAGGATTATGGGTACAAATGGACCATTTTGCAACATTATTAGAGGCTCAACTACTTGGCCCGCGGCACAGAGGTTGCGATGTTGCACAACATTGGCTCACCCGCCTTCGTGCGCTGGGACTTGGCGACGAGTCCGAGGTGGAGGGGATGTTGAAATGTGTGAGCCATTTTCTCACTTGTCATGCAAAGCAAGTCTGGAAGCTCTCGATTTGTTGATTTCCAATGGGCGACGATTGCAAAATCCAATTTGGCAGAGACACAAAATGCTTCTTCAGCTTAGTTTGCTGTTGTGTAAGTGTGGCATCGTTAGGACCAGATCCCACACAGAGAATCAAAAATAACATCATTGCCCGATTTGGAGGAGGAAAAAAATAAAATAAAAATTAAGAAACATATAATGACTAACTAAGCACCAACAAGGCTAGCTTGGCTCAGTAATTCTCTGAAAGAGGAGACAAAATAGCTTGGAGGTTATTGTGGGGCATGTGGGTTTGTTGTCATCAATTTAATGCAGACTGAAATCTATTAAAAAGGATTAATTTCTTCGTCATTCATCGCAGGCAATGCAACCTCCGGGCCTGAGATTTTAGGGAGTTAGATTGGAACGCTAATGACAACAACAGTTTGTATTACATATTTTTGGCAAATACCCTTAAAAAAAATGTAACACTGAATGAGGTTAAATGCAGGAGGCAAAATCAGAGAGCAATAAAGTACTTTAATTAAAGAAAAAAACAAAAAGGCTAGCAAGTACTGTGAGAACGAAAGTAGGAGTCCAAAAAACCAGCACCAAAACAAACTAAAGAAACACTAAGACTAGGACTAGGACTATGTCTACGACTGGACGGGACTTGACTTTGACAAGACAATACAAACGAACCAACAAGGACTGAAAGAAAGCAGGGAACTAAACACAGACAAGTTGACTATACAGCGAGGAACACCTGGACAAGACACAGAGGGTAGGAGGAAGCTTGTTGGCTAACATAAGGGACCGGGATGACAAGCACAGGCGGACTCAATTACTTAACGAGAGACAGACAAAGGAACACAAGGAAAAACATGAAACTACAGTCAAAAACCAAACTCAAAACAGACCATGACAACTTTGAGTAGTAGTCATCGCGCCCATGTAGACAAACAAGCACTCACACTCACATTCACATCCATGGACAATTTAGCATACTTCTTGAAGTGCATGATGTGGGGACGTGGGAGGAAAAACCCACACAAGCAAGCCAACATGCTTACCCCAACTTTGTCTATATTATATTTTAATGTATTTTGAAAACGTTTATTGTCTTGTTTCACAAAATTGTTACATGTGTAGCAATACGGTATGTATTGCTCTAATTAGGAAATAAACAATTTCAACAAAATTGTGAACGTTAGACCCAATGCGTACAGTATTTGAAACTGTAGATTTGAGTACAGTATTATCAAGCCGAATCTTGGTACTCTTTCCTCCACCGTGCAGGAAATAAGAACCACTGTTGTCATTTTTGAGGGTCTGCTTTTCGATGTTAGCAACACTTCAGACACAATTTGTAACACGTACGCATAGAAAGTAAAAGAACCACTTTCAAAATGTAAACAGCATATTTTACATTTTATTTGACTTGAGGGTCATCGTGAGGACCGGTCAGAGACTGTGATACTTTTCCTCTCAAGTTTGCCGTAACGTAACAACAAAATAGTTCATGCCCTTTTGCTCTCAAAACAGTGCCAAAAATGTGTGAATAACACAGAATGCCACAATTTATTAAGAACTATGAAATACGACAACATACAAGAAAAAGTGAAGATATATTGCCCTCTTTTGCCATGTGAATGTAAAAATTCCGATCCAAAACTCCATGCCAGTTCTTTGCTCTGATGTGCTGCTAGCATATCACCTGTTGCAAACCAATTGGCACGTTGTTGGAGCTCTTCCGTTTGTTTGCTGCTGGTAAGTGACATGAAATCTATGTGGGTCATGTCTTGAATTAATATACATACAAACCGACATTATTCTGTGTGCGCTTTTTTCACAGCCCCTCTCTTGTGTTTACTCACTCAACTAGTAGGAAGATTGCACACATTTGACAGGCCTGGACAAATTAAGCCACCAAGACAAACTTTTTTACGCAGCTTTTATTTATTATGTTCGGACTTGTGTTATAATATGAATTAAATATAACATTAAAACCTCTTTGTTCGATATGAGTTTTATTTGGTTTGGTTTGATTTCCCCCTAGTGTCATTCCAAGACTAAGCTGCAGGTGGCAATGGAGAACCTACGGTACCTCCGCCAACAAGCCGTACTCAACGTGCGACGGTAAGCTGTGGGAGACAAAGCAAGTGGATTGTCGCGGTTGTGAATTATTTTGTCAAATTTTATTTATACTGTGAATAAGAATAATGACAGTTGTTGCTTAAATTCACCTCAGTGCACTCCATGCATTATAAGACTTCTTGCTCATAAAACTATTGCTTATTTGCTTTTAATTTCTTTCATAAATGTGATTCAAAGTTACCTGCCTTTGAACATTAGATTTGTAACTTTAATTATTCATTTTTAGAAGGTAACATACAGCACTGTGTAAAAGACACCACTAGCTTAGTTTTTTTTTTATGACCTTATTTTTATTATGACTTATGACAAATAAGACACTAATGGTGCATAAAGATAAAACAAATTACATTGCAACAACAAGTTATATTTCATTGCATCTGGATTTGGAGTTTGCATTATTATTATTATTATTATTATTATTATTATTATTATTACCATATGAGTCAATAGTACCATTTAACACTGCAAAACCCAGAATCAATGACAACCCTTGTCTTCTCTTTACTGCCCCATGAACCAGCAAGTAGCCTGCTAACTAATACATTAATCTTAATATTCAGTTGGCAGCGTGCATACAAATTAATAGACTTTTTAGTTTGCCACTCTAGCTTGCCCTCGTGCGGCGGGAGTGGGAAAAGCTCACTCTCTCGCTTTCCCTCCTCTCTCTCTTTCACACACACACACACTTTCTCTTTCTCTCTCCCTCCAAGCCCATGAGTTGTGTGAGTGCATGTGTGTGTTTGTATGTGTTTGTCTGTGCGCGCGCGCTGGTGTAAATCTGACAGCGCGCAGCGGCTGCGTTTCCTCGGGAAAAGCGTGTTTTGCTCCCTCCCCGTCTTCTTCTTGGCGCTCTCATCCAGACAGTGCCAAAGAGAGCAGGTACCATGTGTCCGATCCACCTATACATTTATATAGATTTTGACTTTCCCCACCAGCTCATCCCAGATGTTGGACTTTTGATGATGGCTAATGGAATTCTTCTCTTACAGTTTGCAAAAAAACAACAACATATTTTTGGAATAAGAAACGCATTGCTGTTTTCTGACTTGGATGAAAGGGACTCCTCTGGAATTTCTTCAGGAATGAAACCTTCAAGCACTGGTAAGTGAGACATTTGGATGCAATGATTATGAGAAAATTCCAACCTTAATTGTGGCAAACCCATCTCACTACCCCGTCTCTCTCTTTTAAATGCAGTTACCACCGGGTGCTTTGCTGTTCAACCTCTCCGGCGTGTCTAGTAAGTGAACACTTTTCCTCTGCATCTTCTCATGTCTAGTGAAGTTAGGTTGCGTGATGTTTCGCCACGCACATCCCCTCATCATTTATATATCGCTTATGCCACACGGTGTGCACCATCAACCGCTGATGAATAAAAAAAAGCAGGATGCAGCAACTGCAGCATCTTAATGGGGCCATGCTGAGAAAAGTTTTTGGACACTTAAAGAACATGTTTTTGGTATGAAGAGCCAATGAGTTGTTCCTTGGAGCTTCAGAAGGGTAGCAGTGGTGTTGAAAGCCGAGATTGTAACAAAAAAGTCGGGTAAAGTTGATGAGGAAAGTGACAAATGCAGGTATGTGTTGTGATAGGGTGCCACCGATCACACTTCCGTGCTTAATGCTGCAAGGAAGTGGGCTCCAGTGGCCGCCGTTTACGCCCACCCCACCCCACTGACACCTGAGGTGGCCTTTCCCCCATTGACCTGGCAACTGTTTGCTGCCTTCCATGGTCTGAAAATTACTGTGGTCGAGAAACCCCTTTTTTAAAATGTTTATTTTATTTTTTTTTTGCCTAATGCAAATGTGCTTTTTTTGGCACTGGGGGGAAAAAAGTACTTTGATCCAGTAGCAAGAAATGTGAATCTAGAAATGTGACATCATCAAAGCGATCAATGAATTCCACAGAGAAACGAGACTCTGTCCACCAATCAACAGAATTTGATCACGTATTTGCCTAAGAAATAGAATCAATCCCCAAAATCCACATTGCCCACTTTCATGCAAGTGAAAAAAGAAGTTAAAGACTCTGTACTATGAATTCAGAGATTTGTTTCTAAATATATTACACCGCCCATGTGAACTATGTTTGTGTAGTACTCAGTTGTTGAGCCTTCAACTATTTTTTGCCATTACAGTTTTGTAGAGTTTATTTGGGGCGTGGCTAAAATGAGGCCCGGTGACGCACTAGAGTAACCCCTCCCCCACTATATGGCGCCTTCATTCACAAAAGTGATTTGTGCACTATGTATGCTTACACCCCGAAAATGCATCTTCCTATAAGATAGTCCGCTGTCATGGCTGCTTTTAGAGTGCCTCGTTTTGTTCCTCGAGTACACGCACGTCATGCTGAGAAAGACAGAAGTTATCAGTCCGACTTGCCAGCCAGCATGTGGAGCAGGGCGTCGTGCTGGTCTGCTCTAGGAAAAACCCATGGGATATATTCCAGTCACTGGAGATTTTATGCGGGGTATTTTGTCAGCTCAAAAATGTAGTTATATTGAGGTATGAGAAAGATGCTGGATAAAGTGGCATCCATTTTGATAGGTCGTGCACATGATATTCGATCGAGAATTAACACTTGAGTGGGGCGTGGTTTTAGCGCATTGAGCGGACACACCCACGGCGCTTGAGACAGCGGCGTCATTTTTTTTCTGGATTTTCAAGCTCCATTTTCTGAACATGGCAAATTTTTAATCACTCAATTTTAACATTTTTATTAACACTCTCTCTGTGGTGTGTCAAATTCACAAGACATTTCTTTTCACTTTACGGGGACTTCAAGCACTGTGCTTGATTTCAACCACTGTTAATCCGTTCCAGTGTCAAACCATGACTTTTTTTTAAACATTTCTGCTTTCTTTGCCATGTGTGCAACCTTTTAGTTAAGTATAATTCTCAAGCCCTTACTTCAGGTCCATGGCTTAGGGATCCAAGCATCCCAGTCCCGTTGAGGCTGCATTTATAATGAGGCTGCTCAGTCAGATAATTAGATAAACCTGGCACGGACGTTTTTCAGGAAACCGTTGATCCGTCCGAAAATAACGTGCCTTCCAATGTGAACAAAGAAAAAAAAATTTATCCACTGTGATCTCATGGTTTTTCATTTCTTTATTAATTTGCGAGCATGTGTGGCTGCCAAATAAGAAGCCTCCCGCCAATTCCCAATTTTTGGGAAAAATAATATTTTCATATATATATATATATATATATATATATATATATATATATATATATATATATATATACTGGGCACTTGACCCGCGACCCCCCGCCCTTATTCATAAAAATGATCACCCCCCCGCCCCGTTCCGCCCCCGGCCCCCCCCCAAAAAAAGTGTCCATGATTGATGCCGCCGCGGTAGAGATGCTAACGGCAGAGGCTTTTAAAGGATCATTAGCTGGCTAATTTACTATTCGAACCCGCTGTGGACATGCTTCAAAATGCGCCACTAGTACTTTACTACTTACCCAACTGCGTGTGCTTACGTCCATTGCGAGCCCCGGGGTTGGTTTTGTCGTATTGTATAATTATTTGGGTCCAACAGATGGCCAGTAGTCGCATTCAACAAGTTACTTATTTATTTTCCACACTTCCCTTTGTTCGCGGCCTTCAAAATAAAAGCATACCAGCAAACCACTATACACAGCAGGTTTGCTGCAGCGTATTTCTGGAAGTAGGAAGCCAGAAGAAGTGCATGAACTCCACCTTGATCTGCCAGCGTCATACTTGTGTGCTGCGCGCAGCTTAATATACTCCCGGACACAAGTTGTTTTGAAACAGTGGAGTTTCAAGTCGGGGGCCGTCGCTTCAAAAAGACAGCGACAACAATGGCTATCGTGCCTGCTACAACCATAAAGCGACCGAGATGACTAGACTATGCTTTTAATTTTTATGAATGTGAATTTAAGGCGAATGACTTATGTTTTCTTCCTGTTCCTGTTTGCTTTTGAGTCAGGAAGTTTACCTCTTAGTTTGCCTTTCGAACAACCTAATGGGCGTGTCCCCCGATATGGTTTGCAGTTAATATAGAGCATTGCTTCTGAATTCAATGTGATTGAGTACATTTATTCCCATCTGTTTTTTATTTCATTGGTTTAAAAGTCCTTCTTGTACCTGCCTTTCTTATGTTTATCAGGGTTAGCCCAGGGTTTGCCCCCACAATGTGTTACAATGTAACAATACAACACAATGTGTAATACAGAGTGTATACATTATTGCAATGACAAAATGTGCCCAACCCTTTCGGCCTTGACCATGAAATCTGCCCAGCAATAAGTTCAAATTCAAGCAATTGTGTACATTATGTAAAAAACGCTGACGATGCATGTCATACAATATTTAACATCCGGGTGCTTCCTTGTTTAGTCCTACTGACGCTTTTAGTGTGACAAATGTGCACAAGTAGCCTTTTTTTCCTGGCAAATCTCTAAAAATGCTGCGCCCGACGAAAGCGACTCACCTGCACTGTTTACTTCCACTGCTCTGGTCGTAAATCAGATGCTTGTTAAGTTGCGCTACGACAATGTTTGCCTTCCGCAGGAGACGTGAACGCTATTAAGCTTGATCTATGTGATCCAGCCGCTGACTTCTCCCCAATTAAAGGATCCTTTCTTGTATTCCGGCCAGTGAGTGCGCTGCATATGCTGCTTCTCTATGGCTATATAAATTCCGCCCCGCTGCTGTGACGGGTATGAAGGCAGCGAGGAGTAAGGCCGCTCTCTGCACCGCTCGAAGCCTGGAACCCAACAAGAGAAATCAATTAGACCCTACTCAGTTAGCATCTAAGGGAATACCAGGATGGAAAACGATTGCAGCGAATCCGAGCATTCTGGGGGAATAAAAGAGCCGTAAGTAGATGGGATGGTGAAAGCAGGCTCTGGAACGTCCATTTTAAATCAATACACATACTTTCTTCCTTCAAGGATCATGGCTAAATGTATCACTGGGAAATAAGGGCATTGTTATTTATTACAGTAATTTCTGCTGGATTTTACTGGATTTTACAATATTTGCCATATTCTGTGTTGCCTTTTTTTTTTTTTTTTTTTTTTTTTTAACGCGCCTTTGTTTGAGCACTTTTCCTTATCCCGTCCAGACTTCTGACACACCCACTGCAAGTATGCTGGCTATGATAGCGGAAACAACAAAGAGGCATGATTCAATGACAGCTGAGGCTGTGTGCAAATAATGCGAATGTGGATTTTACTTGAGACTTGGGATTGTAATTGAAATCAGTGAAAAAGATAAAGCACACTCTAATTTTTAAAATGTAGCGGATGTATAGTCGGCCAGTCGGGATGTGTGGGCCGGTACGACTACGCTTACACTTAAACGGAGCGAATGTTTTTTTTTTTGCGCCGGATGCTGCTCCTGGCCTCTTGACTATTCCTAATTCCGTACATAGTTCATTACCATGGTGTAATTTTATGGTGTAAACGATATAAAAATAGTTCAGAGTCATTACTCCTTTAGCTACGGCGTGGCCGTCAATTTGACGGCTCCGCTCAATCTTACACACATTGTGCCGGAACAGCGCCGGCGGCTTCCCATTGCAACTAGCAGCTGCATTGAGAAAGGAGTAGAGTAGGTGTTACATCTGCTCCAAAATATTGACGAGTGTGAGGATGAATTGCTCGGCTAGTTTCAAAATCCTGGTAGTCCTAGTGTTAACTAGCAGGTCACTTAAAACGCTCCAAATGCTTGTCTTTTAGCGGGCATTGTAAACAAATGGTGAAGAAAGTTTGCTAGCGTTGATATTCTTCGCCAGTAAGTATAATTGCAAAACCGCCATGCTTATTGACTCACAGCATCTTTCATCAACTCAATTAAATATATTTATTGTTCAGTCTCTGCTGCTTTGTGCTCTACGGCACACATCCTAACGCTCTCATGCTGAAGTAGCGGCACTTGGAAACAAAAACAAAAAAAGACCTTGGCAGACACTTTAAATTCCACTGAGCAAATTGAAATATGTTGATATTTTCATCAGAAGAGGACAGATCAAAAAGTACAAGGTCTCGCGCGCGGAAATCAACAGGAAGTTGGCCATTTTGTTTATAGCAGCAATTTTCAGCAAATTCCGGGGCTCGCACTTTGACGAACTCTGACTAAGAAATTCTTGCAAATGAGCTCCAGTGGAATGCATGCATCCTAAACAGATGTGTGATGCCGTTTAATGACGATGGACTGTCAATCAAGCCTAGGTAAGGGGTTTCACCCAACCCCTAATTGACTGAATCATCAGTATGTCCCATGAATTGATCACGATAGCGTCACTTTTTTGCTAATTGTCAAGGTTTTCCTCTGCATGTTGCATCTGCAACGCTGACAACAAATCAAATTTTGATCACAAATTAAGGGATAAATGACGATAATGAACTTTTTTACCATCTCAGAATATGACAGAAAATGTAAAGAGTGATTATGGAGTGACAGTGATGGGAGATGGGATTTCTATTTTTTAAGGCTTAGAACATTGCAATCCCTCCTTAATCCTGTGTGTACAGTGATCTGAAAGGGAGCACACATGTAAACACCCCCATCTCACTCTCAGCTAGCCCTGCCGGCGCTTCGGCGCTCAGCATCATGGGAGAATAACAATGAGGGATTGTGGGAGAGCGGGGATCAGTCTTGCTCACGACGCTCGGGCCATACTGGGCTTGTCTTTATCTAAGACCCTGGCTTCCAGAACTCAGTTCTGCTCGTTTGGAGATGACAAACCAACGGCACTGAGGAGGAGCGTTTTGGTTGTCCAAACAACCTCCCCTCTCTGCTCTTGTCACATGGCCGGCCATGTGATCTCATTTTCGCACCACTTGGCGAATTCGCAGCATGGCCTTCTTCCGCTTCATGTTCTAACAAGGGGCAGGCTGGGATCTGTCAAAACCTTTGAGCACACCGTGCACAGTCCCTCTTGAAATTGCTTCGTTTCGTCGTCTGCTTTTTACTCCGACTAGTAAATCCACTTTTTGAGGTCTCAACTAAAATGTACCAAATGTCGCAGGCAGCAAAATTATGTCTTTTTTGTGTCCTGGGCAAGAATTGCTTAAAAGATTACTTTGTATGGCCTTATTGGCCATTTCCAGGCTTTCTTTAAAAGCAAACGTGTCCTAGATTATACTTCCCATTGCTTCCAAATTTGAATTACTTACATGAAAAATCAATGCAGCAAAACCCTACACAGGAGCAATTTTTGGTGGTAAAAATAACAGGTGTTCCTCAAGTGTTCAAGGGGGTATAAAATTGCTTTTTGTTTGACAAATTCCGAAAATACTCCCTCCCTAAAGAATTGTGAGTATATTGTTGGTTTAAAGGAGGAGAGCACCTTTCCATTGTAAGACTTCTACAGTTAAATCTTATCTTAGCATCACAGCAGCCCTGGAAAAAAAGGCCTCTAAAGAGTCTGGAAAGATCAGGTTCCCCCCAAGGAATACTGTTAAAAGGGGAATGTGGCAATACCCAGGATAACAACAGAATACCTAAATGAACTGACGGGGGAAAAGAGGGGGAGGTAAGAAGATAAATGTGCCGCAGCATTCCTGTAGAAATAACTTGGATCGATGTTAAAATTTAATTTGACGCACGGAGCCTTTAGGCAAAGTGCAGTTGGCATCTTTTAGTTTCCCCCTGGGCACGCCATTTGGGTTGACAGGAGATGGACAGACGACCAAGCGGTATGAAAAAAGGGAGCGGTCGAAACGCCTCCGGGGACGGAGAACACATTCCTTTCACTCCTAATGCGCCTCCCCCATTTGATTGGATAATATGGTTAGTGCCATGTGTCCCTTATTGGATCATATCAAAGGTCAGAGGAGTCCTGCAGACGAATCAATCTCTCCGTCTGAGGAAGCGTGGAATTGAGGGTGAGACGATCCATCTAGTCGGAATGAAAGTGGGTGAGGAGATGGGTGGGGGTGATGGCAGTGGGCGAGGAAGGTGAGATTGAGCTGTTGACTTGGGGAATGTGATATCCTTCGAGAGTTGGTGTTATTTCTTGCAAGTCTGGGGAAGATCCGGCTTATTAACATGGCACCAGGCAGACATTATCTGTTAATGCGTTGAATTGGAGCCTGAAAAGTCCCTCGAACTTCGGGTGCAAAAATTGGGGCCAGAGAAAACATTCATTCAGGGGAGGTTTCCATATGTGAACGCATAGAACTGAATTGGTTTGGAAGGCTGTCTAGCTGAGGTCTGAGGTGTTTCTTTTTTCAATTCTAGCACTGTGTCATCTTTGCTGTTAACCTAACAGGTCCGGATTTAACCGAACAGGTCCAGATTTCTCTATACTTCCATATACCTTTTTGTGACATATTGCTCTGAGATGTTTCTAATATGAAATGGCTTGGCTCATTAAAGTTAGACAAATGGGCGATGCTAAAATACCAACGTTTAGACGTTCTGTCATCCTCTGTGGCCTTGGCATGGTGATGAAATTTGCCTCAACAAAGTACCACAAAATTCAGCGACAGGAAAAACTCGGCGACAGTTGCATTTAGGGCCAGTACTGCACAGCCAACATTTATTTGTCGCTAAATCATGCAGCAAGCCGTTTAATATGGTCCCTCTGAGTGTGCAATTAGTTCAATTAGCGTTGACCTCTCGGGTCAGCCTGCATTAAATAAAACCCAGCAGTATATTTACTCCATTAAGATTATAAGTCACTGTTTTAACAACTCACCGGTGGTCTCGCCTGAAGAGACGGTTGCAAAGGTTCAGCGTGAGCTAATGTTTGCTTAGGCAATGAGATCTGGTGGCACCATTACCCCGGGCTGGTCGGGATGGGGAAAAAAAAAAAAAAAAAAGTGCGCGCGACACAGCGCCTCTTCTTGTGGACAATGAGCTCACGCTCCATTTGAAAATGATCAAAAGGTGTTTCGACGTGAACATCCGCTCACCCGCTCCAGGCAGCCGTGCTAATTGCAGACAGTCAGTGAAACATATCTGGCTTGGATAGAGTGAGAGGCGAAAAAAAAAAAAGAAAAGCCTGCGGTGGGAGTCAAAGCCGCCTTAGGCCTGAGCCAAAGTGTTTTAAATGGATTACACCAGTGTGTCATTGCGATTACACGCTCCTCGCAGGGACCACCACGACATGAATTGAAGTTTATGGCGTTACGGTGCATCTTTGCCTTCCGTTTTTTTTCCTCGCCCTCTAATCTCCAATAAGTAAAAGAAAACCGGTTAAATGAACAAAGTATATAATCGCTCTGGTAAAGATGGCAGTAATAATTGAATGTGCGAAATTAGATGTGGATTGATCTTGTCTTAAAGTGATATTGGCGCGCACCGCTCTGCTACAACCAGCAGAGCCACTGTTTTTGGCCGTCTCAACCGGTTTAGCTCCAGTTATTTTCATGTTTGACTCTAGTCATCTCCTTACATAGAGCCATATTCTTGCAAATTGCGCAAGACTGAAAAGGCGTTTCTGGCTGTGCAGATTCTCCTATTCTCTTCTGTCATTTAAGACCCTTCATGCACAGTACGCTTTCCGGGTGGGGCAAACCTAAAATGTGAGCATTCCCTGTCAAATCGGGCCTTGCACGTATTCTCTCATCATCTTAAGAAGTCTTCCGAGAATGCGCTTCAGACTGCAGAAAGTCAAGCACCCCGAGAATGTGAACCCTCACTTATAATATTGTAAAAGAAACGTTGTGGAAGCTATCAAACATTTTTTTTTTTTTTTTATGCCACAGTATTATGCGGTGTGCCAACGTTGGCATGAAGCATGAAGGCTCACTCCAACCAGAGCAATCGTTTCCTGATCGGTGCTTACAGTTCAAGAATCTCCTGTAAAGCCGAGGCCCCAACCACTGCGCGTGGCTGCGGACTAAACAAAAAATATCTCACTGAGTCGATCTATAGGTCATGATTGGCAAAACGTGTCAAAACGTTGAGCCTAAAGCAGACATGACATGGAGACAAGCAATCAAACAAAACCTTATTGTAAAATGAGAGCTCATACACACGAGTAAGAAACACCGTCTGATAAACAAAAAAACAACGGCAACAGAAAGTCGCTGTGACAAAAGACTTCATATAAAGGTTGCTTTTGGCGTTCGTTACCAGTGATGGGTGGTGGGTGTGTCAGATGTCTGGATGGGAGAAAGTGCATACTTTGAGGTGAAAAGTGTGCAAGCCCAGGTGTTAAAAAAAAAAAAAAGCACTTGACCATGACCAGGAGACAAATGTGCCACCGTCCTATCCAAGGCCATCCCTGAGCTTCTCCTCCTCAAGAGCCAGCCGGGTCTTTCCGGGCTTCGATATCAGCGGACACAACACTAATCACTGCACTTGTGCCGATGAGAATATGATCTTAACACAATGACCATTGTGAGCGCAGCGCAAATTAGCCTTAGCTTGTGGGCAGCCAGGGGGACAACGCATTTGCACTCTTCTTATCCCGCCCCGCTTCAGGCTGCTATTAATCTTGCAGACTGAAAGAAATGAATTCATGCACAGAGGGATTTGTAGGGCTACGGATATGGATTACATTGTCTAACGTTTGAATTGGACTCTGAATGTAATTCCAGTGGAGTGAGATTAAATTCATCTGATGAGCGTATCTTCATTGCTCATGTCACAACTACCCATATATATACCCATAGGAACCCAATGATTTTGTGCAAATTCCGATAAGTCATGCGTATAAGTCACAATGGAACTGTAACTGCACACGTAACACCAATATTTTGCATTGTTTATGCTTTCATGTCTATGGGATAGAACAGACACCCTTTTACAATTTTCTTTTAAGATGCCTACAGCAAAGATAAAGGAGCTGCAGGCATTTCTGGTATTTTTACTTTATCCTCTTTGAACCATCAATTGCCTACTAACTAACTAACTAACAAGTGGAGAAATAATAAATCAACCGCAGGAATTTCAGGCAAGTTCTGTTTGTGGCAACACGTGGCAACAATCTTCCATAGTCTTTGTCTCTCTGGTGTATGGTGGCACAAAGGAAACTTTTTCTTACCACAAAATTCATGGTACAGTCTTTTGGTGTGTGACATAACTCTCTCTCTCTCTCTCTATGAGAAACCATGGGGTTTTTTAAAAAAAAAATAGTTGTAAGTAAAAATACTATATCGGGATAAACACTACAATATATCATTATTGGGATAACATTTTGTCCAGATCACACAGTGCTCGTACCGTCCCATTTTGTCATGTCGCTGGCTTTCTTTTTTATCCCCACTTTTCTCAAAAGTTTTTTTCAGTTTCCACAGAATTTAAAGTCCCAGCACTACATGTGACAACAATCTTCCATATTTTTCATTTGTATGATCTAGGATTAGTGTATTCCCAACATACTGCTAATTCTCCAGTAACCACAAAGTAGCCTGCCAACTGTCACGCAAACTCAGGGAATTGAAATACCGCATTTGTCTTTCTTCCCCTTTTCGCTGATGACTTTTATTTTCTCCCACAGTCCAACTTTGACAATTTCAAAGCCAATGAAGAAAATACATGGGCATCGTCACGCTGCACTCACAGTCGCGTCATAGGAAATATGCAAATTTCTCACTGTATTTACACGCCGCGTCGCTTCCGGACTCGTCTTTCCTTGCCGAGCATCCCGTTTGACTCGAACGCATGACATACGGCAAGCGTCTTGTCGTACGGGGCGGGCGGGACGTAACAGCCGCCGTTTGGCGTGGAGCTTGCTGTTTATCCCACTGGGCAAATGAATTTTTCATAAACTGGCCCTGAGAGCTTCATAAACGGCGAGTGAAAACGAGTGATGCGACAGAATGAAAGTGTTTTATGCCGCCGAGAATGCGCAGACACCTGGCGAGCGGCTGCCGCCCTCGCCTCGTTCACGGTTGACCCCGCTATCCATTTAGCCCTACTTTATGATTACCATAAAACGTGGCCTGTGTTTAAAAAAAAAAATGGCTACACGGGCCTCCACTTCCATTAGTGCCTGTTTTTACTAGAAGGGGCCAAGCGTGTCCCCCGGGTGAGTCTGAAACGCTCTCCCTGTCCTCCGCAGTCTCTCTGCAATCAAGGACTGGGCTTAAGTGGACAGCTACGCTGATGCGGATCTTGGCCAAATGGTTATTCATGGCGGCGCTGGAGCGATAATACAATTTGAGTGTTTCCTCACATAGATAGCATCCATGAGAGATAAAAGCCATTTGGAACACTTGCGTTGTTGCCAATGCAGGGCGGAAGATGCGTGACACAGATTCCATGGTTCTATCTGCCGCTTGAGTTGTTGCCAGTCTTCGTCGGTCTTTAAAAGTGATAGCGGAAGTTATATGCAAGGTGGTGCCAAAGTAGGTGTACTATACATAGGGTTGCATTTCCCTATGTTTTTTTATTTTTTTTATTTTTAGCTCTTGCCAAGGCAGCACGTGAATTAATTAATACCCCCCTTTGCCTTATTCTGGAGTATTTTTGAGTCTCCATTTGTGGCTCCTCGTTTCAATGGAGAAAGTAACATTTTCAGTGTGGTGCAAATATAAGGCCAACGGAAAACAAATGGCTACCCAACTGGTTTAAGCAGCCATCCTGATCAACTGCCTGCACAGGAGTGCCTTCAAGTGAGGATATAAGAATGTAAAAGCTTCTCCCACAGGAACTTCGGAAAAGTGGGATGAAGGCGGGCGTTGTCATAATATATGCAGGGGGAGAGCGGGGGTGGGGGGGCGCTAATCTATTAGGAGCATTATGACATGCGATCAATGTTGCTTCTTTATTCCCAATGACGCTCTGAAACGAATACACTCATTAGCGTTAATGCCACCCTGATATAAATTGAAAGGGCTTTATTTTTAGCCATGCTGCTCACTGACTCGATATGGTGGGAAGAAAAAGAACTCCGTGGGATTTGGGGCGGGGGGGGGGGGGGCGACTATTTCATCAATTACCACCTTGACATTCCGGCTGTGTCATTGGTGGGAATTGTACTCGCACGAGATGCTTTTCCACAGGCTGACAACAATTGCACTGCTACGTGACAGCAAATGAGAGAGGGCACCTAAACCCGACCAAGGAAGAAAAAAAACTTGCTCGCCTCCCATGACAAATGGTCTGACGCCACACCTTCCGACTGGGAAAAAAGCACGGGACAACATTCTGCTGCCGGTTGGGTTACACGGAGCATCTTTCCAGATCGATATCAGTCTGCCAGTGGCCATGTTTTTGTTCATGCCTCAACCGCCTGCTGCATCCTCGCACCTGCAAATCCCTCGCCCTAATTGGGCAAATGCGAAGACACAAGCATTCGTGCCGATTCCATTATTACCAATAATGATTGACTTGTTGACTGAGCAATGCTCGTAGATGGTGGCGTTGCTTTTGCATGTTGCCATGTTTTCATAGTTGTAGTATACAGTCCTGGTTGGAATGCCTCAGCATTCAAGCACAATTTTGAAAGTATCTTTGCAGTTATACATCCACTCTGCTCCCAAATCCTCCCCCTCGCCAGCTCCTGTAGCACCATTATAAAAATGATTTTGGCTGCTAAGAATGCCTGGCTGTGCTAATGTTAGCGTTACTCTTACTCTCAACGTCGCATGCCATCAGAGGCCGGTTGGGGATGTGGAGGCTGAAATTAAGCAGAAAGAGCCATTAGTTGAGAAACGGGAGCAAAGAGGAAGGAATATATTTCAGCGGGGTATGAATTATTCAGCTATCTCCCAAGACGAGTATGCAAACACATTATTGATGCTTTTGTGCTCGCGTATCCTCAGTCTAGACATTTTCTCCCAATGTTTCACTTACATTTGCGAGATGATTATCTATTCTCCCCCTTTTTTTTTTTTTTAACTGACTGCTGATGACCTGGAACACAGAACTCAGGCATGGCGATCAAAAAAGAAATGCAAGAAACTTTAATAGTTTTGCTTAACATTTAAAATGTGAACTCTTCGCTTTGGAGAATTGTCGTGAATTGTACCCATACTTGGAAGCGGGCTTCACCTGCAACTGTGGAGTCATATTTTGACGTATGCAATTTTGTTGTTGTTATGCTTTAATTGGATGTTATACACTTTATAATTTTTGGAAGCGTTAATATAAGAAACATCCGTGGCAGAACACGGCGCTGTTGAACCTATTAAAGTAATTATATTCATTTAATTGGTTTTTCCTTGATTGGTGAGAATCGGAGTCTTAAGTTTTTCCAATAAGTGAACTGCCGAGATGTTCCTAATAAGCTTTGTTGGGCTGAAATCACAGACACACGAGTAGTCAGTAGTCAGTAGGTGCTATTTGCGCCGCGCCAGCTAGCTATCGATGCAATTCAGTTGGCTACTATATAACCTATTTCATAAAACATATTTATATCAGAAATGTTTTCACAATAGAGTCCTGAGTTTTGATTTTGACTTTTGAGATCTTCACAATAAATGTTGTCAAAAATTATATTTAAGTAGTTTTTAAAAAAAAAAAAATTATTGTTGAAAAGACCATACAACCCATTCAGAAATACTAAGTTTTATCTTCAATTTATATTTGTTTGAAATTGCTCCACTGAACATGTTTCTAGACAGGAAAATACAGCTTGCTCTAATGTGAATGTAAGAAATAAAAACTGTTGATTATATGAAAAAGAAAACCAATTGTTCATTCATTATATTGTCATATTTATATTGTTTAATAAAATCTGTGCTTCAGGTCCCTGGAATTAACCTGCAAAACTGCTCCTCAAAGAAAGTATTTTTTCGAACCTTGTCATGAATTGGCCAGTCTACATTCATTCTGTCATTCATTAAATTGTACTAGTGGCTAGGTTGGTTATGTGACTCATTCATTCAGACAGTCATCAAACGTAATAACGGTGACCGGACAGTGAAGTACTCATTATTCATGCCAAAAGTGATAAGTGGACGAGTCAATCAATAAAGGCAGCAGCAGTGATTGGTCGGTCATGACTCTTTGATGCCGGCATTGGTCAGTCAATTATTCTAATGTCCGTATTTCCTCAGGAGAATATTTGCACATATTACAGCTGATAAAATAAAACTGGCTTTTGAGAAATGCATAATTCAGCAGCACAAATAGCAAAGTTAATCATGAAAAACAACAAATACAATGTCTGAGTTCCATTGTTTCTCTCCCCCCACTGAAGGAGCGTAATATCTAATCTTTTAAGGAGCGACTGTGAAGTGCTGTATAATCCAATCAAGACTAAATATGTATACAGGCCAGATGATTTTTTGCACTCTTGTATGCCTGTTTTCCCTTCTTTCTCACATCCTTCTCATAATAATCGGAAGATAACCACAAAACGCTCGGTTCCGGCCCCTTCTGGCACAGAATATAAATTTTTACCCGATTTCAGCGGCATTTGAGGTTATTGCACCAGGAGAAAAGCCGGTGGCGCTGTGATCACCAGCTTTAATGCCGTCTCTCCCTGTTGAGCCCTTTGGGGTCCCAATTTCATCAGATATATTACATCCCTCATTACCTTCGGAAGAAAGGGGGAAAAAAAACTGTTGAAGACATTGCTCTTTATGAACTTTGTTGGCCCTGAGCATGAATACTGGGCTTTTTCGGGGTGTGGGGGGCGTATTTTTACTGTCCACCCCTTTCCCATTTGATTGGGGAGCTTGGACCATTAATGGCTTCTTGCATTTGAGTATGAATTAATAATGTCGTTTCACTTGGCAAATGTGCTGTCTTTTTAAAATAAATATCTCCCACCATGCTGGAAGGGTGCTTTAAATAGAACTCCTGTAAATAAGGGGGTGCGTGGGGGATGCACTCAGTAGTTAATTTGTCTTCAAAAGATGAACTTATCTGATACTTAATGTTGAAAATAATAATTATACCATCATTATGATTGACCAGGCTGGATTGTATTTGATTTTTTTTAAATAAAATATATTTCATGATATTACTCCTCATTTAATTTCCTACCAGCCTTTTTTCAGTGCAAATTTACCCATTGTTGCAGCCATTTTGTAACATTTTGACGCATCTTTCAAGACCAACAGAATGTTGTACCTACCTAAAGAAAGTCAACTCTTTTCTTTCACCAGACGTTTTCGAGCTTTTTCCATTTTTTAAACACATTTTTATTCTTTGGCTTTGGACTTATTGTGTGTCATTGTGTTAGTGTTTTATTGCGTTTACTGTTTTTATGTTGTAATGTATTGTTTTAAGTGTGTTTGTTTTCATATGCGTGATTTTTACTTGATGTACAGCACTTTATATGCAGCTGTGTTTGTTTACAAAGTGTTATATAAAGGAAGTCGAGTTGAGAATCTTGAGGTATCAGCATTAGAATATGGGCTTGGCCACCAAAATGCCGGTTTTTGACTAAAACGTGGAGAAAATGAGCTCTTTGTGAAAAGAAAGCAGAGCAGTGACTTTGACGCTAATGTTTTTTGTTTTTGTGACACCTCAAACTAAAAAAAGAACAAAAACACAACTGAAGGCGGGCTTTGATGGCAATGATGACGCAATGGTTGGTCTGTCAATCATTCCAAGGCGTACCAGTGAAAGGTCACGAGACCATGTGAGTCATTGTTCATCATTATCATCATTATTCAAATGTATTCAGGTTTACAAGTTAGTAGAGCTTTATAAATGCACGCAGACACATTGCTGCATAACAACTGTACATTAATCCTGTGTTTTCTCCTCCTCGTCAATCGTTCCCACTTGTCATTGTTCCCATTGTCACACAAGCTTCAAAAGACCTCATTAATTCTGGAATTCAAAATGCTAATTATTCCTGCTCAGTCGAAATCCTCACCTCTCTGTCTGGCTCCAGCCAAACAAATACGCAAAACAAAATATTCTTGTCTCCTTTTTGGCACTGTGCTTCATTTTGAGAAGTATGGTCACTGTCCTTGGTGCTGAAACCACCTCCTTCACTTTCCACAACACATCGCTAAAGTGACAGATTCTCTCTGGAAGCAAAACACAGTTCAGTCAGCATTTCTTATCAGTCATTACCTTTGATTATATATCACATGCCTGCCTCTGACTTAACGTGATTGTAATCATCAGCCCACAACCTCTTCACTCCTTCACTCTACACTCATTAGGCACTGACACGCTGTCGAACACGTTAGGTGGAATTTGCACAGAGCCCTTTTTTTTTTTCTTTCTTTTCTCCAAGCGATTGTGCTCTGCCGGCCGCCCCCCAAAAAGTGCTGAATGGACGGCAGGCTAATCCTCCAGCACTCCAGCACGAACTGTTCCCAGCGTTCCCGGCGCGCCCGCTCACTTCTCTTTCCCGCCGAGCCGCTAACCGATCAATGCGTGCGGGGGATACGGCCTGACTGATGCGAGGCAAAATATCCCTGCCTTGCCTCATTATGCATCGGATTCTTGACTATCCACTGCTAGGATTAGGTGCATGTGTGACAGTGATGGTGTAAGCAGGAAAGCACAGCTGGAAAAATTGTCTTAAGTTTCCCCGTCGAGCCAACATACTGCATTATGTATTAAACTTTAAGTACTATCACAGCTTAGGCATGTTGGAGTCAGCGATAAAAGCCTTTGGGATTTTACATATCTATACATGTATATATTCACAGACAAAAATGCATCATTTGCTTTTCTCGTGCAGTCGTCATCACTGCTCTTCACGAAGGTGTCAGTAAGCGTTGGGCCCGCTGATTCGTGCTGATGTTCCTTTGAGTTATTCAGTTTTAAGTCATGAAATGTTACTCATTCAGGTGTCAACTTAATTTTAAAATTTTAAAATTTACTTTTTTTTTTTAATATTTTTTTTTTACTACAGTTTTTGTGTGGTTAAATTAATTAGCTTGTTTTGGCCTCAAGGCATCTTGATGCCATGGCATTGCTATTTTGCTAGAGTTTGATCATCAATTGGCCATGTTTTATTTATTTAATTTATTTAATTTACTATGACTTGCGATCTTAAACTTAAGATACAAGCACTGTATGGTATCTGGTGACTCAGTTCACTTCACAACATGCGGCAGTAACTAAACTAAACTAAAGTTACATGTTATACAATATCTTATATGTAATTTGCATATAACCAAGAAAGTGAAAATGAAAGCTTTCTGGAAAACTGCGTAGAGCTTCAACATTTCCTCCCTCATTATCACCGCATAGATGCCGTCTCACCCGCGCAGCACTCACCCCGCCCACCTCCTTGTGACCGCGAGTGCTGTGATATTTCTGTAAAAGTTGCCGCCTAATTCCCAATGTGTCTGAATTTAATTAACGCTTAAAGACGCAGCAAAAGAGAAGAGAAGTGAGAAACAGAGTTTATGGTTTATAAAGAAGTCCGCCTCCTCTAGCCTATGCTAAGCTAATGCATCAAAAGCCATCAAATGTGGTAAAATGGGGAATAAAGGAAGTGGGAGATGCCTTTTAGTTGGTTTTTATCGTCAAGTGATTACGGTCATCTGTCACTGTGACCCTCTGCACGCTCAACCATAAATATGAAATGATAAAAGTATATAACAAGGTCATAAAATCAGAAGAAGCTTGAACCTGACATTTTTCCCCTCATATATGCAGTATGTCCGTATGTGTGTTAAAGAATAAAATAACAAGTGCCCTGAGACCTCTTCAGTTTTGAATGGGCACTATATAGATACAATTGAATTGAAGATAAAGTTTGAACAAGGCCAGTAGAAAGACTTTAACATTTTTATCCATTTTTCAAAGTTTTAAACTTTTCAATGGGTCGATTTCACCCACCAACGTAACAGGAGGGTTAAGCTTGAAAAGTTCCTGAAATCTTTGCCGCTGGCGTCCAGGTGGCTGGCACAGGCGACAAATCCATCCGAGAAAAACTTGTGCAATGACTGGCCCTCCTCTCCGGTGCACATCACACAAAACCTTGAGGGGTCTGCATTCAGCACGAAGATGACACACTTGGGTGGCTAAAGCGAGATTTTTGCCGCTAACGCGTCGATGGGCCCCGCAATTCATGTGAAGCGTGCGGCTCGCTCAGGCCGGGCCGAATGCTGCCTTTGATGTTTCCGAGGAAGCACAAATGGGAGTGAGAAGGAGGGAGGGAAAAGAAGGCATTGGCTGCCCGCGTGCAGCTGCTCTGGCCTCCCCACTGAGGCAGCTGACAGAGTTCCAAAAACGAGTCATTCAAAATGGATCGTCCTGCCTTTACAAAGAATCGCCTTTAGGGCTTGTCGTGGGACCCATTCCTCATGCAATCATTGGTCAGTCTCCGTATCCATTAGGGCTGCATGATTATCGAAAAATTTGAAATCACATTTTTTTTTATTTATATTGAAATGACGATTAATAAAATGATTACTCGTGGATTTCAAAACGTAGTATTTTTTTCTACTGCTAAAAACTACCATCAGAGCCCGATGCCCAATTATCCCCGCACATTGATCATTATCCTTGAGCTATTCTTTTTGTCAAATACAAAATGACCTTTTAGATAAGTGAAATTCAATCCTCTTGCGTTTTCAATGTACTACATCCACACCTTTTGATGCCTTGCGTCTTTTCACACATTCAAACCGTCAATAAGCATCTCCCTTATCTCTTTCTCATATTTCTTTTTTCTTGTTCTGTTGTTCTATTTTTATTCACACAGGTCTTGGGATTTACTGGGCTAACCTGGGATCTCAGGGATTGGCATATCATGGGGATAAGTGTGTCGGTGTGTTAGAATTCTACGAATCCTTGAAAACTCAACTAAATATAAGTTGAAAAAACAACCGGAATACCAGGCGCAGAATAAAAATAAGAATATACTAAAATAATAGCAATAAAGAAACGGTGAATAAAAATTAATTTGGCTGTTCCTGGTGTGTGCGCGCGTTGCCCTCTCAGGGGCAGTCTGGTGCTGTGCATACATGGAGTACACACATATCACGTGATACGGATAGAAGAACCAAGTTGCGATTGAGGTCTCCCCTATGTGCCTTGAGCATTATGTTACCTGTGTGTATGTGTACCTACAGTGTCTGTGTGTTAATATTTATTTGAAGGAATAGCACTCCCGCAGGTGGATGCTAGTTTCCTGTTAGCATGTCAATGACATTTTTACATTGAATTTAGTGTTAGCACTGGCGATATGTCATCATATTTTGGCTGTGTTTTTAGTTTTACAGTAAACACAAACTGGGGTGTCATTGAACATCTTAACACATGCCGAGGGACGGCGGAATCACATCCACGCACAAGTAATATGGTGCATTCAGGGAAATTTCACGACATCACTGCGTTGTCGCATTAATCGTTTTTCTTCTATTGTAATGTTTTTAAGATCGGGAGAAAAGCTAAATCCTGATTAAATTTCGAATAAATTCCCAGCCCACGCAGCATCTGTGCTGGGTCGCGCTTATCACACATTCTTAGTGCAAACATCATCATTATTTAGTCCAATGGAGCCTTGCAATACAAATGGACTGACTTCTGAGTTTTTCGAGATACAATCCGTCTTATGGACGATTTTATTTTTAAATTTTAAACAGCAATATAGTATATTGTTACTGTAGGTGACATGACTCTTGGTCAAAGGCTAGTCTACTCTCCAAATAAAAATCCAAGTTTTACTTTAGGCCCAGTTATTACATGCTCCTTAATCTTTAAGATGGCTCTCTAAAGTTCGGCCCCGAAAATTGGCGCACGTCATACTGCGGAAGCCTTTTTATAACGTAACCCCTCGCTCTGCTGCACAACACGGTGGCGCCCTGGCTTCTGATCGATTCCGTTTTGATGGGATGGGATGCTCTCAGAGAGCTTTTCTCCTCCGTACAGTGTTGAGACGCCACCCTGCCACGTTTGTATTCAGGCCAAGATTCTCTCCATCCGCCATCCCACGCGGACGCTCATGCATAATGGATTAATTGTTCCTCACATCCACATGGAGCCCGCAACAGGTTAGTATTCCTGGAGTCAACACTGCTCAATAGGTCACCCAATTTGCCTGGCAATAGTGCTGCCAAATGCATGGAAATAGATGGATTTAAGCTCTCCACATTGGACGCTCATATTTGAGTAATGGACACATGCTGGCACTGTGTTTTACAAATACACCTCCGTGTACCTAACGCCCGGCTCGCATCAGCAATGTCAATCGGACGCCTTGGTGACAGGCAGCCACGTCAGAAGCGGAATGGGCCCAATCTCGAGTAGGACAGAACGACTCCCGAAGACGATTGGAGTCAAATATGGGCTGGCATCCACTTTGCGGTGACATTCCGCGGACGGCTGACAGGCGAGACTCTTTGAGAAAGGCTGCCCTCTCCTTCTTTTCCCCCTCGGAAATATATCCCCCGCCTCTCTATTGACGGCGTCTCCCGTGTGGACGGCCAGGGGATATTGGTTCCTGTCTGAGTGAGACTTTTCGTGTAATAGCCGTGTTCTGGGCATATGGCATTTATTTGCAGCAGCACACTGCGAGTCTGAAAGCCATGTTTATACAACACCGAATCTTTCACATCCTTACTAGTGGGTGGAAAACATCTGCACCTTAGATATCAGCCACAATCAACAGGGTTCTGGCTTTGTTGTAGACTAATAAAGCTTGAAGAGCAATGGTCGAAAAATGGCGACTCGAGCACTGAAAAGCAACATGTAGGGATTTGAAACCAACGTGTCCTGATTTGACTTTTCAATTATGGCCACCTCGGACACCTTAAATAGCCTTCAAATTCAGCAGGGTTCTTGCTTTGTTGTCGACTGATCAAATCGTTTGAGGAGGAATGGTTGAAAAAAAAAATGGCTTGAAATCGAGGTGTCCCGATTTGACTCTTCCCTTCGGCTACCTCAGCCACCTCGCTGGGATTTAAGCGTTGGAGTCATGCAGCTGCGGGATGGATCCCACCGCCAAATCATAGCGTTATAGAAAATGAACAAGCTCATTTTTCGAGTGGGTCCACCAGGAGAGCAGCGTTGGGAAGATCAAAGAAGGCCATTGTTTCTGGCAAGGACATCTTATCACAGTTATCTTTTTGGGGGATCTTTAATTGCTGAAGTCCTGAAACAACAGAAGTGAACCATTTGCAAAATATCCGGCCCATGCATCCTTTTTTTTTTTTTTGTCATTTTCAAACTTTTACCCCCCGTCTTTATTCTATTGGGGATATACATCTTGTCATGCTCTAATTAGAGCTAAATAACATTGAGTGATGACATTCACCAAAGTGCTCATCCTAATTACAATAAACAACCTTAAAACTCCAGCGCTAGAAGCAAATATTCACTTACTTTTCTCTGCAGAGCTATGAGCCACCTTGGATTTGTTTCAAAATCAATTGGGTTCTTGGTTGATCTTGGGAGTAATCATCACTAATCAGCTGTTTGCAGTTCTTAGTGGACTAACGGCAAAAACCGACTACTTGAGTACAGAACCAAATATCTACTGATTTAATTTTTGTCCGCGGCGACTTAACCTTGGTTTTCCTTACAAAATAGACAAATCAATTCTTGGTGTTAGTGGTTCCTATTGAGGCGAGGCTGTGGTTTGCAACCATTTAAGTGGTCCACTTCGCTCCCTTTTCAGCAGGGACAATTTGTGTTGTCAAATGTATCAGCGCTCGGGCTGCCTACGCGATCAGTTCGATGTGAAGCGGCACTCGTCTCCAACACGGGCACAGTTTGAGTGACACCGCTGACGTATTTAGCTCGGAGCCTGTCAGATGGCTCCTCCGCTTAGGAGTTTTGACACAATGAAAGATGTTATATTTTCTTGTCAGCACTGGTATTAGAGACTTGGCGTCATGATAGTGAACTGATAGGAACAAGACATCTGCAAATGATACGCTCACTTGCTGCGTGACTGTCAGACGGGCTTTCTGTACCATCTCTGATTTTTAGTCTGATAGATGTATAGTACAGTCAGTCGCTGCCTATTGCTGTTTGCACAAATTGACCTATTTGAGTTTTTGTCGGAAGCTACACCCAACTATTCGCTAAAAAACAAACATTACTTAATCAAATCCCTCGATAATAGTACAATAGCAATTGGTGTTTTTTTTGTTTTTATATTCACTCTTGGCTTGGTTAACTGGATGTTTGGATCCTCTGGATGACCAATATCAATTTATGGAAAATTTGTAATGAATGGTTGTCTTTTTATTAATTATTTTAAATATTTATTATTCATGACCATGGATGTTTACATTCTTATGATCTTATGATTATTAACTTTGGATTTTAGGTCAGCACGGCTTTTTAGTCAAAGATAAAGTACTTGTCATGCTTGCTTGTCACTTTGATTATGAGGCAGAGAATGGCAACACAGAAGTTGGACAAGCTTAGGCACCTTACACTTTAACTGACTATGTATATGTATGCTATAAACCAAGGGTCACTAACATGCTGCCCGCAAGCACCAGGAAGCCTGCAATGCCTAGATGAATACCCTGCGGGGCTGTTCTACTTGCAAAATTAGCTCACCAGTAATAGGTCATTGTGATTTTCTAGGAATTCTTTAGGAGTGCTCAATTAAAAATGTGAACACTAGCAGACATTTATGAAAATAGTATTGGATATTTTTTTCGGTTCACTAATTATTGTGTGAGAAATCATTAACATGAGTAGTGTATTCACAAAGATGAACATCAATACACCCATCCATGCTATTAATTAAGCCAATGCACATTTAATTATACAGCCATTAATCAGAAAAGGGTCCCGAAGGGTTTCACAAGTCCACAATTGACAAATATTAACGACATACCCTGATCTTAACCCCACAGGAGGTTGAAGGTAATTTAAGGAAATGTATTTGTTTACAAAGTATGTATCACATGAGTAGCCCTTCACACTAATCAGCAGCCAAGAAGTAGCTCTCACTTTCAAAAAGGTTGGTGACCCCTGCTATAAGCAAAGTATGTCACAGTAGCTCATAGAACGTGTGTATTATGAGACAAGTTGAAGCAGTTTACCGAGTGAATGGCCACTGCCATGTAAAAAAGCCACTGATGTTCAACTCGAGACATGCAGTGTGTTATCTAGCTGTATATTTGTAAATAAATTGTTTGGCCATCAAAAGTTTTTATCTTTCTTGTTTTTGTCGTGCCACTTCTTTTCCTACAAAAAAGCTTGTTTTCACTACTTTTTGGTGAGAAACCAACCAGTGTTTTTGGTGAAACCAACCCTTGTTCTACTGCTGATTACAAACAAATGCATAACCTACAAGTAAACTTTTTTTTCCCCAGTGAAATTAGAGATTCTACTTTCTTTTGGTAGGCTTGGTGCTCATATTTTCACAATCAGACAAAATGCTCTGAAACAGCTCGCATTATGGGGAACTCGGCTTTGGAAACAGTTGCTTGTCATTTGAGTAAAGAATACAGTCGGGCACATTTATCTGTGGACATTTTTGGAAACATAAAAGGCAGGTTAAGAAACCTCTATAGATGCTGCAGGAATGTAGTTACTCTACAACTCCCCCTTCACTTCCCAAACCCTCAAAATAGTTGCTGCGAACTGGGGAGTACTCAATACGCTTTGGTGGGAAGTGAACTCATCCGACTTGTAGCGTTGGATGTTTGTTTCTCTGCCCTTCCGACTGATGTGTATATGGTGCACCGCGGGCGTCCCAAGAGCCGCCCGCTCCCGTGTTCCCCTACGGAACATAATGAGACTCGACACGCTATTTACCGGTGAGAAGTGGACCCGCCATAAGTGCGCTCGAAACGTGCGTGGCAACTAAACCGCGCTCCCTCAACAGCCAAACTGTTCTGGGGAGGAACTTAAAGCTGGAGTGCTTCTAAAGCCTCATTAAATTTTAACCCGTGGACTTGAAGTGACAGCCCCCAGTAGAGGCGGCAAGACTCCGGTATTTTTTTCCGCAGGATCATGGCGGTTTTGCAAAGGCGGATGGGATTTGCCAGGCTACGTTTGAAGGAAAATTGTTCTAAAACTGAACAGAATTGTTAATATTTGAGTTGTATTTTTCAGTGGTTGTCAAACTGTCCCAATAAAGATGTGTCATATTTCCAGTGGATGGCAAAATAGGAAAATTTGATTTGGAATAAATTGCACATATTGATCCCTCCTTAAAAGACAGTATAGCAGCAAAACTTTCACCAACTCTTTTACATCTTAATATACAATGCCTGGCATTGGATTTAGCTGGCTTTGGTCCTATGATGGCGCACATATTCTGAATAATGAAAGCAAAGGTCTCACTGTTCCTTCTCACATACTGTCAATAATATTTTTGCACTGTGTAGCGGGTTACGACCAGTCTTTGCACTCCTGATGCATTACAAATTTTAATAGTGCAACCATTAATTCCCTCCCGATTGCCACTAATTGCCTTCAGCCTTATTTTTGCACAAGCAGCATAGCAGACACCCCAAGGAAATAGATCTTGGGAAATATCACAATTTAATTTACCACCTGCGCGCTGACAATTGTCATTCTTCACATCTTGGGTGAGTGGGGGGAGGGTTGGACAAAAAATGAAAAAATTGACTTCATAGTTGATTATTCTCGGTTTTCTCCAGGACTACGACTAGGTTTTCTCATGCCGGTGCGTAATTTGACACTTGACAAAGTGTGGTGAGCTTCATGGATGGATGACTATATCTATCGGGTCTGCCAGCACGGGTTTTCATTGCGCCCCCACCCTCACACACACCAATATGCTGTCTTTCTCCTTCAGTTATAAGACCTTTTCCAAAATGGAAGTCCATCCTAGCCAGTGAGAGTGAGAAAACCTTAAGTGTGATACAAACTGTGCGTGAACTGATTGTTTTGTTCGGAATCACTACTTAGTGTTGTAGGTTTTAGCAATCATCTTGTCATGACCCCTTTAAAAATTTAGGACCGGGCAATTGATGAAATCGACTGTATACTAAAAACAAAATCCGCCATTCCATCTTTGGTGGTAAATCTCTCGTCTCTCCCTCTTTCTTCTTAACATTTTGTATCATCGTGGAGAGTTCAAGTCAGTCCACAATCCTGTTGAAATTTGAAACAAATCAGCTTTGACAGATCAGAATCCCCTTTGAATTACCACCCCTGCAAAGAGGTCAATCACGGGGATGAATGATTTGTCATTGTCTGGATAAAGCGTTCCCTTCTAGCTGAGAGATGTGCTATGCTAAAAAAAAAATCCCAGAGTTAACTGACTCCAGGGGTTTACTTGGGGCCGTACCGCCGATGTCGAAGGTGTTTGTGTAAGGTCACCTGCATGTGCCTTGGCTTCCCAATGGGTAAACATTGCATCATGTGGCCAAGCACACTCGAATGTGCCAGCATGCTCTTTTGCTGGAAAAAAGTTGTCATCGAGCTAATCATTTTCCCCTCAGAGCAGTTTGTGTTCTAACCTGCTCGTCTGGCATCGCTCCACGCCACCTGTTGAAGAAAAAGCCGTGTGTATTCACAGCTCATTTAGCAAAACATGATAATATGCACTTTTTTGGGGTCCATTATGTGTCATCTGGCATGGGAATTCTCCAAATACAGTTTGTAGAATTTACGGAGTTCATGCCTTCTTTGCCATCTGTCTTTACACTCCAGTTGTCTTCCTTAACCCGCTTTGTGCGGCGACTTGACATCTGCTCTGACCATTTCATATCATACCTGGACAGATGGAAAGCCTTGCACAAGCAGCGGCAACATTAGCTCAATGTCTACAAGGGAGATTATTATGAGGCTAGGAATTCATGGAAACCTAATGCGATTGTAGTTAAGATAAGGAATGAAACTGGGCCGTTTTTGGGAGCAGCAGGACTGAAAACCATCCAGTCAACCAACAACACTTTCAGCACAGACCCAAAAACCCAACCCACTGATCCATCTGCTTTACCTTGCCTATCCAGCCAACCGACCAATTGTACGTTTATCAGAAACCCACCCATGCACTCGTCATATATCCGTCCCACCAACCAAATACCATTCCCACAAAATCCCACCCTCCTTCAATCAGTCCTTTCCATCTATCCGAATCTTCTGATGCCGGATACAGTACAAGCTGCATCGCTGACATGCATGTTTTGTATCAAGAATGCTTTTTTAATCAATATTTTGATGGGAATCGGCGAGCCAGTAAATGCCAAACCAGACGGCGCATCACTTTGTCTTTTCAATTGGTGACCATGACAACACAAACACGGGGCTTTTTCTTCTCAACTACTCTAAGGTAAAATACGCAAACGGCCTGTCTGCACAAATTGATGCGAGACCTTTTCCGTTTAGAACATCATAAACCTCATCTGACAACAATCTGAACATCATAAACCCCATCTGACAACAATCTGTCACCAATAAAAGCCTGACAAGCTGCGGACTGGTCAGGTCAAAACCCCCCTCGGTTGCAATAACAGGAGGTGAAGCATGTCATCTTCTTCCTCCGCATCTTCCCCCTCTCCCTCCGCCTCCTCCTCCGCCATGTTCTCTCACCACAAGTGTTCCTGAAAGAAAGCAATCAATAGAGCGTTTGCACCCAAAAGGCTGTTATTCTGTAATAGCTGTCGTGACAAGCCCTTGCGGGTACTAGGTCAGATATATTGATTTGATCAGTTCATAAACATGCTTTCGGACAGCTCCCAGCCAGATATTAAGATTTTAATAACTCCTTGGCTTTAATTCTACAGGAAATGTAGCTCTGAGAGGTTTGCTGGCTGCGGAAATAGCTCTCGTATAAATCTTGTTCAGCCCACCAAGTGTCTGGAGTTATAAAATGCCTCCTCAGCCAAACTGCCATGCCAAGAACTTGCTCGAAACGCCACAGCACATGCTACTGCATTGTCTCATCCCGGCTGTCACACTGTCGGCGGGTATTTTTTTTAACATGAAGCATCACCTCAAGTTGCGCGATAATATTGAAATGTTGCCAGTATAACACAAACTGACAAGGACCCCTATTCCTCTGTTACGAATGGTCAATGCTTTCGAGGTGAGTGAACAAGGCCGTCTGCCACGCCGTTAAAAAGTTTAACTAACCAACCAACCAATGTTGCTCGTGATTGATGGAGAATAAGATCGAAGCATCGGATATTCTCAGTATGGAATTCTCATCATAAGGAGACTGTGTCCTTCATCAAACCGATATTGAGACGATGCAATCGCGCGCTGTCTCTCTCTCTCTCTTACTAATAAGCAGTGCTGTCTTCTTCATGCATGAGGAACCAGAGATCACCTGCCTCCCTTCCTCAGTCAGACACACTGCAAGCAAGATGGATGTGTCAGTCAGAGTCGTCTCATCTCATCTCGGAGCAGAGTCACAGGTCCCACCAAAATTGCTCCTACAAAGGTGGAAGCCTAGAATGTTCCAAAATATCTTGGTAGGCTGAACAATTAAGATTTAGGGGTAACCTAGGGGTACAGTCCAACCTATGATTAGTCAAGTAATTGATCCTTTTGACCCACAAGTGTAGTTACAAACTGACTGGAAAAAGTAGAGACAAACTATGAAAAAATGTGTTTTTCAGGCTTTCGGGGTTGAACCTTAATTTATCCCTCGATACCTAACCCTAAAACAGAAAGCGAACCCGAACCCAAAACCCAGAGGTAGGCATTCCGTCAGACTGAAGGACCGGTTTTGCCCGTTTTGCCGACCATTGAAGAATGACGGGACACCTTTTAAAAATGACGGACTGACCAATGACTGAAGTGGGTTTTCATCGGTCAGTGTAATCGCACTATCCACGTCCGTCAATGTCAGGCTGTCACTGCACGGACCATTAGTCCATCACTGGCGGACACCCCTTTTTCAGAAGTTTCTTTGGGGGAACTGACTGACAGACCAACGGACTTCTGACGGACTGACAATTACAATTCAGTTCATGACGAAAAATGAGGGACCGACAAATAATGGATGATTCCCCTGGGCGCTGGCCGGATAACAAATGACGGACCAGCAAAATTTAGTAAAATGCCCACCTCTGTCAAACAGTATGACTTCTGATTGTGATGTAGCGTCATGAGACTCCTTCCCGCACTGTTGATTGGAACCAGTCTTGGGAAACACAGAAACTTGGTTGACAGTTGGTTCAGCGCATCTCCATCTGCCCCTCCTGTGGTGTCATGTCAATGAATAACAAGCAACCCAGGCCCCGATATCCAATTATGCTAATCAATGACAGGATGCAGATAGAGTTGTGGCAGGTCGGAATATGTGCTAATACCATAGTTGTGGCGCTTGATCGCATTCCGGTCATGGATGAAGGACAAGATGTCCAAGACTCGTCTGCCAGAGCTGACAGAATCTATTGCACAGTGACGTTTGTAAGAGGCACAAAGGTATGACACCTTTCTTTTTTTCTTTTTTTTCCCCCACTAATTTCCATCAAATCATGATCCTGATTGAACATAGTGTCCCCAAAAATTGACTTGCTCTTTCACTGGCCATTAGTCATATATTTAATTTTAATTTAGGTTTTTATTGACTAGTCTATTGTGTTAATTTAAAGAAAATGACATTACATTTAAAACACTTTATTCATCTTCTCCCCTTTGTCTAGTGCACTCATTCCTGCATGTTTTCGTTAAGGTTCAAACTGGTAAAGTATTTTACTAAATGGCAAAAAAAAAAAATGGTTCCAAAATACTACATGGCAAAATTTGAAAGGGTAAACGGAATATGAAATCAAAGAGTGGGTACATTTTTGGAACATCCTGTATATTTTATCACTTGGCCAATTCACAAATTTGGAAGAGTAGAACAAAAAGAAACGAGTCCTTCTCATCTGGTTCACACATTTATGGTGCTTTTGGAGTGGGGGTGACCCCACAAAAAAATGGCATGTGCGTCCATTTCGCAAAGTTGTGTTATTTGTATGGCCATTTGAAGACGGCGAACAGCGTTTGTTACTTTCACACCCAAGCGTCAGACTCTTTCAATTCAGGTCAGAGCTCTTCTGCAATCACAGGCAGAGTGATAAAGTGATCCCACTTAATACAGCCTCGCCTCAAGTGCCCTATGGATCTACAAAGGAGTTAGGGAGCTGAGCGCGGTGTGGACTGGAGGCTAAACGCAGCCTGTGCTTTCCTAAAGAGCACTACAATGAGAGACAAAGCAGCCCCATCTGCTCATCTTATTTCTTCTCACATTTGGGTCGCGATAATAGGCGCGTTCGTCTCCCTTTGTAGTTCATTTAATTGGTGAGGGCTTCATCATGCCGCATAATTCAAGACTTTGTGCTCAAAGTAGGCTGGGTTTTAACTTCATCAGTCCAGGCGGCGGCTGTCAAAAAAAAAAAAATTCAGAACAATGCAGATAGTTTGTATTTAGTTGGCGCAATTTTGTGCAACCAAGTTCAGACAAATTTTGGCTTCAGTGAGCTGAGTTGGTCCACGATTGCTACCATGGTACGCAATAGTTGAAATTTTAAATGCAAATCACAAACTATCATCCCTAAACAGTTTATCATTTCGAACTTATTCTACATTATCTTTAAAAATAAAAGACTCGCAGATGATTTGCTACTTTCAGAATTAGCTTGGGATGGGCTCAACAGAAAAAAAAACAACAAAAAAAACCACCAACTTTTGAATTCAGCAATTCGATTTAACACACATTGGCAAGACTATCTTTGCTCTCTGCTCACCATGCATAATTACCACCTGCACTCTTCATTCAAGCAGTTTTATCAACCAACTTGTTTTCTAAAGACCGCAGTACTTTTGGTAGGACTTTTAAATGTTCTGCCCCAAACAACTAGAGCACTTTACAACAAATATTTAGACTCACCTCATTGAATATCATCATTTAAATTAGTGAGTGAATTCTGGGAAGAACTCAGTTCATGACTACTGCACCTGTTTTTTAAGCTTGTTTTGGAACTATGTAATCACCATGTGTTGTGACGTGTCTTTAATGTTTTATGCAACAATATCAAACCGTACAGTTTGTCTGTATTTTGCGTTTGCTTTTATTTTGGTTTATTGTACTCTGGTGTCCGCTGCCAAGTTGGCATTACAAATGAGAATCTTTTCTCATTTGCCTCACCTGGATAAATAAAGATAAAATTCTTCAATTGTGAACTGCAAATACAGGCAGAATTACTGTATTTTCATCATGCAATGCATTACGAATGTTTTGCTTTTACGGCAAATTGTTCCATACAAATGAAATATTTCATGAAATTTTTGGCTTGATCCCCAAGTTGAGATCAACTAAAACCAACCCAATGGACCCCTGCAGGTACAATGATGTCATTTTCCAAAGAGTGAGGACTGAAACAAATGTGTTTGTCACCATCCTTCACGCCCACCTGCCTCACTTCTTCTCGACTCCTCCTTCCTGGCTATATATAGACACCGTCTGATTAAACACCAAGGCTGTTGCCGCATGAGAGGTGGCGAGCGAAAAATAACAGCCGTGTGCGTAGAAGTTAAACGCCGCATCAAACACCTTGAACACATGCTCCGGCAAGATGGAAGGGGGTAGGGTGGGGAAGTGAGATGCTACACGGCTTCACGGTTGCTAGCAGCTGTTTGGGGTACGGGGGACCTGGCAGGTACAGATCGCCGGGGAGCTCACCGCGCCACCGAAGCCTTCCCAGCTCCGTTGGCCTCATTTATTTGCCTCCTCCTACCTCTTCCACTCCAGACGCATCTTTGTTTAACACCCCCCCGTCCGAGCCCAAATGACACTCGTCCATTTTTGGTTTGGTTCTCTGACCTGTGAATTTTAACCATAGAAAAATTGTCTTTGATTCTATACCTGTATCAATTGATATTGAAATGACACTGTCTCAAAAAACGTAAAAGAACAATAGAGCAGTGGAATTATAGATGGCAAAACAAAGAACTTCAATTTCTTACTTTTTTGTTTTAAAGATTTAAGGGTTTCTTGATGAAATAAAATTAGATAAACTGGCACGGCAGCCCAGCTAAAAAAAATCAAACACCATTAAATATTTAAAATAAAAGTACATTTATTCACTCGTAGCTGCTGAGAAAAAAAAAAAAAAAAAATCCTTCACAGAAGTGAAAATTTTCGTGTCGCCATTTGGACAGTTCATCGTTTGTTCCAGTACAAAATTTTAAATTGTGCTCAGTAGTGGTTTTAAGTCATTTTGTGTGACGTCTACTCAGTATTGCAATAGTGAACAGGTTCATAGTCCTGCCACACTTAAAGTTAGGATCATCGACTATTTATTTTTTTAATGCCAACTTATAACGTAGGAGAACCAACGTGCGTGCTGTTCAGACTGAATTAATGTATTCTTAACAGTGGTACCTTGACTTAAAGAAAATTGGGGCAGTTAAGGTATTCTAATGCCCTAGCATGTAGGTAATGGGAACCGCCTTTTTTTATTTTGTTAAACATATATATTAAACGAAGTCAGTGAAGTCACTAATGCTGCTGCTTCCCGTCTGATAATCGGGGGGTGGGGGGGGGGGCAGTGGGGAAAGGAGGAGCCGGGCAGGTGTTTGGCAACTCGTTGGGGGAATAGAGCGGCTCAACGGCACATTGGCGGATCACAGACGGCTTCAGATGCAACCTGGTTGCGCGCCAAAGCCCCACGTCCCCCTGCAATCTGGCCCATTCTGTCCCCCTCCCCACCCGGTGGCAGACGCGCCGGTGACGAACGCTCATTCGCTCCTTCCCACGCACGACGGGCTTGAATCGAGATGGACCGCGTCTGATGTACTTTACTGCCGCGTGTGTACCGGCTTCGTCGACTGGCATGAAAATGCCTGTTAGATGCATGAGTAATTCTGTAGGTGAGATGAATGCAGCATTTGCATGAAGCGACTACATCGTGAGGTACACCTGCGCCGTCTCATCAGATCCTCCATGATTAATTCATGCTTCTGTCCCCCCCAAAAGCATTTTCCGTGTTTGCGGGTTAGGTTTCGGTGTGTTCTCATATAGTATAATACTGTTAAGTGGAATATTTGTTGTAAAAAAAAAAACGTTTTGAAAAACTGACGGGGTGGTGGGAGCGAATTCATTGTTTTCCCCCCCTTTATTTAATAGCAAAAGATGATTTGAGATGCGATTGTGAACGAATTCAACTTGTTTCTCGTGGCACTATGTACATCTTTGACGGTAGTTTCTACTTTCCAATCACTTGTAGCCAGGGCTTTGGTGTCATCTTTTGGCATCTTAGGGCAGTAACGAAAGTTGAAATTGTAACTAGCGAACCGCTACTACATGGGGGTTCACTGTAGAAACTGAGTGGTGTTACTGTTTTGATGAAGTGTAGTGTTTTGTGAATTTGCTCAAATCTGAAATACACACCGGTCCGGTTAGGATGAACCACCAGAGACTCAAATATTTATATACAGGCAATCTAAAAGTCACTTATTCCTAAAATGTTCACTTGAATGTCTATGGATGAACAATCGTTTCCATGAAATCGGGTAATTACTGTTACATCCTTACTCAGGGAGGCCTTTATTGTTGACGATGCACCTGGCGACTATAAGACGTGGGGAAATACAGCAATAATCCTAGCAAATGTTCATTATTTTATAGATTTTATTGTGTACGCTCACCCCAAGGAGATCGGTTTGCTGTATTTTGCTGGTCTGGGGAAAAAAGATTTAAAGTCCACCTTTCAACATCTAAAAATCTGCAGTCTCCTTCAATGTCTTTCCATGTCCAGCCGAGACCTTGCAGCCTTTGATAAAGTTGCGGGATGCTCTGGATCCTCACTGTGATGTATGTTCACACCCCCCTCACCCCCTCCTCCACCTGGAATGATTGCTTGAAAAAGGCCAGTGATGGAACAGTGTCGAGTGAAAGACGTCATCTGAATTATCAACAGCAAAAAATAAAAAAACCCAAAAGGCACTATTGTTTCATTTTAAAATTAGATTCCCCAAAAAAGACGACTGATTTGATTATCATTGTATTGCGAGCCACGGAGCGATGACTTAGCAACTGCAATTACTCAGTCGACGCATGCGTTTAATTACAGGGGTATTAACCAAAAAATAATCCCTCACTCACACAGAATGAGGATTTGGCGAGGGGAGGAGATATGATTACCCTCTGTAAATCTATAGCGATAAAATAGGGTTGGGGGGTGCAATTATGTCGCAAATGGCTTGTTTAACAAACCTCCAATTGCATGCATAATTTTACACTTCATTACTAGAGCTCATTAGGGCACGAGAGGTGCTTTTAGGAATCAACGCTGATTGGATTGTGTCGTGTTCTTTTGCGCCTCTAAATGGAACAACAATGTAAATGACGCATCCGGTGATGTCGAATGAGGCCACGGTAATTGCTGCGCACGGAAAATTGTTCTCTCTGTACACCACCATGTCGCTGGAAAAAGATCATATTACTGTTTTGCCGACATATACGGTTTAAGACACGTGCAAGTAAACCAGCAACTGGGCGCTCAGTGATCAGGTGAGTTCATGTATAGTGCACTGCAAATATGAGGAAGATGAATGTACTTTAGTTACCGTAGTCATGACTGGGCATTTGCCAGGAGAATGAAACCAGAAAAAAAAAAAAGTCATGGCTGGTCCACCTCTCTGGTCCACCACATAACCTATCACAAATGTGTCGTTTTTTTTCAATTTGTGGCATTCTGTTGTACAAAATGTGCATCCAAACCTATTTTGAACATAATTTATCCAAGTAGACGACCGCGACCTGCTTTGTCCTCATGCTTTTTCACGCTGATAACATGTGACATCACACACAGCACTGAGTGCCACGCAGCATGCGGCCACGGGGAACCTTGATGTCTCCAATGTGAGCGGCCTCTGGGCTACTGCTGACCTTGTAATAGACACGCGCGCACAAACGCGGACGCACATAGCTACCCACCGCCCGGTGTGTCAGGCGTGACGGCTAAGCGACGAACGGAGCTTGTCCGACCCGCTGAGTCGACATCTAGGAGAGCTCCACTAGTGGGAAGGGCAGGATTCTTGGGGTTATTTGCAATTATACACTAAACAGCAACAACACTAGGTGCAGCAAAGTCATTTTGGCCTTTTTCAGGGCTCCTGGACTCATCCCCAATTTTTTTTGATGGCTATTGTAATAAAACATTTCACATTTGGTATTGCATCATTGGTTTTATCTGCTAAAGAACAATAGTGAAAGGTGGTGTGAAGCAGAGTGCATGCGTTTCCACAAGAGCCACTTTCAGCAACGTGAAATTTGGTACAGGCATGGGTAGACTTAAAAATACGTCTTAAGAAGCCATGTCAGAAATGACAAAGAAAGTTTGACATTTTGGTTTGAAATACTCAATACACCGACTCGTTGTGAAATCTAGGCCTGTTTAGCTACCGTAATATTCTGTACATTAGTTTAACATGCTGCCATCTAGTGGAAGCATTTTTAATTGTTCTGCTTGTCACCACACGTCACTGGCACAGATAGATCAAAATATATATACACATGTAGTAAAAAAAAATACAAATAAAAATCTTGCAGATTTGACATGCCAAATTTGAATGATTGAAATGGAAAAAAAATAGCAATCTGAAATGAGCTAAAAATCTAGTCACTCTCTGCTCTCTGTCATCTGAATGTGCTCAAACCACGCCCCGCTCAACTATCAACTATCAATCAAATAGCAATGCTGCGACCTGGAATGTGTTTGTTTCTCCATTGGCAGAAATGTATTCATCAGGTGTTCACAGATTACCACGCCGCAACAACAAGGCACTCTAAAGTCACCACGCCAGCCCAAAGATGCACACTGGCTCTCAAGTTGGACTTAAAAAAACTAAATAATTTTTTTTTTTTAAATCCCCTTTTCTTTCTTCTGCACTTCTGTCTTTCGCTGTGACAAATATCTAAATTCAGTTCACTGGGTCTTTCAGTGAAATTGGATCATGTCCCATTACAACGCATTAGTGTTTGTGAATCACTGGTTTGTACAGCATGTATGAAAGAACGTTCAAATATTGAAGTGAACATAGATGACATTCAACAGTGACATTAAAACAGTGCGCGTTACATGCCTTTGCGACTTTAAAAGGACTGAAGCGAGAGCTCTAAAAATAACGGACATCATGAATCAACATTCTAGTCCACTGACAGTCATTTGTCTTCCATCAAATTTGGTTTTGAAGCCGCCTTCCTGTTCTTATCGCGTTTGGCAGGCCGTCTGATGTTTATATGCAGTTTTTACAGCAAGCACCCTGAAGGAGAGAGGCAAACATTGCAGCCGCCCTTTCTCCTACTCGCAGACCGAATGAAGAACTTGGCATCGAAACGTCTTTATGATAATGAGAAAGAGAGGGGGAAAAAAAAAGGCAAAAACCTTCAATCTTGCTGGGGCGGGAATTTGAACCATGCTGCCGCTGTGCAGCCACGTCCAGTTCAGCTCACTGTTTGGATTGATAAACCCTGATCTACTTGGCATTCCCACCCGTTTGTGTGAAAGTGGGATGCAACATATGATGATTTACCCAGCTTGGTAAACAAAGAGCAACACTGGAGAAAGTCAGTTATTTTCTCTTTTACACATATATATTCACAGTTACAGTATACTTGCATTGGGGCCAAAAGGTGTCAAGACTATAAAATGGCGTGGTCCAGGCAGGACACCTCATGTCATGTTTTTTTTTTAATAATTATATTCAATCACCAATATGTAACAACTTAATGCCGCTACTAGTAATTGTGACATTAAAAACAATGTTTTGATTCACATTTAAAGCAAAACTCTGGAACGGCTTGGCCTAAAAGTAAACTATGTCAGGTGGACTAGGCAGGAAACCTCTCGTGCTATGGTGTAATAAATATATTGTATATAATATTTAAAAGGAAACTCAACCCAAAAATATTTTTTCAAGAATATGTTCTATGCAAACCCACTAGTTGAAACAAGGCATTCTGCTAAATATTGCGTTTGTGGAATAAGAGCTAATCCACCCTTTTTTAGGCATCTCTGGGGTCGGCCATTTTGTCACTTCTGTCGACTGAAAATGACATCGCAACTGCTCAGGTAACGACCAATCTCTGTTGACCTGTTTTCTGAACCCGAACCGTGATTGGTCATTACCTGAGCCCTGAGCAGTTGTGATGTCATTTTCAGTCGACAGAAGTGAAAAAATGGCCGCCCCCTGAAATGGCTAAAAACGGGTGCATTTTGCTGCTGAACTCATATTCCACAAACGCAATATTAATCAAAATGTCGTGTTTCAACTAGTGGGCCTGCTGGGAACACATTCTTGAAAAAAATGTGTTTGGGTTGGTTTGGGTCTGAAACTTTACCCCCGGAATTCAGTCATCTCTGTTTCAGCAGATAGCGGTACCGAAGTTTGATTGAGCTGCTCCGATGCAGTGACTAAAGACTCGCAATTACCTGCTCTCAATTATTCATCACAGGACGACTACCCGCTGCGATTTCAGGGGGTAAGAGCGCGCATTACACGTCTTTCAAGCCATTTCCTGTTCTTAAGAGGAAGTGCTCCCTGCCCGGACGCATTCGATAATAGGTGGGATAGATACGCTCTTGCCTTTTCAAGCCGTGCTTGACAACGTGATCTCGTAGTGATTAACAATTAAGAGTGGGCAGTCACTTGCGGAAGGCCAAGTGAAAGAGGTGGGGAGATCTTTAAGCAAGAGTGCATGGCGGTTTTCCATCCCCGAAATGGAACACTCGGTAGTGGGGATAAAAAATAAAAGCAGAACAATATGGTCCATCAGCTCGTGCGCTATACTTTCCAGTGTAGGTCAAGGTAGGCTAACATCTTTATTTGCAGTGGTGATTCATGCTCTGCCGCCGGCTGGCCAAGGCCGCTTGTCGCAATCACCGGCAAATGAATATTCTGCAACACCTGGCTGTTTTATGTGCGTCTAACGGCAGATGAATGTTTTATTATTCATATCATATTCTCCTTTTGAACAATACAAGCCATGTTAATCGCAAACATGACAGATTTCGGCCTTGAAGGCAGCCCGAAAGGAATTCGAATAAAGGAAAATGGATTATTTTTTGAGATACTTATCTTTTTGGTGGAAAATGTAGTGACTCGGAATGAAAAAATAAAAATAAATGTAATGCAATGTGCACTAAATATTTTCAAATAAAAAAAGCACACAGCTATGGAAAAAAAGAATTTCTGAGTAAAATTAAATAAAGTTCATTCAAATGAATGAGCATGTATCAGCACAACCTGCGGGCATTCGGCGTAGTCGGCGAGGAAAAAAAAAAAAAACAGCTAATACCCGAGGTGTGATCATTCCACGTTCCCGTCAAAAACTGGAGTGACAGACGGCAACAGTAATCCCTGGCTTGTTTTGGACACTAAATCTCAGATTAACGTCCGGGAAATGTCCATACGTGGGTGAATGCACTCCGGGGCAGATTTTGGAACAAAGTCTCGAGACAGCCGAATGGATGGTTTTCCACCTGGAGCCTCTGAGCAGATCAGCCGGATTCCATGTGGATCAATGAGGACTGCCACATTATAAACCAGCCACCCTATTTCCAATCATTCATCGTTGGAATTTAACAAAGGGAAATACGATGAAGGAACACAAGTACAGTGCAATGGCACCTGGAGAAATGTTGTGAAAAAAATGCATGTACTCCATCAGCCTGCAGTGCGTCAAAGCACAGTGGAACCTCAGATGTCGTCACGATTTGGTTTTCGACATTTGTCTCAATTTTGTCCCAGGTTGCATAAACAAACAAACAAAAAAAAAATATTACTAAGTGTAAGTGTGACTGCTACATACTGTAAGTCACTAAAAGGCCAAATAAAGTGCAGAAATGTTATTATACTGATGTGCTTTTATTTTGAAGGCCTGATTTTTGACAGGAGCGTAGACGTTGCCCCAACTTGTCTAAGTGATGTGTGAATACCCCTTGCCATTTGTTGGTTGGAGGCTTTTCCAATGGTGGCCATTTGATTGATAGAATTCAAAATGGAAAATCAGAGAAAGGTTCCCCCCACTCCGCTCCTTTCTATATACGTAAATCTTCAATTAAGGTACAATTTTTGTAGTCATTTCTCTATTTCACCAGTCCTTTATATGTACAGCTATAGTTAATCGCTATAAAATGTAGTTTTTGTTGATGTTTTGGGGTGTCTGGAATGGATTGTTTAGAATTACATTATCTCCTATGGGAAATGTTACTTTGGATTTCATACAGTTTGGTTTCAGTTGGACTTCCTGCTTATAATTGGGTGGCATTTAAAGGCGTACAGGGGGAAAAAAAATCCATCCGAATTGAGCATCAATGTTAAAGTGACTGTATGCGCTCCATCCACATGCAATACATTTGTGGCATTGAATTATAAAGTTTGTTTTGCTTCTATGCCCTGGTTTCTTGCCTGTGCTTTACAATTCCCTGACACGTGAGGGAAAGGGGTCATTGCATCATTCTTAAAACCTGCAGAGGTAAAAAAAAAAAAAAAAAAATGTATGCACTCCATCAGCGAACTATAAAGTCAGGCAATGGAGGATCAATTTGATTTAGAGGATACATGAGTACCCTTGAAGGTCACTGTGATAATGACGCTTTTTCAAGGATTCAGAAATCCACTGTGTTAGATGACATCAATGTATTTGCACATTGGTGGAAAGTGTCAGATTTCACTTGCGCCGTGGGGGAGGAGGGGTGGTCTAGAGGAGAATGCGCTCCCTGTTTTACTCCATCCTCTTTTATATGCAGGGTGGCTCAGGGTTAAAGACACACGCAAGTTTGTGAGGATTATTGGCTCCTACAAGGCAGCCGTGGAAAGCAAATAATTGTCTTAAGGTGGATAATAATCGCTTCTTTTCCCCGCAATGTGTCTTTAATACAAACCGAATCTGGTTTTGTCTTAGTTTTCCACCTACCCATGTTTCATTTATAAGATTCCCATACGAAGGCTGGCTTTATATTCATGGCTTCAGTGCCGAATTGCAAGGAAGGGGCTTTGGTGGCGCTCGTGAGGAGATGAACACGGGTTGCAAGGCTGCTATGATGATGATATGCTGTGAACGCTGTTCCCCTGTAGACGCTTTAGATTTTATGGAATGACCCCCTCCTTATCTATTCGCCTCCAGCTCCCCATCAGCAAATGGTGCCCACCAGGCACACATTTTTTTTTTTTTCAGGGGTTGAAGTCACTTTGACAAACAGGAATACACATTGGCACGCTTTTACAACCGGACAGCACAGCTGGCAAATGTACTCAAAAAGAGGAAGTCAACCCAAACATATTTTTTCCAAGAATATGTTCTATGCAGGCCCACGAGTTGAAACGAGGCATCCTGATCAATATTGCGTTTGTGCAATAAGAATTAATGCACCCGTTTTTGTCCAATTTGAATAGACCCATCACAACACATCATCTCCAAAACATTTTCACTCAAATACATAAATGGCTCCATCAGATTAGATGAAGAATCCGCTGGATTAACCATTTAAGAAAATTGAGTGTGTGAAATATTCCCAGTCAATAATATAAAATATAATCCCAGATTGTGTTTTGAACTAATTTGCCCGTTTCTTAACGATGGGGTATCTTCTCCACTAAGTACTAATTACAGCACGTGGCCATTAGTGTCGGATGTAGCTGAGAAGGGGATTAACCCAAGCATACAAAACTGCGGTGAAACTATGCATGCAAATGTAGCTAAGGGTAAAAAAAAAAAAAGATTGAGCCTCTCATTTAAAAATAATTCTGCACTGCCTTTTTCACTACTTATTTCTACCTTCTGCTCCAGTTTTACTACTGGAAAAAAAAGAGGGTCAATTGAAGAAAATGAGGAAAATTGCAATTTAAATATTCATAGGTCTCTTTTGTCTTGTGAGATGGCGCTATTCCGTGGTGGATTTAGACAATTACCTCTCATTGTAACCTCTCCATGTCCACAGTCACCCCCGCCCCCGGCGCTCTCTAGTTGCCCCTGCGACCTTAACGTAATTAGAAGGTTGCGAGAGGATACCGACAGATGGGAATGCTGTACGAGACTGAACCGTTCCGATCTTCTTGAACACGAGCGCTCAAATTAATCCTGATGCCGCGCCAAGAGCAGCCAGAGGATGATTGCATTGTGTAATTGGATGTCTGCTTTGGGCAAAATGAGCTATTGTGTTTTTGTCTTTGTTTTTTTCCCCCTACAAACACTGTTTTTTGTTGTTGTTTGTGTGTAATTAAATCCAAATCTATTTTGTAATGTAATTTGCACTTGCCGTGAGGCCTTCGCACGTATCCCAACATCAATGGCACATTTGGACTATCAAATCCTTTAAAGGTACAACGTGGGAGGTATTTGATCTTATTTCCTTCAGACATTGAGAATTGGAGAAGAACCACCAAGTGACTGTCAACAAAAAAGAGTGGAGTTCCCGCATGAGTGTAAAGGGGTGCAAAATCTACTGTAAATTTCCAGAAAAGTTGCGGCAAATGAGCTCATTCGCAGCCCACCGTTTCCATAGCAGAGTTCCGTGTATTGGCAGCCATTTTGAAGCATTTTGACCGATCATTCAAAGCCTACAGAAAATCAGGTTTTGTTGCAAAAGAAAGAGTAGACTTTCTTCTTTTCACCAGACATTTTTATTCTAAGCTCTTTCTGTTCTTTAGTGCAGTAATCAATAATATGTCACCAAAAACATTGGTTTCTGACCAAAAAGATGTCAAGCAGAATATTTTTTGCTTTTGTGACAGCTCAAATTTTAAAAGAACAAAAACAACACTGAGAAAGAGCTTTTGGAAGCGAAAAAAATATATATATAAAAGAAACTTACCGTAAACCACGGTGACTCATCACATTGCTCTTTTACAATGCGTTCGGCATTCACTCGATGAACTGCACCGTCTTTTCTCTAGATCGTGCCGCACTTTGGACTACCCACCACGACAAATTCTCTGCTTATAACTTACTCTGTTGGAGTTTCAGGTCCCTGACTTGCAACGTGCAGCGGCGTATTCGAAGCTTACCTCAAATTTTAACATGCACCTCAAAGCAAAAAATCAACCAAGCGAAAGTTTGGGCGCTAGTAAATCAATGCACCACTGGAATTGTATTTAATCTGGTTGCTCGAGTAAAGTTTATGCTAAAATATATTTTCCAATTCCCCATGAAGAACCAACCTTCAAATATGTTTTGGATTTGCTGGTTTCTTTCTGTTAATTCCCGTCGACCCTTTCCAACTTCCTTCCTTGATTTGCATCCTTCCTTCATCTCTTTGCCACTGTGGCGCAGCTGAGCGGGCTGCCAATTTGGGGCCACAAAGCCCCTCTCATTGGAAGCGAGGATTGCTTTGACATCGCACTTCCTGTCAGCCCCGTAGTCGGACTGTTAAATCCTATTGCTTGCTGTACACACGTATTGGACCTGGAACTAAAGTCACTCTGAGCTAGATTTAGTCAATAGAGCCAGGTTAAAAGTATCTTAGTTGTGCCGTGGCTTGTCATTGAGGTGATTCCCTAAAAAGCCAGTTTGATTCCCTTGAGATTGGATGTTTACAGCTGAAATTCACATGCTAATTCGATAAAATTATTGTTAGTGATCAAATTGGCAGATCCTACGAGGAAATCTTCGCCGATGTCGGTCGCGATCAAGTTGCACTTGATCAAGTTGTAGTTCTTGTGCACTCGTATTCACTCGTTAATTTGTATTCACAAAGCATGTTACTTATCATTCGAGTGAACTGTTATAGTTACTGTATAGTTACTGTATGTGAATTTTTTTATGTTTTATGATGAATCGTTTTCTGGGCGTTAGCTGGTTTTGCAATGACAAAGTTCCAGAGGTCTGTAATAACTTGCTTTTCCATCCAAAAAAATGGAAAATGGAAATATCTTGGCAGTCAAAGAACAAGCATTGTTGATTTGAGAAATTCAACCTTGGTTTGATTTGAGTTTTTGCGGTGTCTCATTTGAAAGACATCCTCACATGGACTCGAGCAACGTGATTGGTTTCACCGATTCGGCGGTCACCTCTGTGTGAGTTCTGCTCGTGTGAAAATGATTTCTTTTGCACTGATCCCCCCCCCCAAAACTTGGCTGACCTTTCTCGCTGATGCATTTCTCTCTCAGAGGAGCAAAAGTGACGCCTTCCTGCCAAAAAGAAGCCTATTAATGTCGTTTTATATAAAGCCTGCCACCCTATCGTTTTATTTTGACTGACTATCGTTGTTCACGTTTAAGTGCTTGTTGTTGTTGTTTTTTTAAGCCACGCTGGCACAGTCACGTATCCCATGTGTTGTCTTTGTGAATCCAAAATGTGACCGTCTATTTATCTTAGAAGCAAGTGCTGAGTCGAGAGTCCACTGAGCATTTTCGCTCAATTGTTTTGAACAATAATGAAAAAAATAAAAAACTGCGTCATGTTGATTCGGCTGAATTGTCTACTTCAAAGGCGCAGGAGTTCCTTGCCTGGCATTTACTTTTCACTCAACCATGCCTCCAAAATCAACACTGCAATTAAGTGTAACCCTGTGAGTGGAGTGCAGGTAGCACTGCAAAGTTTTGATTCAAACATTTAACAATAGCATGACAGGGAAATCAAATCGGGAACATGGCTGCCTCACTCGACGGACTGCTCGGTTGTGGAATGCTGTCACGGAGGGGGAGTGAGGGAGTTGGCCTGCATCTCAGTCCACTAGATAATTCACATCCCAAACTGCAGTCTTCCAGAACACTGCCGACGGTAATTAGAAATTAGGCTTGCTCTGGGATGCCGGACAATGACTCGGACCCCCCAGCTGGGACCGGAACCTCGCATGGGCGTCTCGCTCTGAGCCTGTTTTCCTCCTTGCTTTTATATCATGATCATCATCTGTCAGGTGGCATTAAGACACACAACATTTGGTCAAAACGCATTATCAGACCTACGGAATGACATAAAGTTGCCTTTAAATAATAGTAGTGTTTAAAAAAAAACATGAGTGAATCTCAAAATCCAGATCATAGTTTTTATTTTAATGCTTTACACTGCCAAATCACATTTTCCTCTTCATTGTCAGATAATCATGCTTAAATTAACTATTATATTGCGCTGGCTTGGCTTTCTCCTGGGAGCAGGAATACACTAACTCAAAGCGCACACTTTACCCAAGCAATCATGCATTTTTCAAACTGGCACCATAATTCAGGCACTCTGCACTTTATGGGCCCATTTGCTGCTATGTATGTACGAATGTGAAATTACTTGTGCTTTTATTGTTGTACACCTGCCAAAGAAATACGAACAGAGACTATCTAACTTCTGCACATGCACTGTGCAAAGCACATGTGCTAAGTTGTTCATTAAACATCAAAGCCATTTTTAAATAAATTCTTGATGACATTGGATCATCATTCATTTGTGTGCTTTCGTCCTAAATAAAGCATGACTGCAAAAACTGGGCTTTGAAGAAAACATCCAATCAAATGAGGACTAAATTCACAGATTTAAGCAAAATGACCTGCCATTACACCAGGAAGATTTGGATTGGTAATATTTCTTACAAAAAGTATATTCTACTAATCCGTAAATCTGTTTGTTTTATTAGTCTCCTATTTTTTTATTGTCGCCTTGGGAACAGTACTTGACATGCAAGTTGACTGGGCCTAAGTTCGCCATCGGGTGTCCGACATGTGGTCGGCCTTGAGTGAGCGTGAAGCGGCGCGCTCGTAGCATTTTGTCATTTTATGAGGGCCCGGGGTGGCGTGCGAGCGAGTGAGCGAGCGAGCGTGCGAGCGTGATTATCAAGCTTGGCGGCGTGGCCGTGCATGCATATGCCTCCCGTCGCCGCGGCTTGACGATGCCTTCAAGGTGGCACGGCAAGCTAAGCGGAACACCAACCATCAAGGCTTTCCAGCTCATGAAGTGTGCAAATCTGGTGGGAAGGGGACGGAGATTAGAAGAAAATTGAATAGCCAGGCCAGGGCCAGATCATTTATTGTATGGAGGAAAGGCAGAAAAAAGTGAATTTGAGGGAATGTGAAGGGAGCTAAAAATACAAAGGTGTAAGGCTACAAATATAGAACAGGGAACTCCTTGGCTCTCCTTTCCCACATGCAAGGTTATTACAGTTAGTATATTGTAAAATGTCATTAAAAAACATTAAAAATACCTGCACCTCCCATCCATAACTTGTAGCTCCGAAATAGTCACTTCTCAGGAGACCCCAAAAATGGCAAGTTTGTTCAACCATTAGCATTGCACCGTGAAAGACAGCGAGCCATTTTCAACACTTTAAATTAGTCAACAATGTTTAAGAAGAACAGACACACATGTGGACTGACCAATGGTATAGCTTTTTGAATAAATGTGACTTATGAGGTTTTGGTCTTGTTAGGCCTGTAAATGTTGGTAATACAATATATGCATGAAGCTTTAAAAGGAAATAAATACTTGGTCGCTACTTAGTGGATTTTGCCGATCCTGGGAGTTGTTAAACTAGGGATCCCTGTACTTGGAAAAAACGAATTATGAAATGCAACGCTGGGGAATTATGCAATATTATGTATGATGGCGAGATGCATCATTGCCACACCAATTGTTATATTCTGTTTTGTAAATTTTGCCACAGCCATTCTGACCTCATTCATGAAAAAAAATGAATGTGGGAGGCCTTCGGAAAATTTGGCACATTGACTTCTCTACAAAAAAAAAAAATTGACAGGCACTGATGTTAAACCTCAACATGACGCCATTTGGATATGTTCGCCCTTCACCCAGTTTGTGCCTTACTTGAAACATTTCACATGAATCCTGCTCAATCTTGGTCCGCTACCAAAAAAAACCTTGAAACTGATATTTCGAAACTTCATATACAAATCCATTGTAATGTCCTCCACAAAAGACTCCAGACCGGAATAAAATTTGTTTTTACATTTTTGCCAGATGGGCCTTTACTAAATCCCACTCGCCACCAATGTGGTCACTCCACAATGTTGTATGCGTCCCATCCAAACAATTTCCACTGCTTTTGACCGAGTAAATTATTCCCGTGAGCTCGTTAGAGCATGAACAAGAGCGCTATGGCAAACATGATGCATTATACATTAGGCCCGCGCCTCGTCAAGTCACATGCATGTCCTCCTTGTTCTCATCATGATATACCGTCTGGCTTGACAATTTCTGATGAATGCTGTTCATATTTGTGAGCCTCTCTAACCTACCTACTTTGTTGTTATGAATGTGCGACTAAATAGGCAGAGTGACTGATGTGATTTTATCAGGCCAAGGGAGTTACAGTGCGTGTGTGTGTCTGTATTTTGGGATGGCTTGGTGTAATGCTGCTCCTCCCTATTAGATACCATAATGTAATCCATCTTGTGGCTAATTAGCGACAGGGGGATAGAAGGGAGGAGGTGGAGGAGCTGGCACACGCGGTTATAGATGAAGGCTCTTTTGCTGTGGGTGCTTTGAGGGAGGACGCTGTTCTTTGCGAACAACTACATATGGCTGTATCAAGCCAAACGAGCCTACTTCCTGTGTGTTTTCAGGCATGGGTTCTTGAGACTTTTTTTGCGGGTCTACTCATGACACAAATGCCCGCCAAATTTGAGATTGTTCATTGAAAGTTGCTTGAGGGCTGAGTTATTGCAAATTCAAGGGAGTATATATTTTCACCCGGTTGAATACGCCAGCAGACACTTTTGGCTTTGCCTTGTGACGTGGTGAAGCAGCATGTGGTTATTCTCGTCTTTTCTGATGCTAGTAAACAATTATTTTTGATTGCTTGCTCAATTTCTGGCGCGTGATTAATTCATTTTGTCCATCTTTTCTCCCCGAGTCTAAACTCAACGACACAAGCAGAACTTTATCATTCGGAAGAAAGACAAAGATTGATGACACAGTTGGTATTACAGTAAAGTGTGTATGCGCCATGTAATTTTTATAGCTCTGATAACAAAGTTTGATATTTCAAGAAGGATTTGGAACCCGAGTCAAAGGGAGTGCTCGTTAATCAAGACGGACAGGAGCAGCGTCCTGACCTCGCTCGCTCGTTTTTCAGGGCGACAGTGGCGTAGCTGGGTCTCCCTCAGCTCTGATCCAGTTCTGGATCAAGGCGCCAATTAAGAGCGAGTGTCCCTCACTGCAACCTTTTGTTCCCTGGCCTTACATTGCACTTGGTCGGAGATATCAGTCTAGCATATATACAGTACATTGGCACTTCTGGCATATACATGTTTAAACATTCGGGTCTGAAGGAAGTTGAGCCATGATTGGTCGCTACCTGAGCCCTGAGCATTTGAGATGTCATTTTCAGTCGACAGAAATGACAAAATGGCCGCCCCCGAGATGTCTAAAAACGGGTGGATTTTGCTGCTTAACTCATATTCCACAAACACAATATTAAATATAAATTTAAAAAAAAAATCTAAAGTGTAAAGGTTTCATTTTAATGACAGTTTATAATTTTCTTTAAAATGTGTATTTCCAAATTATAACAATACATATCATATCCCCACACATAGCAAATTATTTGTAAAAAAAAGACAATACACTTTTTCTAAATACATTAAAAATAATACAGTATAGACAAAGTTGAGGTTAGCATGTTGGCTTGGCCCTCGGCAAGCCTCGGAGTTTCTAATGTGGCCCCTTTGCAAAATTAATTGCCCACCCCTGGTCTAGCAGGATCCTGGGCATTTATTTAGTATAAATACACAGAAATGTTGGCGAAAACGAATTTCCTTAAATGCAGACACGTCAACACAAAATATATTAAGCGATTAATGTTGTTGTTTCTGGTGCCACTGCATCGCTGCGCCGTAACTGGAATAAGGTCACCTGAACCATTTCAATAAAGTTATCTTCATCCATCCATCCATTCATTATCGATACCGCTTGTCCTCACAAGGGTCGCGGGGCGTGCTGGAGCCTATCCCAGCTGTCTTCGGGCAGTAGGCGGGGGACACCCCGAATTGGTTGCCAGCCAATCGCAGGGCACACAGAGACAAACATCCTCACTCACAATCACACCTAGGGGCAATTTAGAGTCATCAATTAACCTGCCATGCATGTTTTTGGAATGTGGGAGGAAACCGCAGTACCCGGAGAAAACCCACGCAGGCACGGGGAGAACATGCAAACTCCACACAGGGAGGCCGGAGCCAGGATCGAACCCACAATCTCTGAACTGTGAGGCGGACGTGCTAACCAGTCGACCACCGTGCCGCCAAGTTATCTTCGGTACCTCTCAATCAGTTTTCCACCTCCTCCTCAGTCACTCAACACGGGTGCGTACTCTAGTATGATTTTTCTCAATGGATAATTGAAGCTCTTTTATTCCGCTCTCGCTTTTTTTTTTCCTGTGACGGACCCGCGTGGTGCATCATTTCGAGCTTCCTGCTGCTGATGTGATTAGGTGTCATTATCCAGCTCAGCTCTTCAAGCTCGCCCACGAATCAGCAAGGGAAGTTCACCATATCGATTGGCTCCACTTTCAAGACCTCACCCTGAAAATTCCCAACCTCGTTTCAAGCCTGGAAACCGCCGCGACGTCTGGCCGTGAGCTAAACCTGAGATAAAGGGCCATGTACCTGCGAACTATACTGTGTATCCATCTACCTATCAATCATTCCACTGATGCCCTGCAGCCTCCTCCCCTTGAAAATGGAAGTTCACTTTAGGATATGAAAGACGGCCCGCTTGGGAAATAAAAGTCCACTATCTATAGCTTTTCCAAGCCCTATTTCAGGAGGTGATCATATTCCATGAGGTGGAACGGGCAAGGGGAATATATGCATGAATATACTCCGCACTCCGATATGTTTACACGTGTGCATTAGTGCTATTACTTTTCACTAAATGGGCTCTGATGTCAGGTTGTGTGTCTTCAAAGGAAGGAAAGTGCTTTATGTTGGGAATGGGTTGCATTTGCTAGACAGATGTCGAGGGTCAATGTACACGCCAAGCAAGCCTGCCAAGTGTGTCCGCGTTGCTTAGAGTCCAAAGTTTGACCTGGCCTGCATTGGTCGCCTGGTGTTCAATTGAGTTTAGAAACAACAGGGACCCTTTCACCAGGAACGGGAGATCAAAAACCTCTGCCGACATTGTTGTGGTGGATCGGGAGGGTCAATTCCTCCGTTGTTCCATCCCTTAAGCGGGGGCTCGAATCAAGACCACGAAGCACTTAAGAGCATAGACAGACATTCAATCAGTGGATTCATCCCTCATGGACTTCAACCATGAGTGCACTTTATAAATGATAGTTGACTGTCATCAATTTGTGTTTATTGGGAGGCGCCCGTGCATGCCAGCATTCATAATTGATGATGTGAAGAGATCATTACGTTGCAATTATATGATGCCTATCATGGGGGTAATGTAATTGGCTATGTTTGAAGTTCATCTACGTCAAGCCGTCTTTTAAAGCTTGCTTGGTTTCATTTTGATTGAATATACAGTCAGTGTGTCCCCGGCAATCACAAACGAGCTCCATTGGACTCGATTCGATTTGGGCCGACGTAATCAGGGTAAGCACTTTATCCAGTGGCCTGTTAAAAGGCAAAAAGGCGGCGGTAGCGAGCGAGCGCGGGCGTTTGCGAGCGCGCCCAGAGCAGCGCTTTGACGCTGAGCAGCAGTTTAACAGGCTTATAATGGAGCCCGAGAGCGAGTCAATCACTCGCCATTGAGTGACTAATGGCCGCCAGGCAGAACCTCGTACACCACCCCACACTCCTGGAGAGCCCCGGTTTGTTGCCCATTAAGAATATCATGGGCAAAAGCGACTCCAAGAGCCTTCTGGTGACGAGACCTAAAATCTTGCGATTCACGTTTTACTTAATATCAACCAAGCGGTGTTCCACTAGTGATTAAGAGAAAATGTCAGACGTACGCGCCAATGCTGCCAGCATCCAGATGTCACGATCGCTGATATTCTCTCGCGGCAGGAACAATTAGTCAGCATTACACACCGTATGTCGCTTTGAGCCCCCAACCTTTTTTTATGCCATGAACCAGTTTCACAAACAATATTTGAATCGACCGATTATAGAAACAACTAAAAACACAATAAGCTTAATGTAGTTGCTGTAATTAGTGGAGCGTTGCACTTGTTTCTCTTCAACAAGCCGGTCCCATTTCGCGTAATAGGAGACAATGACAGACACTTCCGCTTGACAAAGATGGGATGTTGGAAATGGAACCAAGTGCTTTTGTTTGGCAGTTTTGAAGGCTTCGTTGCTTCATTTGAGACTGTCACCACTTATTATGCAGAGCGGGCTTGTTGTCTGACAATCACCTGCAGCCACGAACCCTTATTTTAAGTAGGACAGCTGATATTCTCTCTTGAATGCAGCTTTCTTTTTCTTGGAAATTGTTGGCCTTTCTTCATCTATTTCATCATTTGGCCTTTTCCCTTTTACGAAGACACTCGGCATTTTGTTTTTACTCTGGTTTGCTTTCTTGTAGGCTTCTTTTTTGAGTACTGTATCACCACATAACTGAGATGAGCAGTTTGACATCTTTACAGAGGCACATGCGGATGCACCGGATTTTCAAAATGAAACTTATTTCAGATTCTGATCGTCAATATGATATTTTTCTGTTCAGTCTCTCTGTGCGGCCCTGGTATCAAATGTCACTAACCACTGATTAAGAGGTTTCAAAAGCAGACATCCTCAACCATTTCTTCAGTTGAAATAAAGTGGAGAGTGTAGTTTGGAGGGTGCCCTGAATATTTACTCAATATTTTCTGACACTAATTTCTGTCTCTCTTTTTCCCCCTTAACTGCATCGCTAATAACGAGGAGGCTGTGTAAAAGCCAGCACATCTGGTGTTGCTCAATACTTGTTTTTGCCAAAAAAGCAAAGAACGTCCGGACCCTTGAGGTTTCGACATCCTGTTTTGAGAAGTATGCGTTGGAGAGGGTCAACTGACGGCTAGTAAGACAACACATGGACGCAAAGACAGGCCTTGAATAGCGTCAACAAAGGGGTCTGTTAATGTCCATGCAAAATCTACTTGGAAAGCTACATTTCCACCAAATAGTACTTGGAGAATCGTTTGACATCAGGCGCTTTTTGATACCGTTGATTCAACCAGTCAATAAAAAACCCTTTGCTACTGCAACGCAAGGCTGCCAAATATGTTGCATGACAGAATGGCAGTAAATTGTGCATAACAACAAAACCTGAATTATACCTCCTGGTTGAACATGGGGCTCCAAAAAGGCATGCCTTGGTTGCATCCGCTTAGAATCCAAACTTGGACCTGGCGTGATTGTACCGTTGATTGATTCTCCACGTGTTTGCATCCCAAAGAAGCTATATGCCGAGAAGTTAAGAACACACAGAAGGATATTCTGCCATAATGGAGTCATTGATTTTTATTGGTTAAGAACATTTAGTCCAATGCCCTTCCCTCATCAATGGTGTAAAAGCTGGACAGTGACAAGCCACAAAAGCCACTTTTCACCAAATGTAGTCTTTTGTTCAAGTGAGATAAAAGGACCAGCATTTTAAAATACCTGAAGGGGAAATCAACACATCTTTTTTTAAGAATATGTTCTATGCAGGCCCACTAGTTGAAACACAGCATTCTGATTAATATGGTGTTTGTGGAATATGAGTTAAGCAACAAATTCCACCCGTTTTTAGCCCTCTCTGGGGGCAGCCATTTTGTCACTTCTGTCGACAGCAAATGACATCACACACTCTCGCTCAGATAAAAAACAACCATAGCTCAGCTTCAGAAAACATGTGAGTCGTGATTGGTCGTCATCTGAGCCCTGAGGGTGTGCGATGTCATTATCAGTAGACAGAAGTGACAAAATGGCCGCCACCTGAAATGGCTAAAAACGGGCAGATTTTGATGCTTAACTCATATTTCATATTAATCATATTGTCTTGATTCAACTAGTGGGCCTGCATAGAACATATTCTTGAAAAAAATGCGTTTGGATTGACTTCTCTTTAAGGACATTTGGATCACTACCCATCCCTAATCAAAGGCTCAAAAGCACAACAGTGACAAGCCACTGGACCCCTAAAGCCACTTTTCCCCAAATGTATTATTTCGTTAAAGTCAGGTAAAAGATTTAAAAAATATTTAAGTCACTTCGGTTGACAACCTCTGCTCCATTAATTCTCTCTGCCACAACTTTGTAGTATGACCATACTGTACATCAGCCCATCTGGCATGCAAGCTGCGAAACGCTCAAGATTCCACAGTCTCATCAGGTCCCTGATGGATTGCTCCGTCTGCCGCGGTGTCAGGAGATGGATGAGGTGGCCCGAGAGTGACTGACAAACATGAAGGCGCTCGGGCAGCCCCTGACGCTTTTCTTAAAAGACGCTTCGGTAATTGGGATGTGGGTGCTGTTTTGTTAATGATCACATCACTTTGAAAGACAATGGCTCCGTTGCATTGCCAGGCGTCTTCGTCGTAGCAAGTTCAGCATCCATACTGTTGGATTTTTATGGATTTTTCTGTGCCCCAAAATAATCACATGCAAAGTCAGTAAAATAAATAACTGAAATTGGAATTGATCCAATGAATTAGGTGATGAAAATGTGATCCTGCCTTGTGGGCTTTCTTTCATATTTCATTGGCGGCATGAAAGGTGCCAGATTCTAAATGAACTAACCAAATACAATGTTAATTAATTGAATAAATACAATTATCCATGCATCCATCCATTTGTTCTGTTTATTCTGTTTAGAGTCCCAGCTGACTTTGGGCAAAAAGCGGACGACACCTTGAATTGGTCGCCAGTCAGTACGGATCACGCTCCCAATACATGCGTGCATATGGTCATAATCAGGAAATTGATATTACCTTTGTACATGTGTGTCAGCGCTAGGTGAGCCTAATTGAATTGTGAGAGGCAGCTTACATGATTGCAAACATATGGAACGGTTTCTCAGACAAGAGAAACATTTGCTCACTGGAACAGCTTGGGGACGTTCATGGGACTGGACTTGTTTTTTTTTTTTTTCTTTTTTGACAGGTTTTCATGTGCCTGCCTGTGTTCACTTGAGAGCGACAAAGGCGGGGAGGAGTTTGAAAAGAAGCAGCGCATCATTAAAAACAGCAGCGCACTCATTGTTGTCATCGGCGTGAACATTAAAGATCCTGAGATGCCTTTGAAGGCGTATACGAAAATACCATCGTCTTCAGTGCTTGCACAGCCTTCACATTATACAGCTAGCTTGAGTGCCGATGAACACGCCTTCTTGCCTCCCCCCACACAGGGAAGGGAATTGGAGCATCAGAAAAAGTGTTATTGCACCTTTTGTACCAGGGAGAGGTGCCTTTGACTCCATTTCGAGTATAACTTTTGTCGCACCCGAGACTTTTAATCAAGATCTGACATCAAGGGGTTGACTTATCAGAGTTTCGTGTTTCATAGCGAGTCATCAAACGTCACCGCCATGCTCCGCCCGCACACAATGATGAAAATCAAAAGTTTTTTTAAACGTGTCGCCCATCCGTCTAGTATATGTGCTTCAAATTTGGTAGCAGTCGGACAAAATCCGTTGGACAACTCCACGATCGGTGGCCAGCACTGCCCTCAAATGGCCGCTCTCACCAAAATGTCAGACTTCCTGCGTCTTATTAGGCATGAGTTCTTGAACAGCAGCTTCTGTGTTTAGTGATGTGTTTATACTTCATTGTACTCGCAGACGCTGAATATTACACTGGTGACTGTGGCTGTGCTTTATCACATGTGAGGGCATTTCTGTAAAGTAGTATTCTGTAAAAAAACAAAACATATATATATATATTTATTAGCTCATTCACTGCCAGACATGTTCAGACCCTCTTTTACCCTAACGTTTGAAAAAAATGGAAAAAAAATATAAATAAATTCCTGGGATTGAATGGCTGGACTGTGGAAAGACAAGTAAATGTTATCAATGACAGTCAGACGTCAATGAATGAGTTAACTGACGATTTCTGCTGTATAGCAGGGATTTCCACAATGGACATGTCGATGCGCTCCCCCCAAAATATCAGTGATGTAGTGGGGCCGCAGGAGTTGAACCTCAATATCGTGGGAGAACGCTGGATAGTCCACGAAAGTAGATGACCCAGTACTCTAAACGTTATGCAAAATGATGGGGTTGAAGTGCAATTATGACGTATTGTTGTTAATGTCTCGAGGATCGCTTATTCACACTCCCAGTCTGGAAGGTGCTGAACCATCCAAGTGTGTACAGATGTTGTAATCCATTTGTTTAAACACATCCGACATGTTCATTTAGCTGCTAAGCCACGCATGCTCTCATTTTGTTGGAATCCCGTCAATGGCAAGTCTTTTCTCCCCAACAACAATTACCACACAGTCAAATAGCAGGCAACGTCGGTGGCCGCCTGCCAGCAGAGCGACTTACACCATGGAGTGAATGAGTGGCAGCCAACGAGGACACGCTGCTGGAGGGACAAAATGGGGAAAGTTTGGCTCAGCGAGCGAGTAAAGACATCTTGCTTTGGGTGATTATTCTGTACCCAAACAAAATGAAAAGAAAGAAATGCGGTAGCAGGCTACTCCCTGGTTCATGGAGGATGACCTAAAGGCCGCCGCGTACTTGTCCCAAAAATCCATTGCCGGGTTATAAGAGAGCGGGACACAGCCAGCCACCATGTGCCTCCAAGTGATAGACAGCGTACAGTACACATTGTTTTATTATTTATTATTTGGTTTTACAAAAATACTTAACCAAATTTATAATTTCATATGTACCCGTGGCACGTCCGCCTCACAGTTCAGAGGTCGTGGGTTCGATCCCGGCTCCGGCCTCCCTGTGTGGAGTTTGCATGTTCTCCCCGTGCCTGCGTGGGTTTCCTCCGGGTACTCCGGTTTCCTCCCACATTCCAAAAACATGCATGGTAAGTTGATTGGACTGTCTAAAATTGCCCCTAGGTGTGATTGTGAGTGCGGATGTTTGTCTCTGTGTGCCCTGCGATTGGCTGGCAACCAATTCAGGGTGTCCCCCGCCTACTGCCCGAAGACAGCTGGGATAGGCTCCAGCACGCCCGCGACCCTTGTGAGGATAAGCGGTATGGATAATGAATGAATGAATGAATGTACCTGTGGATAAAATAGTGACGCTTGTGGTAAAAAAAAATTAATGCGAGCGGCGTACGTACCGTGCCAGTTAAATTCAAATGAATGGGAGTGAGCACCACCTTTCAATATACTGTATCTCAATTTTTTCGCCTTTAATCTCATCCATGTCCTCTTTCTGGAGCAACCTGCGTCTTCCTAGACTGACACTTCATCTTTTTATGGATCAAAAAAAGTGATATGGTACAACATATTGTATGACGAGCCTCTGAACGTGATACAGCCTCTCACAGTTCACATCGCAATGAGTCCTTATGTTAATTCGCCCGACGGGGGTGCCTAAGATGAGAGGACTGTCTTTTTTTTTTTCCTTTGGGTGTAAGGAATGTCAGAAAATTGAATTCATTGAAAAAAAACAAAATAAAGTGGATTGTATTCTTCTTAGCATGGTACTTTCTGATGGTTATCTGATACATATTTTAATTGTAATAGGTTTATTCTGGCTGAGTTGCTACAGTCCCAGTTTGAGTCAGTGCTTCTTGCTTCTCCATCTTTACTAGCTCCGTGATTGGCATTACATGGCCACCTAGGTAGTGGCAAAGAATTTCAGCTTAGCACACAGCTCAGCCCTGATGCACATTTGGTGTATTTTTTTTTTTCCATGGTTGCTTTACTTGCTCCCCCCACCCCCTCCCTTACACATGAGTGATGAAGCATTGTGTTGTCCGCTGTGGGCGACTTTTTCCACAATCAAACAGCATTCTGTGGCTCGACCTGCTAATAAGCCAAAATGGTCACCGGTGACTGAAGCATGCATTGTGTTTCAACGCAGCATGTACCAATGTGACTCTGCAAAGTTAGTTGAATTGTCTTTACTTGGTGGGGGAGTATTCTCCTCCCTTTAGGAGATAGGAAGTTAACGTTCTATTCGTCAAAATGTCCAAAATGCAAGTGTGTCGGGCTCCTCTAACAATCTCAAACTGGGGAACTGTAACTAAAATGATTAGCCATAAATAGTTATGTCGTATTTAAAAAAGGTGCACCTACATTTGGGGACTTGATTTGAGGACAACGCCTTCTTCCATTATACGCCGTCATTTATCGCGATTGGTTTTAAATATGGTGCGTTTCTCCTGATACATGCTTTACTCAAATACGTCATGCACTGAAAAATAAATGCCTCCTTCAAATAGATGCTGTCCATTATCATTATAAGGATGACCATTGTACAGTATACAGTCGTCATCATCCATCCACAAATAAACACCTCCTTCAACTAGAGGCCATCTTTTTCCACCTGGAGACAGCGAGCACACATTGTACTTAATTTCTCCGACAACGTATGAACTAATGTATATGCATAAGGCCCCTGCATAACCTTGCAACATTCCTTTTGTGTCATAAACGTTCTGCCTTTGTATTCCGCTCCCAAAGTCTCCGCTGTGAGAAAACAACTGCACGTCCTTGCCAATGAATTTTCATGACTGCTTTATCATTTCACGGCGCACCGCCACAATCCTCTTGACCTTTGTCCGCCAGATTTCATCGCCTGTGATCATAGTTTTTTTTTTTTTTTTTTTCCCCACACATTTTTCCCGTTACTTGCCGTAAAGTCTTAAAGCTCTGCCAACTGACTGCCAGGGTGCCGCCGCTGCCGCCCCCGCCCTCCGTCCTGAGAGACTGCTGAGTGTTTAAGTCGCCTTCTGCTGTGTACACAGTCACTGGATTACGGCTGGATCATGCCATTCTCAATCGAAATAAAAAAAAAATAAAATAAAAATAATAATACTTAAAAAACAACAATAGAAATCAAGGCAATCTACAGTGTAAGTACTGTGTTTTGAATTAAAAAACATTGAAAAATATTTGTATTTTTTGAATGGAGGCTGGAATGGATTAATGGCATTTCCATTCATTTCAGTGGGGAAAGATGATAAAGTACAAGTGTTATGAGTTGCAAGAGTAAATAATTTAAACTCTCCTCTTGAGGCACCACGATAAATTGACACACAATAGCTACAGCATCTTCAGTATATATCTACAGCAGGGATGGGCAACTGGTGGCACTCGAGCACCACACTACTGATTACTGCTCCTCCCCCCAATTTTATTTAATTTTGTAAACCTAACTACTTCTTCAAAAAATGCTGGTAAACATGGCAGACCTTTGTGTTTACACCGGGTCTTTTACTGCCCTATACTACAACATAGTAGGCCTATTTTTTGTGGCTCTAGAATGATAGGCAGAACAAACATAGTACCTCAATAATATTACAATTTTGAGTGAATTGATTTTTGTGGAAAAAAAAAAAAAAAACAACAACCAAAAAACAGTTCTTGCACTTAATGTTGGTTTCTTTTGTTCAGCCGTTTTGTGCAATCCTTGAATTGTCGTTTTTTATCCAAGAGAGTCCTGGTGGGTATTTTATGATTGCTTCAAAGCCTTTGTTGTTATGTTATGACAGTTGATCTTTTATACATGCATTGAAAAATGTATTATATTAAAAATGAAATATATTAAGAACACATAATTTGCACGAATGCATGTATTTTGTCCACATTTACAATAGCATTTTTGTGATACATCTGTTTAGAAGGTTTGTGGTCCTCTGTGGCCCCCCAGTAGCACTGAAAAACTGGCATCTCCATTATTTAAGTTGCCCATCCTTTATCAGAGTGCATGCAGAAGGTACAAGGTAAAATGACAGTATACTATGGATACTGTATATTGTAGATTCTGTAGATAGATTATCCGGGATAGAATACGCTGTGATTCTATAACTGGGGGCAAACGGCTAATCAGGTGCAAGAGTTAAACCAGCTTGCTGATTGTTTGCTACTATTTGCTAATTAGGGAGCATGCGGGGGGTCATTAGCAAGGAGGTAATGTCCACTGCTTCTATGCGCTTATGTAACCAATCAATGGCTTTAATTAAGACTCTTAGGTTACCTTGGCTCCCCGCAGATGGCCGACTTGTTTACGAACACTCGAGTCCCCGTGTGATTCAATTCAATTCATTTGAAACCCCCTAATTACAAAATTCCCAAAGGGCTTCACAGGAACTAACACCAAAATCTAAAAAACACAGCGTACAAATAATTGTCCATATACATACGGCTATGATAATATAATCTCACAAAACATCCATATAACATGTATGGAAGATTTTTCCGCAAGAGAAAGTAGGTCGGTTAGGTAGAAGATAGCTAGGACACCAAAAACGCGGAATTTGTGACCGCTGACGAGGTGTTGATTCACCCAAGTGCAGCCTCGCCTCCATTACAGCCCTCAACCACTCTGAATCCTTTCAGGCATCTGTTGAAGTGTGTGCGCTGACATGTGTGGAAGTGTCAAGAAAAGGCAACGAGAGGATGCACACACTCTTGCGTTTACAGTAGTGTGTGTGTGTGAGTGGGTGTGTGTGTGTGTGTGTTTCCTCAGGGAGATTATCACTAATGCATAATACATGGCGCCATATTTCCAACTCTTAACGTGCTGAGTTGATGAAGAGCAGATCAGGTGGCGGGCAAAGTGATTACAGGGCATAAACATTGCAGCTGATATTGCTTTATTGTCACCAGCGGAAAAAATGGCAGCTAGATGACAGTCGCCGCAGACGAGTGCCAGCGTCAATGTTAATCAAGTGTGCTGATTGTCGGCGGTGGCGGCCGCAAATCAAAGCAAGTGTCGAGTCGGGAGGCAAAACGCTTCCAAATGTGCGGCGATTAATTCACCTCTCGTATCAGACTGCACTCTTGGAAATGATTAAACTGTGCAAAAACATCAAGACATGTTTATTTTTTTAATCACAAACCTCATATTCAGGTTCAGCTATAACACGATTGGTGTATAGCGCAAGGATGGGGAACATGCGGCCCTTGAGCGTATTTTAATTTGGTCGAAACAGAATTCAAGCTGCAAGCGTTCACATCAAATGTTTTTAGATGATGGAGCATCTATCTATTTCGATAGCTGCTGCCGATTGGGGCTAATTTGCCCAAATTCTCTTGTCGAAGCTTGTCAAAGTACAAGCCCCGGAATTTGCCCAAAATGTCTGCTTCAAACCAAAATGGCTGACTTCCTTTCAGACATGGTTGCTTGAGACTTTTCCATGCATCCGGATGTGATAGACATGTCCGCCCAATTTCATATTGATTGATGAAACTAGGACTCATTGTTTTTTTTTTCAACTTTCCAGGTGGCGCTATTGAGGCTGTTTTGGGGCGTCATTTTTTGGACCACTTAAATCATTTGTGTCCACCAAGATAAAACCCTGCGCAGAGCCCTTGCCCCAAGAGCCAAGTGTTTTCTGATCCCCTGGAACGTTTGGAAAATTCAGCCCCGGATGCCAGTTTTTATTTGTACCCTGAAGTTTGGAAGGCATGTCAATCTTGTGTAAAACCCTAAAAATTTGAAGGAGCCCATGCCTGAAAGAACAGAAGAAGTTCACAATTTAATTTGAAGCTGCCATTTTTGGCATTAGCCGTCTCGCTATGAAACACAAAATTCTGTTCTTCGTCGGGATTGCAAAAGTGTCTGGTTTATCACCATTACAATCCAGCACTCTTCAGTTCTTGTCAAGTGTTTGTTTTTCCAGTGGTAATTACATTCACGCTTGACACAAAATAATGTTTGTAGCATTTTAATTAGACCTCGAAGGGGTTATCCATTTTTTTGGGGGGGGGGGTCTGGTTATGCAGACGTAATCCTTTCTGTTTGTCTCCCAAATTTTAACCAGAGCGCAATCCCATCTTGAACATTATCCCAGAATCTCATTTTGAATCTTTGCATGAGAAATAAAGTTCAAAGCTGGCATATCAGTGGCTCCTCTGTGTCTGGGGGCTTGCCCGCATGTTTCTGCCCGTGTCGGAATTTTCATCTTCCCGCATTCCCCCAGCTGCTGGCCTTGCCGAGTGCACAGATGGCGGCGGGGTCGAAGTATTTTAATTCATTTTCAAAGAAGTCGTACTGGCGATATTAAAAGGAGTCCCCACAAACATACACGTGACAGCAGAGCTTCTGTTCACTATATTACACGGAAATAGACGCATGCCGCACCCCACATCACAGTGGTTGGTTGTTCTCGTTTAGCTCCATCGGAATGACAGACCGTCTCCGGAAGGTGAATGTTTGTAATTAATGATCAGCCCACATATGGAGGGAAAACCGAGCGCCACTTGTGCCAATCCATCTGTCCTGCTGTAATGGCTGCACCTGGTCGAGTTTGCACTGGTCGGAATGTTCTCCGAGCGAGCTCGGCGCGCCGAGGGGGGATTAAAAAGCAATATCAAGCCTGCGTGTGTCTCACAGCCGCGCTGTTTACTCATCATGCCCAATTATCTATTTGAGTATTTAAAAAAACTCCTTAGAATTTATAATAGAGTCCTGTGGTTTTCTGAAGCTAATATTTAAGAAGTTAATTTTCAGACAGAGAGTGCAGAGAGTGTCAAATGTCATTATTTCTGTAAAGCTTGGAGCGACATCTCTTATCGCGTTCCTCCTTTTTTTTTTTTTTTTTTTTTTTTTTTTTTTGGTGGGCCCCATGGGTTGCCTCGTGTCTCCAGGCTTTTCACATATACACATTGGCCTGCCAATTTTCACATCTTATTTAACTTCACTCAAGGCCAGCGATGCTTGACAAAGCTGAACCCGGGGTGGCAATCCAGTAGTGTCTGATATTGCTTGCCTGTGATCGCGATCAAGGTCTGCAGGAATGAGTCCCAGAAGTCTGTCTTTTGTTCAAAATAACTTGTGAAGAAACATAGGAACAGATGGATAAAACTGGGTTTAGAACTAGAGGAGAGTGTGATGTGTCGTCATTTTTTAGCATGTCTCGACTCAAGTAATAAGACCTTCGTAGTAGCGCAAGGCTGGGAGTATTTTGCTGGATTGTCCTTTGGAGCAATGAAAATAGATGATGTGGTCTGCGTAAACCAAAGTGATCTGCAATTGCACAGAGACATCGCCGGCAGTGAAAACAGCAACCAAATCATCCCAACCAACCGAGGCAACTACTGCTGTGAAAACAACCTTAGCAACATCGTCATTTACTACAATTTACTACAATTTTAACTCATTCACCGCCAGACATTGTCAGACAGTCTTTTACCCTAACGTTTGAAACAATTAAATGTATATATAAATAAATTCCTGGGATTGAATGGCTGGACTGTGAAAAGACAAGTACATCCGTCAATGGCAGTGAATGAGTTAACGACTATTGACGGGATAAATGCAATGACAACACCTTCGAGAACAGCAACGAAGGCCTAAACAACAGCAGTGACGACACCAGCTTGATCCGTTTGAACTCCACCCCGAAGTCCAGAAGCATTGAGAATCATTGAGATGATGCCTGAGGATGGGTATTTTGCTTTCTTGAACAGTTAACAGAGCAATATGGCATGATGGCAAACTAGAGGCAGATGCAGTGACAAGCGAGAACATCTGCTGAAGAACAAACGGCTCTTCAACATTCCGCGCTCCAACACCCTCTGAAGGCTGTCTGATCCATTTTTTTTTTTTTTTTTTTTTTAAAACCCGCCACTGTGCTCCAAAGTCACTGTGATAGAAAGATCTACAAACAAGCGAGCGATATACACTCACAAAAAGTTTCCACCAATGAACCTAAAATATATGTCCAGCTTTGGCCATTCTTGGTGACACATTAACCGTAAACTGACCTTAGATACCTGTTGTTTCAAGCTGATTTTTAAACAAACATTTTAAACCCAGTTTTACCAGAACATATATAGTGGTACTTTGATTTACAAGTTAAATCCGTCCAAGTTATTCTCATACTTCAAATCAGTCGTTTAAAGGTTTGTAACCACTCCAGGGTAGCTCAATCAATGCTAGTTTTCTTAGCACGTTGCATTATCTTGCATTGAGACTTTCTTGAGATAAAGTTATTTGGTTTGTTTAAACACAGAATCTGTAATTTGAGAATTACTGCCCTCTTGTAGAATATCTGTGCAGTGCGTGTATTATACTTCATAGTACACATCCGGCTTTCCAAGAGAAACAAAATGATGCTGAACCCTCAACAATTTCAAGTATCATATGCAACATGTTTGGCATATAGGGATAAGCTTTTCCGAAAAGGTTATTTTCCATTTTTGGTTCATCCCCAAATATCCCCAAACTTTTGTGAGTACGTATACGGTATGGAATTTGACGTGCCCAAAGTTTTGTAGGCGATCTGGCGCCTTGTTTGACTAGTGCAAACTTCCCGCTGCAGTCTGTGTGATCCCAGGCCATCTGTAGCCTCTGTCAGAGCCTCACTAATTCCTCGCAGCTCAGATGGAAGGATGCAAGCGCTCTGTGGCTCTCTTCCTGTATCACTTACAGTATTCCTCTCGTTCTGTCCTCGCCAACGTCTGCTTCACACCTTCCTTCGCCCGGTACTCTCCTTTTTCAGCTCCCTGGCCATTTTTGTTGCTTTATGTGGCACTGTAATAACAGCTGTCCACATTCCACACCGGCGAGCAGGTGAAATTGTGACTTGAGAAATCGATGCCTTTCTTGTCATGAAATAAAATGATCAACATTCCGTGTCGCTTCCATCCAGCACTGTCACTTTTGGTTTGCAAATAAGCAAATTCTCTCTTTCCTCTTGGAAAAAGAAAAATGTGCAAACCCAGATGGTCTGACATAAATAAACCAGTAGGAGTTAGCAGTGGTTGTTGAGCCAGCAACATAGGATTTGGTGTGCGATGTCCTGTGAGGTTTACTGTTGGTCTTGATCATTGCCAAAACCGTCACATATTAGGCTCTGTCAATGCAAGTGCCATATTGATTTTTCATCATATCTGACACAACGCGGTCTAATATATATATATAGATAGATAGATTGATTGATTTATTATTATTAGAGTTGCAACAATGAATTGGCAACTAATAGACTATCAATAATCCTCAAAATTTCAGTCCCTTCTTATTGATTCTTCGATTACTGCAGTCTTCCATGAAAGCCGACTTAGTATCTTTGTTTCATCAAAATGAGACTTTTGTAAGCAACTCTTTGTGCACAGCACATTGTTGTGCAGACAACTGCAGCTGTTGTGAAAGTTATTTTTAAATCAATTTGAGTTGAAATGGAAGGAAGTTTTTTTTTTTTTTTTTTTTTTTGTCTTCAGCGCTCTACAAGTCGCATGATTCAGATATTCAGGGATGATGTCTCCCGCAAGAAATCTGCTGAAAATGGCCGACATCAAAGTTCAATGATATTTTCCTGACCTATTTGGGTTGAGGAAGTTGCAGTCGGTACACATTTTTTTTCTTTTTCATCCGATCTCCAAGTATTCGTGGATTGGTTCTATTGATTTTAAAGTACTGTATCCGCTTACTCTATGTGATACAGCAATATTTGAAATCAGCTAATTTTCTTTTTTGGCACTCTATCAATTTCAATTTTCCTTGGCACCTGAAACATTCTGATGGTCAACCGCTTTGAATCAATACACAAAGCTCTGTGTTTTTATTTTTTTTATTTTTTCATTTTTTGGATGTACTCCTTACTGGCTGGTCAAATGTAAACTCTGCGCTGCACGCTGTACACACTGAGCTTTTTCCTTTTTTCCTTTCTCCCCATAGCACTGACCACTTTAAACCTCCCCATCTCCCACTTGTCAATATAGAAAAGACAAGGCGAGGAATGGACTTCGCAGCCTTTCTTTGCCTTGTCAAAAGTTTCCATGTCGGGCTGCAGGTTCCACACGGCATAACTAAGACCCTTGGAAGGAGCTTATCTGCTTAAAACAGGAGGGCGATGGAGGGTAAAAAATGCTCTTCCACATCTCCAATCTTTTTTACCGTGTTTTTTCGAAGGCCACCAGAGCTTTGCATTCTCCCATGAGAGTCTCCTTTTCCCGTCGTCTCACTGCTTTAATCCACTTAGGCTTTTTAAGTCTACCTCCACTTGACTTGATTGGCCACCTTTCCAAATTTACCCACATCAATAAGCCTGTGGACCGGACAACTTTTTCTTTTAGAGGGTTCTTCTTGGCGGATGAAGCATTACAAGTTTTCTATTTGGCGTTTTAGGCCTGGTACACATGTAAGGATTTTTCAAATCTCGAAATATTGTCTGCTACAGGTTAGGGTTAGGTGCTTTTTGATGTGTTCACATGTTCTGTTCACATCACAATTCCCAAAGTCAAATTAATTAGAAGTTGTGTGCTTTCCCCATACATAGATTCTTGGTCTCTCACGCAGCAAAGTGATAATCCGAGGGAGACAAACACGGAGGCCTTCCATCCATCCATTATCCAATCCGCTTATCCTCACAAGGGTCTATTCCGCTTATTTTCCTTTTTTTTTTTTTTTTTTTTTTTTTTAGACCGTAGTCCTTCTCTTACCAAAGCCTACCAAACAACAGGGCTGCTGGTGGTCTTACTGAAAGCCCAGGTGCTTGCCGTGCCTCTTGAAGTCCGACATAAGTCCCCGCTGCCGACCTCCCTCGGGTCCAATTTTCCCCGGCGCTGAGCTTCAAGGCGGTGGGCTGAGCTCTGTGTTTAGATACATTACAATGCTAGCAGTGGGTGTGTGTCCAACCTGAATGGTAATGTGCAAGGACCAAACTCCCCCATGTACCTCCCCCATCCCTTTTTACTCTGCTGAAAATAGATTTGTTTGCACGCAATGAACAGATATTGTAATCACATTCTCCCCCGCCTTTGGGCCAGTGGGGATTCGCTGCGTGCGCGGCAAAGATGCAAATGAATGCCGTGCGATAATGTTACCTAAGTACGAAGAACAGGAAGCTACGTCCACCGCTTTCCTTGCGCATTTGCTCTAAAATATTTGGAGAACAGCTGGCAGGTTGTGCAAGTGATGTCATTCTGATGTCACTGTGATGTCAATAGGATGCCTAGCCAACAAGCAGTGAGAATGCGGGAGTACATCAAGAAAGACAGGTTTTTGCATTTACTCGTTAAAATGAATACAAAAAAAAAAACGTTTCATATTTTGGGGGATTTTTTAAAATGTAATTCTAGCACAATGACACCAAGTGATGATCCAGTGCCCTGCAATGTGAAGTGTGGAACTATGTCGTGTGTGTGTGGGTGTGTTAACTAAACTAAGAAAGAGGACTTTTTGTGGAATAAATGAGCTTCCCCCTCAAATAACTCGACAAATATTAATGCAAGTTGTGCAAACTTTGTATCTCGGGGGACGCCATGGAAGACGTTTCATGTCCTCTCTATTAATAAATGATACACCACCCGTGTTGAAGGGGGCTATTCTTAACCAGCAGTGTTCGCAATAGTGGGACACCATCATTTTTCACGTGGAACTTTTCTGTACATGCAACTTGCTGACATTTCTTTCTCTCTCTCTCTCTCTCTCTCTCTCTCTCTCTCTCTCTCTCTCTCTCTCTCTCTCTCTTGCAGATGTGACCGACTATTCCATACTAGGTAAGAGGCATTTCATTTTTCATTGTACTCAGGAGTGCATGTGTGTCATGCGTCTTTGGGAGGCATTGCATAAATATGGAGGAAGACTCAGATGCGCAGGGTTGAGCTGCTCCGAGCGGCGTCAACATTCCGACATGCATCTCGATTTGAATTGTATTCAAATGAGCGCCTTGTAGCCCAGATTGTTGAGACAACAAGCGTTCAGGGGCAAATTGACCCATTTTAGAAATGAAATGAAGCAAATTAGAATTTTATTTTGTTGTGACACTTTTGATTTTTAACTCATTCACTGCCAGACATTTTCAGACCCTCTTTTACCCTCATGTTTGAAAAAAAATAGAAAAAATATAAATAAATTCCTGGGATTGAATGGTTGGACTGCAAAAAACAAATTCATACGTCCATGGCAGTAATGTGTTGAGAGCTAAAATTGCAAATTTAATTTAATGTATTGTTTTCTAAATAAAATAAGTTCTAAAATTTCAACTTATTATAACTACGGATGTTCGATACCAGTAAGAGTATTTACTCTTCACCTCTAGTACTTTTGATATGTAAAATGACCTTGCTTTCTGACGCAGATGATAATTCGCTAATGTGACAAAGTGCCGCAGTATAGAGCCAACCATGGCCAAGGAGAACTTAATTGATATCAGATTTTTTTTTAATTTACCTTAAGTATCAGTGGCTGGTATCAGCAGCCTCCGTGAGTATGATAACTTAAAATAAGATACCTGCTATCGGTGCTCGCCCATCCTTTGCTTAAAACGTATACTAAATTAAGATAAAACCTGCTGAAGTAGCAAATTAATTCATACCTGTGTTAATTTGGGGGAAAAAATCACACACATTGGGGGGTTAAGATCAGGGGATTTCCTTAATATTGTCAACTGTAGGCATGTGAAGCCCTTTGAAACGTTTCTGTGACTAAGGGCTATATAAATATAATTGACTTGACTACAACTTTATTTTTTATTGCTTTGCTGAGATTGGAATTGAATGTATTTTTTCCGCCCCCAAAATCCTGTACAATTTTAAAACTACAATTGTTCCCTTGGGAAAAAAAATAGTTTTTTTTTTTTTTTCCAGCAATCAATCACATTTTTCATTTGTCAAATGTTATTTTCATTTCTGAACAAAAATAATAATATTGATGCTTCATAAGTTTGGTAGACAGATCACGTCTAAAAGAGACAAAAAAAAAAAAAAAAAGACAAAAAAGTTTTGGGGTGGTACGTGGTCGCTGCCGGAGGAGAAATGATGGAGGATAAGTGCAAGCGACTGTCATTGACTCAGGCTTGCAGCATGGCCGTGGGCCAGGCCGGGCCGGGCCAGCCCAGGACAGGACTGCAGGACCTCTCAGGGACGCTTCAAGGCTCGGAGCATCTGTTCAAGAGAGGGCGGGGGTGGCCAATCTATCATTTCGGCCCCGGTGTGGGAAAAAGTGCAGTGAACAAATGAGGAAATTGGCATACCTCGACTTCCGTGTTTCGTCTGGGTCTTAAATAACGGAACTTTTTCTTTCTTCGGGGCGGTCCGTGTTGGTCGGGTAATTGAAAAAGCGGCTGCGGCTGTACGGGCTCAACTTGACTGACTTGACTGCTCGGGAAAAGAGAAAACCCCTGGCTGGCTGAGAATAATAAGTGCCCCTGGGAGGCCGCCAGATGGACGTTTACTGTGAGCCTAGCGGGAGAGGGAGCAATCTGTCAAACATCACACTGGGCACACTCATGTGTGTGTGTTTGTGCACACTGTGGGTGTGTGCGTGTGTGCGTGTGTGTGTGTGTGTGTGGGTGTGTGTGTGTGTGTGTGTGTAACACTGCAGGTTCACGTCCGCTGTGTCCATTAAGAGACTTGAAACATACGACAATCAGCTGATCTATACTTGCAAGGTCAACAATCCTCAGTGTATTCAGACGGGCACTAACGAGGCCGACCTCTGCCAAGGCCGAACATGTCCGTCTTGACAGAAAAAAAAAAAAAACATGCTGAATCCACTCCGGTCCTGTAGGTGGCACTGATGCTCATTACCAGGTTGTCAGCCTTTTTCCGGATCTGTAAGGGATGGAAGTGCCCATTAGAAAGTGGTGGGGATTTTTTTTTTTTTTTCTCCAATGACCTGGCATGGCCCCGTTGAAAGTCGACTGTAACGCCTCCTCACTCGTCAACAGGGTTTCCAAAGAAAAATAAGAATTCCTTATTTGCACAGGTAATGCTGTTCCACTCCAGTCCGGTAGGTGGTGGTAATGCGCATTACAAGGTGGTGGGCTTGTTTTTTCACAGCTCTGCTACAGCCCAGATAGTGCACTAACATTCCTCGTCCGGTACTTTAACAGTGTTCCAAACTGAAAAATCAGGATTTGTAGGATTTGCATTTTTTGCGATTCCACTCCAATCCTGCAAGTGGCAGTAATGCTCATGCCAAAAGTTTGTGGGCCCTGATGCCAGTGCAATGTAATACCTCCTCATTTGGCTCTATACTAGGGTTCTGCATTGAGAAATCAGGATCCACGTAGGCAGATCTATTTCACTCCAGTTCTGCAGGGGGCCATTAAAAGTATTTATCATGAGTCTTTTTGTGCACGGAAACAGGATGTCAGTGAGCTTATTACACGTTTCTGGCTGCTCGGTAGTCAAACGGGAGCCGAGTGAGCACGAGGGAGCGGTCGCTGGCTTACGCCGCTAAGCAAATAGCATTATAGAGCTTGAAGTCTAAAAGTAGATGCTGCGCTTTGTAATGCTCAGGAGTGGAAACATGGAAGATGATTTATTCAGCTTTTTTCTTTTTAATTCATCTGTGAGCCTTTCAAGTCTCCATCTGGGCCCTGGGAAAATGCTGAAAAATACCCATTGCAGTCCTGTGGCTGTGTTTATTAGCCTTGGTAATGCTTGTTGTCTTTTAGCTGTGCTCTTTAGTTGAGTGGATGTGTCCAGGCTGGTCCAATGTGACAGTATGGCTTGTCACTTGAGTGGTGACTTGCGGAGCAGACCGGAAGGCTTGTTATTGCCTTGAGCCTTTTCATAAAAGCTCGCATTGTGGCGTAAGCCTTCCCCTCTGTTGAACTCTCTCGACACAATACAACAGCAAGTTCGGAGTAGCGACCATTTGATAAAGAAGGCAAGAAACATGATGGAATTCAAGAAAGAATGTCTCGCCTCTCTCCCCTTCATGTGGCATACACCATCGAGAGTTTTCAGGAAAGGCAAAAGCGATGTTAAATGTTCCTTTAGCCACTCGTCATTCATTTTTATTTCAAACTGGTTTGTATATACATTTTCTTTAACGTGTTTTTTGTTCAGATTTTTGTGTGTTTGTAACAAATTAGTTGTATTTACTTCATCTCCTATGGGAAATGTTGCTTTGGTTTTGGCATAAATGGGTTTTAGTCGGATTTTGTAGAACGGATTAATCACGAAAACCAAATGCTCAATGTCTTAGCTTTCGGGCCATTAACTTTGTCAGACATCCTCAGAAAAAGTACATATCGTACATTTATGGACAACATAATCAAAGTGATGATAATAGCTTGTATTTATACATCACCATTGTAGAGACTCAATGATGCTTAGCAATAATTCATAGAGGTATTTAAAATGTTGAGCATGCCATTTTATGTGACAATGGCGAGTCTTTCGTTGCTTCCTTCAAGCCACTTACTGTAGTGTCACATTTTTTTTTTTTTACATATAGTGGATGACATTACATTTACTGTCCACTCAGAAAAAAAAGTACATCAGTAGTTGGACCTCCTCCCTCCCCCTCCGCACACCCTCGAGGGAGTGTGGCATATGGCGGAGGCACATTGAGGTGTCCTCTCCGTGCCTGACCGTTGTGAAGCCAAGCGTCAGATGCTCACTTCACAGGACAACGGCGCACTTTGAGACGCACGCGCTGGGCATCCATGAGAGGCATCCTGGTTGCCCACTCTCTCTATTATTAGCCATCCATTTCCGGTTTCTTGCTTGGTGCAGATCCATATAAAGGTGCCAGTTGCAGAATGAACTGGAAGCATTAAAGTAGATTAATATATTTGTTTGCACAGTAGATTGCTGGGATTTGATTTTGATTTTTGAGATATGCGCAATAGATGGCCTCAAAATGAAAATAATAGTTATTTTTATTATCAATTAAACTTTGATAAAGACCCATTCAACCAAGTCAGAATTACCTCCATTATACATTTTTTGCATATATATCACGATATATACCGTTACTGTGCTTATGCAAATGATTTTGTTGTCGAGGCGCCTGCACTAACCTGCTCCAAGCAAAATTGTACAGGCTGAATATATTCGAGAAACCGCATTATAATTTCATTCAAGCATCATGTTTTTGTTGACTTGGAAATCTGCTCGCTTAAAATATCACTTAACCTAATATATCGTCGCCATCCTCTGAAAAACACTTATCTCCAATTTTGTAAACCTTTTTTAATTTTCGCATAATGCGATGTCTGTAACGCGGAAACACCATTCATGTAAAAATAAGAAAATGAAAAAAAATGGAGGTAAATGTTTTTCACATGACAGCGACGATATCTTATCACGTTGCATTCTGTAAATAAAACTGTCACAACTGATGACCGCAGTGATACAATGCCAAGAAATCCTGTGAAGCAAATTAAAACATCAAAACTAAATAAAAATAAAAAAATAAATGTCAGTATTATATATATATATATATATATATATATATATATATATATATATATATATATATATATATATATATATATATATATATATATATATATATAATATATATACCCCGAAAATGACAAAAAAATATATAAATATATATAAAAATTACAAAAATAGTTTAATCCACTGAAACATTATTATAAATTTACATATTTCTAGTAATGCAATGATTCTTCACGTACCACGAGAGGGAGTCCACCTTGAGAAGAATTGTTTCACAGCAAAGCGTGAACATGATGTCATTGTTATTGGCACATTTTTCAAAATTGACAGTTCCTTTTGTTTTTAAGCTGCGTCAAAGCTTTTAAGTGCATGCGCCGCTGCTCGCATCCCACTCGAACCCCTAAAGTCACTCCTCTTCCCCCTCATTTCCCATTGACGTATCTCTAATAAGCAGAGCTAATTAGCCGGGCTTCAAAAACAATCAAATTTTGCTGTTTTGCTGTCAGGCTTTGGTGTTATGAAAGTGACTTAATAGGCCGAGCACCCATTAAAAAGTGTTTTGAACAGCCTGTCATCTCTCAGTGATAGCATTTCTGCAAGCGTATACTACTTGACACTTATTATAGTGGGACGTTGCATAAATGTTATGTTATAAGAAGTGGCCAAAGCCGGATATTTGACAGTACTACCCTTGTGACAAGCCAATCTCAAATTATGTTCCATTCAAACGAATGGAAATAACCATAATTCATCCCAGCCCCCCTGACCCCCCGCTAAAAAAAACAAAACAACAACCCAAAAATTATATAATGTGTATTTTTCCTCTTTTATTTAGTGGAGAGAAAAATCGCTCTCCATAATAATATATTTCATAAAAACAGTCATGACATAATTAAATCGAATGAAAAAGGAAAACAAAAAATTGGCACATGGCATCAAATGAATGGTGCTCCTTCTGGTATGCCTGCCTTGGCCAACTAGGGTCAGTATAAGACATACAGACAGTATACTTGTTCATTGAGGCATGATTATGAATCCCACTTGAGTCCTGAGCAGTCCTTACCTCTTTACAGCAGCCAATCATATTGCAGCAGTGTCCTGCCTAGAACACAGTGGGATTCATAATATATTAAACTTCACTTTGAGCTCATCAGTCCAACGCTTATGTTAGTCGTTCTATGCAAAGGATAAAGAATATATTACTGTGAGTACTGGTTTAACGTATGTCTACATGTTGTTGCACCATTTGTGCTCAATCTGTTGCTCAAAGGGTTTCAGCACCGCAACGCAGATGTTAATTAGCGTTAGCATGAAGCTAGTAGACTGAAAGTCTCGGCTACGTTTTTTAAAATACACAAGGTGTTTTATATTTGGTTTTAGAGCCAAAGGTACAATGTTTATTTCCAGTAGATTTGTAATATTCCCTATTGACTCTTAGAAAAAGTAGCTAGAATGCAGTTGAGCGGAAATCATCTTTTAAATAACACAATCTCCTTTGAGAACAACATCTGGCCCAAGTTGACCCACGTGCCAACCATTTGAGGAGGAGGACGAAGTTGATGATGAAGACTGGACAGAATCCATGGCCTGGCTTCTCGGGAGGTCGCGAGTCAGAGTTTGCTGGGCGGTCGGCCCGGCCCATCTGCCGTTCTGGCACCGCTCACTCCGTTGCAAGACGCAAGTTAGCAAGGGCGCTAATGGTGATTTGGGTCGATGGTAAATGGTGGTTGGTTTTGTGGCAAGTGCTAAAAATAGGTTCGGTGTAGCTTTGTTCACACTGAATGGCAGGTAGAGACTGTCACTCACTCTTTGTTGTTGGATAATATACACTTACATTCACTCCAGATGTGCAAGTGTTATGTTGTGTTCACTCAGAATGCGAGATTTACCCTTGCCAAGACTTGGCCAAAAGTCAGCTGTTTTGTTTTGTTTCTTTACATGTTTCTTGGCTCAATAAAGGTTCAGGAAATATGTTCTAGGAAGTCAAACAACATCCAAACGGTTAATGTTGCCATTCTGAATAGTTCCTGGTGGGATTGCAGAGTTTTTTTTTTTATGGTCTCTTCAGAGCTTTGTTAGGATTTTGACAAGTCGGAGAGAAAGCTTGGGATAAGAACGTTGAGCAGAGCACGATTCACCGTGAGCTTATTTTTGTAAACCCGGCGAGCAAGGCAGGGAGGTTTCCGCTTGCAGGAGTGGTGGCAAAAATCAAAATTTTCCACGAGGCATTAAAAAAATAAAATAAAATAGACTTGGGGGATGCGATGTGCAAAGAGGCAAGAGACTCGCAAAGCGCTTTCCTCAAGCTGAAAGGTTGTTAATTGGTTTTCATCGCACTTTCAACTTCATTCACTGCTCTAAATTTAAATATGCCGCTAAAGGTGTTAAAGAAGTTGGCGAGGAAAAGTTCTGGTCGGTGGTGTATTTGACACCTTTGGTGTCGACGGTCGCTGTCGTCTCGCGCTGCGAAACTCACAACAGTCGAAAGGTGCAAGTAACACGCTCTTCCAGGAACATCTAACGATATTAATGCGGAGATTGAAAAATGTAAAGTGGATGATTCACAGCACCTCTCGGAGCAACATTAAATTCAGCGTCCAGAGTTATTGGTTTGGGCTTAGGTTCCTGTCAGCGGCCCAACTTCGTTAATCACCAACTCTTGATTTAGTAGTGTGACCTCAAGCCCATGCATCCCACTTATTACGGGATGTCGACATATGGAGATTTTGCTCGCAAGCACTTTTCCTCACGACTGCCTATCACAACAAATAATATTCTGGCATTGAACCAAAATGTCACGTCCTCCATGACGGGAGCCTTACATTATGTCAAAATTAAAACTGGGAGTGTGATGAACGAGAGGGCATTCAAAAGCTGGGAGGTGTGTGGGTTACTGCGTCCATGCATTTTTGCCAGTCGGGGATGCAGATGAGTCTTATCAGGCAAGAAACTTTATCACGTTTGATCGTGTTTTCAGAGTTTTTGCGTTTTACGGTGAGTCATAAAACTTTGCTATAGGCAGATTGAAACTTAGTCTGCGTGGTTCAAATTTGGCATCGATAGACTCCTGCAAGTGGCCCCGCTAAAATGGCTGCTTCAAACCAAAATGGCAGATTTCCTGTGTCCGTGAAGGAATACATTCTTGAGACTTTTTGGTGGGTCTATTCATGCTAGATGTGCTGACCAAATTAAATGCGGCGAAGTGCAACTGACTTCTGAGTTACGATTTTCAAAACATTTCAGGTCACACGACTGAGCCATTTTAGGCTCATTTTGGTTTTATCAATACCGCAAGTTGTAAAATGAGATGTGACAGGACAGGGCATGAAGTTACACATTTAATTTGCTTTTGTGGGCTCCATTAAGGGATGCGGTGGTTGGATCTGGCACACGGGTCTTGAGCATGATGTACACTATAGCAGTGTTTGGCAACTGGCCACACTCGGAGTGGACCCTTGATGAATTATAAATAAAGAAATGAATTAATTATATATGTACCGTATTTTCTGGACTATACGTCGCTCCGGAGTACAAGCCGCACCAGCCATAAAATGCATAATAAAGTAGAAAAAAACATATGTAAGTCGCACTGGAGTATAAGTCGGAATCCAAGTTGCCTCTGTCCCTTAACGCAAATAAATGTGTCCATACGGTAAGATAACTTTAAACTCACCAAAACGGTCGTAGATCGATTAAATAAGTATTTTATCTATCGCCGACCATGTAGAATGTTTCCAAGTCTCCCAAAGTATTTTTGTATTCGGTCGTAATTTTCTTTTTTTTTCTCCTCCTCTGTTGCTCGTGCGTGCGTGTGTGAGTGTGTGTGGCTGGTTGATGATGCAACACCACAGCCAGGCACGGCGCATTTAAAGAAACAGTACACTATTTTGTATAGATGGATTGATAGACAGTCAAATTGTCTTTTTATCATACTATTTTAATTTCTTATTTAACAAAATATTAGATTTTAACCGTTTAAATTATTCATGCATTTATAATAGCTTTTAGGATTTAACTTTTGTTTCATTTTGTGGGTTACAATTACATGTGAAATTAATATCGAGGTAATTGTCATGGCTTGTTAGTGCTGACTTCCTCTGCAGCTTGACGAAGGTGTAAAATGGCTGTAAACACGTCAAGATAAGATGTTGCTTAGCAGACTACGTAAACTATGAACTGGAGATGGCGTGATTAAATCTGCCAATAAAAGTTAGAAATATTGGGGACAGATTCAATTACGCTAAAGTGCCTGGAGAGGGAGACAAAACATCATAAATACAAGTCAGCACTAACAAGCCATAATGTGTTAATAATTTCACACAAGTCGCTCCAGAGTATAAATCGCACCCCTGGCCAAACTATGGGAAAAAAACTTCGACTTATATTTCCTTTTTCCACAAAAACAGGGCAAAAGTGGAATGAAATTCATCCATCCATTATCTATACCGCTTATCCTCACAAGGGTCGCGGGGCCTGGTGCCTATCCCAGCTGTCTTCGGGCAGTAGGCGGGGGACACCCTGAATTGGTTGCCGGCCAATCGCAGGGCACACAAAGTCAAACTTCAGCACTCACAATCACACCTAGGGGCAATTTCGACAGTCCAATCAATTTACCATGCATGTTTTTGGAATGTGGGAGGAAACCGGAGTACCCGGAGAAAACCCACGCAGGCACGGGGAGAACATGCAAACTCCACACAGGGAGGCCGGAGCCGGGATTGAACCCACGACCTCTGAACTGTGAGGCGGACGTGCTAACCAGTCGACCACGTGCCGCCCGGAATGAAATTCCCGGAAAACAAATCCCAAAATATGACAAAAAATATTGAAAATGAATTTAAAACACTGTGACTATATGAATCCACCTATGCCAAACTGCAAATATGCAGGGGCGGACTTCAATTTGACGTTGTAATATTACCAATCACTACTAGATGGCAGACATGTCTTAGCTGCACTCAAACTGGGTCTTAAGCTGCCCTCAAAGTGAGTAGGCCTATTTTTTGTTTTTTTGCAGATTTGGAATGAATTGCAGTTTAGCGTTTTTTTGCCAGCCTTGAATGGTAATGTTTATGCACTGGAAAAAAATACAGTATGGGATAATTATTTTGTTTGCTTCAAACCCTTTGTTGTTGAAGTTAGGGTAGTGGATCCTTTATACCTACAATGAAAATTGTTATCAAAAATGAAATACAAGCACTTATTTTGCACATATTCATGTATTTTGTTTCATATTTAAGTTATTCTGGTTAAGAAGTGTGCTCTCCTATGTTGCCCCCCAGGAGCACTGATAAAAAATGGCAGCCCCTCCAACATTTACATTGCCCATCCCTGCACTAGAGATGCAATGAGGACTATTGATGAAGTCATACAGCAACATATCCCATTCAAGCTCGAATGTAAGAACAGACGCCGCGCGTGACGTGCACTTCGATTGGACCCTAGGAATAGTCATCAGCTGTAAACCTCATTGTCGGATGCTTTTTTCCCCTTGTTTTTTTTTTTTTTGCGTCTTAAACACAAATTGTTTAACGTTAAATTGAAAGCTGGATAAAAATGGGTTGGTGTAAAAACTAATTTCCTATAATGCAGTTGTAAAGGCTTGATTATGTTCCCGTTAGTAATACGCCTCTCTAACAATAAGTCTCAGAATACACAGTAATCACCAATTATTTCAGTGGCTTTTTACCCCTCGTTGTTATTTCTGGTGGCAGAGTTCTGCTGACGAAACGGTACACCACCCAGGCTTGGGCGAGCTGAACCCCGACAGCTCGCAGGGGCTTTGCGAGAAGTCGAAAGCGCGCCGGTCGTGATAATAATGCCGCAGAATGCTGGCAATTCTGCTGGGTCCGCCTGCATGCACCGTAATTGTGTCCTGCCAGGTGGAAAAAACATCAATCAGGCTCAGTGGTGGGAAATTAGAGTCACGATTGCGTCTACTCATTGTTTTTGTTATTTTTTTACTTCCAGCTATTATTTCTATTCTGTTCACACTCGTTCTCTGTTGGTCTGTGACAGTGATTCTAAACAAGGCTGCTGTATTTTGCTTCATTTGTCCCAAAATTATTTTTAATGATTACAAATGCAAAGTATAATGGTGCCTTGAGGTACAAGTGACCTGACCAGACAATTTTCATTTATTTCTTATTTACTTTGAATTACACGTTCAAACTGAAGACACAAGAGCTGTGTGGTGGCAGAGAATTCAACTCACTTCACTTCACAATATAAGAATTTTGGCAAATAGTGAACAGATCTTTCAAAAAGAAAAATAGGCTCCAAGCTGTTTTTGCCACTCCCAGTTGAAGTTTAATCTAAAATCAAACACAAAACTAAGAGACACTTTGTGTATTCAAACCAACTATAGTTTAGCCTTTCAGTACGCTAGCCTAATGCTAATGATGATTACTATCTATCTTGTGCTGCTTTCACCCTTTAACCCATTAAGGCATAAAGCACCTTTCTCAACAGCTCCCCAAAACCCGTCGGTCGCCTTTGGAATTACCCTTAAAAACCTGAAGTTCTCCCCAGAAATTCAACACTTGCAAAATGATTAATATATCACCCCCTGTAGCAGACAGAAACATAATTCCAAAAGAATTAAAGAGCTTAGACATGTGGCTTTCACACAGGCAGAATTTATTATTATTTACTGTTTCAATCGAAGATGTAAAAATAACGTGTCAGTGCAAGAGAAGCACTATTTGAATTTTTAAAAAATCGAGTGGTAATTACCAACCTCTATTCTGTTACAAAGACGTCGATATCGTAATTGTCTACAAACCATATCATATCACGTTCGACTGGTTCCACTGGTCGTGCACGTCGTCTATAATATCACTGCCGTTACTTACTTTAATCAGAGCTCCCGGCGATCGACGGCGTCCGCCATTAGCCTACCTTCGGCTCGAAAAAATTCCACGACAGCCTCCGCGGTCTCGCGACACCGTCACGTGTATATTCTGATGCTGTAAGTTGGCTAAGAGACCGAGAATTTGATTAAAAAAGGACGGTGAGCTATCTGATCCCCCGGTTTGAAAGGTAGAAAGATGCAACAGCGCTCCCGGCTCTAGTGGTAGAAATGCGGTTATGCGCTCCCGGGCTTAATGGGTTAAGCAATGTATTGAAAACAACTGTCATTAATGTATTATTTTATAAAATACAATTTTAATTTTTCCTCATTAAAAAACATATTCCAACATTGTATGTGTTTTGGGGGGATGTTGGAATGCATTCATGGCATTTCATGATTTGAGCTGAGTGTTTCGAATTACGAGCGTGGTCATGGAACAAACTGAACTTGTCCCTCAAGCACCACTTTTTTGTTCATCTATCTATGCCTGCGAGTCGGCGACTTATAGTGACAGGCAAAACAATTGGATGTTTTTCATTAAATGGTAGAATATACAGCAAACCTGTGTTTCCACCTGCTGCCATTCATGCAACACAATTTAAAAAATATACAATGATTCGGTTCAAATCATCGCGAACTAAAATTTTAAAGTCAAACCGCTCTCAAATCAATTCAATGCAAATATACTGCGATAAAAAAATGAAACACAAGTAAACTGTACTTTGGCGGTACTTCATCGTCATAGCATTATCTGTAGCCTTTGTATACCTGATGGTATCCGTACCACACTTTGAGAGTCACTGGTTTCGAGGAGAAGTCGACCTCCGTTCCTGTAGATGTATGGCCAGCTGCTCAATATGTTTGTCTATTGGAGTGTTGCTTTCTGCGATTCATGGACGCACTTTGATTTTACCGGTTGCCTTTCTTTTCTCAATTACATTTGCTGCCCATTAGTAGCGTGATTCAAGGCCTCTGTGGAACAAACTGCCACCCGATCACACCATTATTATTCCCTGATTAAATTCATGCTTGGGGGGAGGGGGGGAAGCTCCCAAGTCACTCACGCTCTATTAAGAAGATTGAGTGTCCGTGTTTAACACGATCTAATGGATGGGTGAATTACGCCTCAGCTATTAATGTTTAATACGTAATTGAATGTTCGACATGGCCAAACTTGTTTACCGGGATAATTGATGCTTATGTTGTGCCGTTTGTCCGCAACACGCACACAGACGCACACACCGGGCACGTGCACAGAGAAAAAGGAGTAGAAAGCGATGTGAGTTTGTATAGTTTACTTTAAGGCGTTTGGAGTGCAACCTTTGCAATACGGCAGTCAAAAAAGTCGAGCGTTTTGATGTGTGATGTTCCGAGTCGGAGCTTCTACTTGTGGTTCCTCCGGAGACCCTCCGGGAAGGCCGCCGCCGCCGCACGCAACCATCTGCAGCTGCAGCCTACAGGCAAAACACAGCGTGTGTTGTAAATAAATAGGCACATATCTGGTCTGGCTACCACAAAGTTGGCGGCCTCGGTACCCTGTTAGTTTGGGCTACAGCTACGTCAGATTATGCAAGACTATGTAAGGTTGCAGAAAAATTTCAAATTGTGGTCATGGAACATGACCACCATCTACTCGACCGGAATGGAAGTCTGACATGCGCTAGGCCTGGATTTGCCGCGGCGTTATACGTCGTAGCTGCTAAGAATCTCATTGGTTGCGTTGGATGCACTGTCCGCCGTCGGGGTTAGCCTTTTTTGCGATCATGAAATCTTAGGGAGTAGCTTTTCTTACTCACAGAATCATTGATAAAGTATCGGTTTGACCTGATTATTGGAACACTTGATGCCTCCATATATCATTGAAAGTTCGGTGGGATGCGCGGTGGTCTTTTTCAAAACGATGACCTGTCACATTTTCACTCCGACTCCATGATCTGACTACTGATGCATCATTCTTGATCCACTCCTACTCTCCGACCGTGTTGCGCGATCAGTAATCAATATGGATGGATGATTTACCAAGAATTGACATCAACACACACACACACACACACACACACCCACACACACACACACACACACACACACACACTTTCCTCCATCCTCGCCGCTGAGCAAACGCTGGCCTCCCGTCAACAGAGCCTTCCTCCCAGGTGGTTTGTATTTAGTTTGAACTTCCAGGCAGGTTTAAGCTGATGAATAGCTTTTATTGAACGTGAATACATTTAAGGATGAGGATTAGTCAGCACTTCCTCTCTGATGATCTGAGTCCGCCGCGGGATGTGCTCAGCATGTTAAAAAAACAAAACTGCTAAAGGGAACAAAGATTTTAGCTACAGAAAAGACGTATCACTTATGTCATCAGTAAAATAAAGAAGCATTATGCCTGATTTGAAATGTCTTTATCAGTGCCTGCTTCATCTATTAAATTTAACTTATCATGAGTAGAACCACGGAAAAGACTCAGACAAAGAAAGTGTGCCATTTGGTGTGAATGAAACATTTTTTAGTCATTTTTGCCATTTCCAGCGGTCTTTCAAAAGCAAATTTGTCCTAGAGATTTTCCCCAGTTTCTGCCAAATTAGAACAGCGACAGATGGGCGGCACTCAATCGTAAAACTTCAGTTTTCATCATTGCGTGAGGGCGGGACATCGCTACAAAGTTGGACGACTTGCCGTAAAAAAGAAAAAAAAAAAAGAATACCGTAATTTCCTGCGAATAATAAACGATACAAAGTCGTGCCCCCGTGTTGTATGAGGGTTGGTTCAAAATTATTGCATTGTTGACATTTTATAGACATTTACCACAATGCGTACTTGCATTCCAACCCTATATTTAATGTACAATGTAAAAAATGTAGGTAACATACAATTTGTATAATACAATAAGTTGTTTGCCGTTTCCAGTCACAGTGCAATACAGGTAAATAAGAGTTTAGTTGCTAACTCCCTATAACTTACCACATCGGTGTTTCTTCTCAGCGGTGGTTTAATTCCAAGTACATGAAGTACTTGTTCTGTGCTCATATCCTGCAGTTAGCCAGTATGGTCGCCTGCTAGCATTGGCCACAATCTCGCACTTATTATGCACACATAACGGTGTGTCGTTGGCTATTGCATAATGTAGAGTCACCTAACATTATAACGATTGTTCCATGCAAAGTTATTGTGGGAGGGTATTAAATGTGTTAAATTATATGGCGGCTTTCCATGTGCATTACTAAGTGTAATGAGCTTTTTTTTTAAGGCCATTAGATGGTGTCTTTACACTTTCTTTTCTTAAGATATTTGGAGCAGGGCTCCAGACTATTTTTTTTTGTCTTAATTAATATCGCAGTGGCCCTTGACCTGAAATTATAGGGGTGCAAGTAGGGGCACACACCGCAAATTAACTTGCACAGTAAGTAAATATTCATCCCATTCATTTTCAGTATTATTGATTAATGGGCTTAAGTCTGGCGCAACATTTTTTCAGCAACAGAAAATATTAAGGAATACTAATTATATATATAAAAAAAAATACTGGTTGCATTGCTGTGATTTAATGAACATTTTAGTTAAACTGTCTTCAATTTTAGGAGCAAATTGTCATAATTTGGGGGAAGTCTCGAGCCCCGGGCAGCTTTATGTATATGGCGCATTTCACAGACAATGTAACTCATTATGCAAGGGGACATAATATTATAGTAAATTAGTGTAATAACATTGCAAAGGTATTTCCCAGAAGAGACTCTTTGGTGTACCCTGGTACGCTAACATTGACTCCAAATCAGTTCCATGGGTTAGAGTTCATCACTACTTGCAGCTGAGTTACTATTACTCAAGCCGTCATGTGACAAAGGGTCCGTTTTAACTGCGCGCGGCGCCCTTTGACATCTTGTCGTCTTGATCGGTGTAAATGGCTTTCGGCTGCCATTTCATACACGTCGGCTCACACATTGTACTACTGAGAAAACGGATCGCTTTATGCAATCAAGCGGCCTTGGGCTTTAAGCACGCCTTTTAATTTGCACACATATGCCACACCAAAGGCGTGCAATTTACGCAAGCCGACTTTCAAGATGTCATCGCGGAGTTATCGCTGAAGTTCCAGCGCGCCGGCACAGTGTCACTTTGTCGCAAAAAGTGCACATTTCAGCGGGTTGTTTAAGAAATCGTGTCTAAATTAAAGCGTAAATGTGAAAGGAGACACATGGGGACTGTCAGCTTGTCTTGCATTCTTTTGAAGACAACTGTTTCCCTCTTTCTTCCCTCAGCCCATGCTGCGCGCACAATGCTGCCAATTAGTTAATGGGGGGACGGTGAGGCAAGTCGTTTTCTTGCATGTGCGCTCGCTGCAACGTGGAGCTTCAAAGGCAGCTGGAAAGCAGTTAACAAGCCAGGCGGATACTGTACACGAGTGTGTGACGGCCGAGGGAGTTGAAGAACACAATAGTGGAAGAATTCAAGTAGTTGAGAGCCATTGATTGCTACAATTTTGAAAACAAAGCTGCATGTTTGAAAGCAATAAGAACATTATTGCGTTTGTGCATTTCGGACAATAGGGTACGCTAATGAGTCTCTTAAGGGCCCGACGTTTGAATTGTGTGGATCTGTATTATTATGAGACTTTTGTGTTTTATATACAACTTATCTGCCTTACAAAATGATATTAAACATATTCACAATCGAGGGTTTCACATCTGTCTAGTATACGTCATTAAAATTTGGTAGCAATCGAAAATTTCCGACAAGTTTGTCCGACAAGTATGCCGGGAAAAGGACATAATGGCCGCTTAAGTTCAAACATAAATGAGCATTTTCCATGATGAGTTCTGATACTTTTTGTCTGATACTTTTTGGACGTCCGCCAAATGTCATGTTGCTACATCCAAGCCGGAGTCAAAGGCTGGATTTATCCAGCCAGCACAATTTCGACTGGTGAACTGTTCTCAAAAAACAAAACAAAATGCAAGCCAATGGTCATAATATCCTAATAAACATTTGTTTTACCGGCATCTCTGATTTCAACCAATCCAAAGTATGTTGCTGTGTTGTTCTGACAGTACTGGAGCCAAATGAAGTCCTCAGAATGATTATTCCTTCCACATTTTCACTTCATAGCCCGGTCTGGATTTATTGATGACCCTTAATAAAACTGTATCCTCTGATTAATGTTCTGCGCACGGCTGATAAGGGTGATAAATAAAATGCCGGATGAATGCATGCGCTACATTCTTATTCCTCACACCCTACAGTAGTTAGCGGCTCTAATGTATTCTGGGGCACCATAAGACTCCAAGTTGAGGGTTTTAAAGGAGCTCACCACTATTGATTTTGCACCAAGAGTGTCTTCCCAGGTTCATTATATGTGGGGGTGGGTAGTGGAGGGGCTCGGAGCCCAAGAAGTCAGGCCAGCGTAGGATAAACATACCAATTTAAGCATCCCTGGGTTTGTACATAATTTGTACATGTTTCAATTGAGCTGACAAAAGGGGCTTTGTAAAGGGGTGGCCAAAGTACCACCCCTTCTTGTTACATTATGGGTCCATTTAAAAAAAAAGAAAAAAAAAGTTTTAAAGTCCAAACGGTATTTCAAAATGTTACACATATAAGGTAGGATAGTATACTAATACATTTGAGTCTCATGTCAAGCTGTTGTTTTGTGTTGAATTAACTACTGAATTCAGTCGTTTTATGTAACATAGGTTCATTATCGCTTACATTCTAGAAGCATGGTGTTGACGCTTTTCTGTTGTTTTTTTTTTTTTTGTCCATTTTGTGACAGACCGCAGTAAGTCAATCAATCCAAATGTAATACCAGTATTGTGGCATCGAGAGACAATTGCAAATTTCTTTGGGGGAGGGGGGGTGTCAGCCACTTGCAGATTTTTGCCACTCACAGCAAGGCTTGGTCTCTTCCCCCTGTCAATAACAAAAGTTAGCCTGTATATGGAAATGCTAAAAAAAAAAGATGGAATCCAAGCTGCTACCATGTCTTCTATGTGCCGTAGTCTGAACTCCAGTATGTTGCTTGTGTTTAGATGCATATTCATATAGTCATATTCACTGCTTTTGAGTCTCTATAGTTAAAAAAAAAACATTAACATATCTGAGTTAATGTGTTGAAAATCTCAATATCGCATAGCAGGGCTCGGCGTGCAGATGGCGGTTTATGCAATGGGGGGGGGCTCGGCTGGGCAAACGAGCGAACATCAGTGCGAGCGATCGATACCTCATTAGCGCCTCTGCTTTCCGTCGTTCACGTTTTGTCACTTTACGTACGGCGTCTCAGTTCATCGCATGCCCGTTTGAAAGGCGTGCTCTGCATTGCCAGTTGGCCGTCAGCCTCGTGAGCATATTTTTAGATAGGCTGCGGAGGAAAACGGGAGACTTAGATAGCTCGTGGCGCTGGTACACTTGGAGATAATGCGGGATGAGCCTTGGGTGTATAGGGTGTGTGTGTGTGTGTGTGTGGGAGGGGGGTGCAACATCCCTCTTGTCACTTTAGATAAGAGGAGGGAAATACGGCTGGTTGCCGAGGGACTGGCTAAGTGCTTGTCACTGTCCCTTCCGCATCTCAACGACGGGGGCCACTTTGGTGCGTGCTGAGAGGCAGATGCCCATCTCTGTCCCATCAGTTCACTTCCAAATGGACAATAAGGTGCGGGACAAGTGGAAGCGTGTGTAAATATTGTGGCTTACACTTGTCACACCCATGCGTGTTATCTCACCAAAATGGAAAACTTCAACCACTGGCGTGTCCTTAAAGAGGAAGTCAAACCAAACGTATTTTTTCAAGAATGTGTTCTATGCAGGCCCACTAGTTGAAACAAGGCATTCTGATAAATTCAATTTCTGGAATAGGAGTTAATCCACTCGTTTTTAGCCATCTCCGGGGGCGGCCATTTTGTCACTTCTGTCGACTGAAAATGACATCACAACTACTCAGGCTCAGGCAACGACCAATCACGGTCAGGTCAGCTGTGATTGGTCGTTACCTGAGCCCAGGTGAGTTGTGATGTCATTTTCAGTCGACAGAAGACAAAATGGCCGCCCCCAGAGATGGCTAAAAACAGGCGGATTTTGCTGCTTAACTCATATTCCACAAACGCAATATTAATGAGAATGCCTTGGTTCAACTAGTTGGCCTGCATAGAACATCCATCCATCCATCCATCCATCCATTATCTATACCACTTATCCTCACGAGGGTGAAGCACCAGCAGTCCTCAGGCAGTAGGCGGGCGACATTCTGAATTGGTTGCCAGCCAATCACAGGACACACAGAGACAAACAAACACCCGCACTCACAATCACACCTATGGGTAATTTAGAGTGTCCAATTAACCTACCAAGCATGTTTTTGGAATGTGGGAGGAAACCGGAGTACCCGGAGAAAACCCACGCAGGCACGGGGAGAACATGCAAACTCCACACAGGGATGCCGGGCCCGGGATCAAACCCACGACCTCTGAACTGTGAGGCGGACGTGCTAACCAGTTGACCTGCATAGAACATATTCTTGAAAAAAATATCTTTTGGTTGACTTCCTCTTTAAACACACCATCTGGAGCCCAAAGCCTTTAAGCCTCTAAATATCTATACACCTGGGTTCCCCAACCTATCTATGGCCAATGTAAGGCCTTAGGAAAGGCTGCCAAACTACCCGGAATGTATTTAATTAGAATAATCCATTACATTTTGATTCAGTTTTCCCCTCGATATGGTAATGCTACAAACTAGTCGTCAAACTTAGCCCACATGAAATTATAAAGTCAAATGGTTTGCAATTTCTGCCTTGTATTTGTGGTTCAAATTTGACAATCTGACACTTAAATGACCACTTGAAACCAAAATGGCAGACTTCCTGCCTTTTCGGGCATGGCTTCTTGAGACTTTTTTTGTGGGTCTGTTCATGCGAGATGGGAAATTCCAGGTGCCTAAAGGAAAACTGGCTTTGGGGGCTGAATTTCAAAAATGACCTTTTGTAGAGGTGTCGCGCTGGCTAAAATGGTCTATTGGTTTGGTGTAATTTAAAAAGTCAATTTGACCCGCACCATAACAGGATTAAATCCACAGCAAATAGTTCTTGCCCTGAACTCTCTTTGAAAAAAAAAAAAAAAAAAAAAAATTAGAAGACCCTCTGGGCCAAGCCAGACGAGCTGTTTACACCCCCACTTCCACTTTTTATGCTAAGCTTGGAGCCTGCCGGCGTTGGCTTAATATTTCATGCGCCGTCGCCGGCGTTCGCAGTCCCTCTCATCTGGCTGACGGGATGTAAGCCAAAGTGTGCGTCCTCTCCCAAACGTCAGTCCGCCTCCTTTTGCAGGCACGCCATTCGAATCCCCCACCCCCTCAAATGTGCCTTGTTTAACACGACCAGCCTTTACAAACAGTGTGAGTGTAACGTCAGCTTTGCTTAAAACCCATTGCATCATCTGTGAATGAAAAAATAAGGTCTTCCATTATGGTCTAACCCTGCTTATCGCGATTTGCTATTTACAAAATGGCCTATTCAGATATTTTTTTCCTGTGGATCTTATGCTCGGCTTTTTGCTGGAAAATTAATCTTTTTTCAGCTTTTCTGCTCTCTACGTAAAGCCCTAAGATGCCACAAGACGCCAGTAAAGTCTCGACGAATAGGAAAGGGTCAATTGGTGTCAAGAAAGTATGTTCAAGTGATTCAATCTAGATTGTGAAGAAGAATGAATGGCTTTTAAAATTCTTACCGGAAAGCATTTATTATTTAGGGTAATGTTGTAAAATGAGTATAAAATGCTATTCTGGGTTTAGAGATTGTGGTATATGTAGACATAATTTTGTGCAGGTTTTGTAATATCAATATGACATTGCGTTGATTTACTGTCATCAATTAAAGTAATCAAAGTCGAAAGTGGTCCTGGCTGGTCCACAAAGGTGATCCAGGATTGACCAATTTGACAATCTACCTGGTGTACCATTAAATTGATTCGGAAGCTATCATTTTACATCCATTTATTACGTATCTGTTGCTAAAAATTGTTGATACGGCATCTTTCAAATCTTTATATTTTTCGTTTGTTCAATATTGATATCATGGTTTATTGATCAGTAATTCACATTGTACTCATATTATTTTGAATAACCAATATGAGAAAGATGTTAGCATTGTTGCTAGCGCAAACACACTACAGGAGATGTCCTGGCTGGTCCACCAATATTCCAGACAACTCTTTATTATTTTATTAACCAGTCGACTGCAACATCGTCAATGGTCGATGTCACGGCTCGTCCATCAAAGTGATTTTATTTTTACCTACATTTAACTCTTTGGGCGTTGCCATAGCAACAACTGAGCCGCATATTTGATCTTATCGGGATTATTTATGTATTTTGTCAGAATGTGCTTCGTTTTAAGCAGGAACCGTTTGAAGGCGGTTAGGAAGCGAGGAGTCGTGTGCAAACATGATCCGGGACGCCGGGAACACGGCGAGATGCAGAAAAAAGGTGACATCACCCGCTTGAAGTGAAACAGAGATAAAATTAGAAGCAATGCACTTTTTAATCTCCCCCGGCGCGCGCACTCTGCAAGTGATCACCACTAGCAGGAATAATAAAACAAAAAAAGCTGAATCATCGAGAAATGAGAGGTGAACACAAGCCGCACGTTTATCTGCACCTGTGTGCACTCTCCATTCCAGTTATTAGTGGAGGAATGCCAAATGAGAAGGCGAAGGCTAAAGAAGTATTTCAACAACAACAACAAAAAAAAGATGAAGTTCAATTTCCACCCTATGTGAAGTATTCCATTTTCATAGCATGGAGATATGCGCCCACACATGTCCAACGCAACCTAGGAACAGGCAATGAGGCCTTAGCGTCCATGCTAACAAATTGAATGCTATCCAAGTATTATTTAGTTTGTCCTAGTTTTTTTGCATTTAATACAGAATAGGGATTAACTAACTGAATGTATGACGTTCAGTGTAATAAATCCAAGCCAAGTCATAAACATTCTGTTGAATCCAGCAATCTTGTTTCCCATCCAAAGGTTTGATCCTCCAACTGGAGGCATTTGTCATGTTGTTCCACCTTCCGATTGCACTGTGTCGGCGGGATATTTGTTCTTATTTGCCGGTGACAGCTCAATGTGCACTCTGGTGTGTAACAGACCCATAAAGGCAGCACGGAAATTTATATGGCCTCGCTGTCAGGTTTTCTTCCTCTTTCGCTTGGAAAAAAAAAAATCATGACAAAAGTGGGATAAGCAGCTCAATTCCTGGCAGGATATCCACTTCATTATTAAAAGTAGTTTTAATATCTTTGTATTATGTGTCCAGGATGGTTCACCGCTATAGACCACTAAATAATTGTGAGTTGCCGTAGCAACAAATAAGATTGATTATTGGCCTCATTAGAACTACAATGGTACCTCAACTTCAAGTTGAGTTCTTCAAGAATGGAACCGTCATCCTGCCTTTTCTTTTCTTTTTTTTTTTTTTTTTTTTTTGTGCCTTGTAGTCCGAGTAATGATTTGAGTGCACTTCAGACCCTCCACTGCTAGATGGCAGCAGTAAACTTCACGTCAAGTGGGAAATAATGGAGAATTTTTCCAAAAAAGGAGAGTGTGCTTGCTTCAAGCGCTTCATTGCCACTCCCAGTTGATTTTTAAGTGGCCATTGCGGCCTATCATTTTAATCAATGCACAAAGAAATAAATTCCCGATGGAACACAATTTTGGCGTATTATAACAACACAAGGTGTCATGTCAACCTGAATGTTGCAGTGTTTGGTAACTCGTACAAGACGGCTATATCCTCTCTGACAGCGACGACGCGCGCACATACAGGCTGATGTGTTTTTATTCCACAACACGGGCCTTACACCACCCCACCAAACCACCCACCACCCCCCCCGCCTTACGCTGAAAACGGGGCTTGCAATATAAAGCTCCTTTCCGTGATTACCTTTCTCGCCATTCTTTAATTAAATCCACTCTGTCTCACATTATTAACCGGACTCCTCGGAGACGGCTCCAGCGCTCCTCTGGCCTGAGAAGTGAAAATGAAACGGGCAAGATGGATGGCGAGTGCGTGTGGAAAGCTCGGCGTGTCGCTCCTGAGACTCCAGACAGCCGCTCCCCCCCGTTGTTTGCGGCGCTACTTGAAGTGCTCTCCGTTTTCTCTCATGCTCCTCTAATGCCTCACTTCCTCCCTGCCCACTCAGCAAACAACCTGGGAAGATGACCCAGACGTATGGGAGCATCCCCACCCCCCACCTTAACGCTCTCATGCCCGTTTCTAATTAACAATGCGAGGCAGCGAGGCTGGGGAAGGAGACACAGGTGAGGGAGGAAAAATGGGTCAGCCGGCAAACGAAGGGAATGTTGGGCTTTTCCGGAGCGGTAGCACAGACTAGTGGCTAAGTCCAGGAAGCGCACTCTCCCACTCTGAGGACAAAGGGAGTTGCTCTGCTATGCTGGGATGCACTTTCATTTTTCAATCTTTTGAACATACAACAGAATCTCAGTGCGGGACAATGTATATGGTTTTGACGTCGCAGTTTGACAAAATTCAGATCAGGTTGTTCGCAGTCACATTTGGAAATAGGAAGAGTATAATAATATACAACATACGTGGCAGCTTCTTTCTTGACAATTGCACTACGTTGCTAATGTAATATACTCACTCGTGTGTTCGAGGGCTATTTTTGAACAAAACATTTTCTTTATTGCTTTTAACTTTCATAAACGTGTAACCAGAGGACCGTGGCCCAACCTTGGGCCGTGAGCGCCCACTAGTGGGCCGCCGTAAAGAATTTCAGTTAGCGCATGTTACTAATTCAGTACATCAGAGGTGCTGCTGTTAAGGAGATGCACAGTTACAATACAGCTTTCTGCCGCTAGGTGGTGATAAAGCTTCAGTCACTTAATCACCTGTAGACAAGAAATTGAAGAAACCTAACAATGAAAATCATGAAAGGTAAAATCTAATCATCAATTATTTTTGTGCTAATAAGCCTGACTTCAGACATTATTTCAGGAATTCTTTGCCTGTTTGGCATCTTGTTGGGTGTCAGAGTTTACACATCAATAAATAATGCACACGCCATTTTGTTAGAATTGCAGGCTCGTCCTTGACAAATTCATACTTGGGTGTTTGCCCAAGTAAGTGCCAATCAGATGCGTCCATCCTCGATGGATGCAATGCTACATTTCCAAGCATCTGTGCCTTTGCCATTTCATGTGAGCTTCAACGTTTGCCTATCATTTCAACTATTCGTCATGAAAGAGGGCACGTTTATCGCCGCCCTGAGCTTTTACCTTGATCCTTTCATCCGATCCGTGCAAACAGTTGAATATCGATCCAGCAAAAGCTTTTAAAGCCGCCATCGTAACGATGTGAGGCGATACGGTGGCAGGAGAGGTTGTATATTTAAGATCATATTTTCCGCGGGGAGGAAGCTGGGTCGGTGGGGCTAAAAAGACAGAGGGGGAAAAGAGGTGTCGAGTTTCCCGAAAGTGGCACACGGGAGCTCCTCGTTTTCACTTTAGCCTTAATGTGTTTTCCCCACTTCACATCCTCCCTCGCTGCGTCTCCAGCTCCATCGGCCCATTACCCTCCACGTCTCCTGTGCCGTCCTTCCACTTTGCGTGCTTATCCTGCACATCCGGGTATGGAAGGGAAGCAATATCGCCACTGTTTGACACTTCTGCCTTTGAATCCCCTGCAGGGCGGGACCTTAATCACACAGACCTTGTGGAGCTGCGTTATTAGACTTTGCTGATTTATGGCGAGTCGTCCAAAATTGTCTGCCCAACATGTATTGACGAAAACTAACTGATGCTCATCTGTTTCATACTTGTGGTTCAAATCAGTAGAAAGACCATTACAAATATTAGTGGCGTACCAATGAGCTCAGACGAGAGTTTATGAATACCACTCGTTCTAGACAGGACACTCGCCGCTGCAAACCGAAGTGGTTTGGATAATGGATGGATGGATGTTTGAAATTTGGGAGCTAAGATCATATTTGTGTGGCCTTTGCAAAATGGACTTAAAATGGCTGCTTTGAAACAAAATGGCTGACTGCCTGTGGGCTTTTTTCAGGCATGGCTTCTTGTATTTTTTTTTAGTGAGTGATTCATTTGGTGTAAGAGTGGCATACTACCACTAGCCATCCAACCAACTCCGTCATTCTTCGCAATTTGCAGAATTCATGTTGCACATAATGAATATTCTAGTGAGGCACAAGCGGGAAAGAACCGGAACAGAACCGCCGCTGCCCCGCTTGTGTTCATTTGGAGCTGCCTTGTCTGAGCCTGACGAGCTGAGTGCGGACTTTTTCGACACAATGGTGTCAAACTCAGAAGCGGGCTGTGATGTTGGAGGAGCTCGCTCGCTCGCTCGCTTGCACAAAGAAAGCAAACGGCGCCGCACCTGCCGGATGTGCTTGGAACGCTTGGCAGGGGAAGAAGGCAGCTTGGGCGGCGGCTGATGACTAATTTGCCACATGTCGCCGGGGTTGTGTCGCTTAAAATCACACTGCTTTTTAAAATTTTTTTTTTTTTTTAACATGTCTGACATGAATGGCAAATACAAAGTAAACACATCAAACGTTCAACTTCTCTCTTTTCTCTTCTGCAGAGAAATTCAGAGGAGTTTTGTTCACCTTCATTCTGGTCTGAGACAGCAATTGCAACTCTTATTCTAAATAGGTAGGAATGTTTTATTTTTTTTTTAAATTGACATTATGTATCTTTTTTTTTTTACAGTTAAGTGCATTTTATTATTTTATATGCTTACTTAAGTTTCTGGTTCTTGACGTGATCATGAAATACCTGTAACATAGGCAGATTTAGATACAGTACATAAACGATGCTGCACTGACCTCTGGTGGAAATGAGTGCTTACTGCGTTTGTAATTTAAACAATGTTTTACTTTATTTGTGTAATTTATTTTCATTTGATTTGTTTGTTTGTTCTCATTGTCTTTATTTTATTTTGATTTGATTGCATTTGGGGAATGTATTCAAATGATTATTTGTATTTTATGATTAGTATATTGTAATGCATTTATCTTTTTTATTCAAATTCATTCATTCAATTATTTTATTTTATTTATTTTAAATATGAATTTCATCTAAATGAACCGAACTCCTTTTTTCATCAGATTTTATTTAGATTTTATTTTAAATTAGTTTTTTTTCCAGCCAGTGACTGTACACTTTCTGTGTCCCATCCAACCAGCGCGCTTGTTGCCATCGTGCATTCCTGCTCCAGCCTCTCCCCTCCGCTGTGTCGGTTCCACTGGTGGGTTGGCGAGGTACACCCGTGGCATTGGGACAGCATGTCGGCACCTGCGTGACCGCAGTCTCACTTTACGGTAAGTAGGGCCACTTTATTAGGTACATGCCAGCTCCCCAGTCAAATAATTAGAAACACCTCCCAGTACACTGTGCAGCATAGAGTAGACCTACAAGCTTACAAAATTGCCCCAAAAAATTTAAAGTCCAAAAGAGAAAATACTCCATTTTTTGGGGAAAGTATAAATATTTAATGTAAATATAATTTATGCCCTTCCCTTGTTTTATAAAAATATTCATTAAAATATATGCATACTCCACATCCATGCATAATTTAAAATGTCAAATGTAGTTTCAATCTAAACTAAATTACAATATTTAAAATAAAATAAAAAAAACAATCTGAAATAGTCAAAAAATAACATAAATAATTATTGAAAATGATCAAACCCTTCAAATGTATGAAGTCAAATATTTCAATTTAATATCCTGCTCCTTTTTGAGTATGATTTATTTATTTTAATGCCTAAGCCCACATTAAAATGATTACGTTTTATTATCTGAGTTACAAAAAAAAAAAAAAAAAAAAAGACACCATTAAGAAAGTGCTGCGTATTAGATATACAGTAATTTCAACTTAATATTGGACACTATAACTTGTTTACAATCACGTGTCGCCATTATTCACCAGTCGGTTGTCAAATGAACAGCCCTCCCATTGGACCTGGTCTTATTGGGCTGTACCTAATCTACTGATCCCTCTCCCCTGCACCAATTTATCTCATTTGCATAAAATAATCATGTAAATCAGCAGAGCGCGGATAGCAGCTTGTGATTTTTCCAATGTACAATGAAGCTAATAAAAGCTCATCTGAATGGAAACTACTGGGGGGTGGTGAGCATTGAGAGATGTGAGTGTGGAATCCACGTCGAGGCTGGTCACATGACAGGATGTGCTGCAGCTCGCTTTGCAAGCGATGAAATTCCAGCCTGTGTGCTTTAAACCAGGATAGCCACAAGATGGCGCCCTTTGTTCATGAAGCCCTCCTCTTAAATAAAGGCATACGTAACAGTTTCAAGACATTCTACAATGTCTTGTCCTTAAACACACATGAAATTGAGATATAACGTTCTTCCATATAACATTTTTGCAAATGTCTCAAAAAAAGGAAAGATCTATCATAAGGTAAACTTCACTTTCTAAAATGAAATATAAAATGCTGTTTTAATTCTAACTTAGTTGAAAATTATGTTGTTTAATGTTTATTAATTGTTTCATAAAATACAAAAAAATAAAAAATAAACTAAAATTAAAACTATTAAAAATCCATTTTTTTGAAAATACAATTAGAACAGTTTTGAAAATTTTATAAACACTGTTAAAAAATAGATAAAATGTGCAATGTATGAATATATTCCAGATTATAATACATCAAAAATCATTTTTTCATAGAAATATGTTAATTAATTAATTAATACCATTAACTGAAGACACATTGAAACAACTTTTTAAAAAACATGTTCCTGACTTTCTACTATCCACAGCTGTTTTATTTTTGCAATAAATCCTACTAAATTTTTGAAATTTAATAACACTAGTCACACTCTGTTAGCAGCATTTACAGACTATACATGTTCAGTCCACAATTTCAGACTTACCTGCACTTCAGCACTCTGAATTAGTCGCATGCCAAAATATTAGAAACAACTCTCAGTACCAGATCTATCCTTCCAAAGGCTTTTTTTTAACAGCCAATTCCTAACTCTTCTACTAGATGGCAGTCTAGCAGTAGCGAATCAGCCAGCTTTACCTTTGCCACCGAAATTAACTTTTCTCTGACGCTCTGATAAAGTACACAATCTATTTGTGTGCGGAGTTGACGCATCTGCAGTGTTTTCCACATCATACGCACACACGCGCGCACACCACACAAACACACACACATTCTTGCCATCTGTCTGTGCTGTGGCCCATGTCTGCTACTTTGCAAACAGTTGGGAGCAGGCGAGTGGAAGCACAAGTGTCTCGTGGCTCGGCATTCGTCTTTTCTTAGCCCCTCGTGTCCCCCTCAGTCTTCCCCGCTGTGCTTTTGTCACCCGCCCTCCCCTGTCCCTTTCTCTCTCAACGTGGCAGCGCCTCCAAAAAAAAAAACCCAACAAGATGAAGCATGTAGTATGTTCATCAAGGTTAGCAGAGGCAGCACCAGTGGGGTGAATGTGCAAATGGCGCATGAAGAAAGACCAACTTTTCCGCACTTTTCTATTTTCGACATATCTGCACAGACCTTCGTAGGCAGCTTAAGTAATTTGAACACCAACGCCTTCCATTTTCGCCGCCTCCAAAAGTGCTTTCTTGAGGCGGTGCGATAAGAAATGGCAGGCATCAGCAGGAGGCTCCCAGCCCAGTTTATTAATAATAATAATCATAAGAAAGCGTTACTGTGCGCGTTTGTAGAAAAAAAATGTGATATGTGCCTATCACTCGGGGAAGGAAAAGTACAGTCGCCTCCAGATGTTCTGCACTGCGACTGTACCGCTCGGTGGAATCGGGGCCTCCACTGTTGGCTTTCCCCTTCGCGCATGGGCACGATCATTCTCTCGCATTGATTGTCAGCCATGATAATATAATCAGGCGTAAAGCCCGACAAGGCTGGCCGGCCCGATAGATCAGCGCTGCCGACAGCGGCGCTATCCACAGGTCATAAACCCTCACCTTCCCTGTCTGACCCCGCATCAATTTGCCTCCTCCCGCTATGAATGCAAATAACAATGCATTTTTGGTGACATGTTTACGGTTATCTCCGTATCTCCCGCCGCCGCCTCCGCCGCTCCGTCGGCTGCCCCTAAATGTGCTGACGGCGCGCAGCCAATGGCGGCCGGCGCTCGCCGGTCCTCGCGCCCCGGCGAGCGTGCCGCACGTGCCTCCCTCTCGCCCTCCGTCCCAGTCACTTTTGTATGCATTGAACTGATAAGTACCGCGCTTCATTTTCCTCATGGCGAGGCACAGTAAAAAAAAAAAAAAAAAAATGGGGAGTAATAATTGCTTTGGGAGGGGGCGGAGGGGTGCTCGCGCGTGCGTGCGTGCACACGCTTGTGTGTGCGGGTGTGAGACGAGGACAGCTAAATATGCTTGCTTGCCTCCTAAGCCTCATTGCTACGTAATGAAATACGGCTGCAGCAGACTGAGGGCCATCGGTGCAATACAGTAATCCCCGCATATTTACGCTTCGCTATTCACGTGTTTGTTTTTGAACCAACCCCAAGCTATTCGCTGAAAAATTCATCTGTAGTATTTGCATTTTTTGCATGCTTTCCGAAAGCTGCCATAGGATGGCGCCAAAGCACTGTCTAAATAGGAATTGGTGTCAAGGAAGTATTAGTGGGAAATAGAGTTGCAGGGATTAATCGATTAATCAACAACTAACGGTCAAAGTCACGGGTTATTTTGATAACCGATTAATCGTTGGGATACCATTTTCAATATAGAATCGTCCAAATGCTCGAAATGTCAGCTTTTCAACAGTAAATTTCTGTTGTCATCCATGAAAGCACGCTGATTATCTTTGTGCTGAATCAAAATAAATCATTTGCTCTTACTTTGGAAAACAACTATCAACATTTTTAACCAGTAACAGAATCATTGTACATTTCATGCACAGTCAATTTGAAATAGTGTCATTTTTTAAAATAAAGGCATGGAAATGACAATGTTTCTTAAATAGGATACATCAATCAATCAACAAAATAATCAAAAGATGAATTATTAAAATAATGATTAGTTGCAGTGGTTAAAAACCCAAAACCTTAGAGCTGTGACCATGCTAACCAGTCGCACACCGCACGCCTCTGACCTAAGAGTGAAGCTCATTTCCACGACAACCGCCCTCATGCTGAGTTACTCCGCCCACGACTTGGAAGCTAGGCTTGGTGAAGATCCACCACGTTGACCCATGTTGAAAGCCAAAAGCTAAGTCAGCTGCAGTTTTTGCACAAATCAGCATCAGCTACAATAAGCGGCACACACTCCAATGTTTGGTGAAGTACTTGTGTTGGGCCATGTACCTGCTGCATGTGCCGCATGCACAGATCCGCTTCAAGTGGAAATACAGTCCATTCTTTCGCAATTTTTATGGGTGCTCACGTTTGTATTTTCCACTCTGGCTCGATCGGAGACCCTCATCTAGTCACAACGCCTTAGATAACGTACGCAGAGTTGACCGCCCGTCAAAAGAGGTTGAGTTGCGTGAGCCTCAAATGATAAAAACAAAAGAAACTGTGGAAAAAAAAAAAACGCATCACACCTCCTTTAAATTTTTCATGCTGCTGGTCTGGGAGTGTCTTCGCGAGGAACTCATTATTCAGCGTGCTTGCCTTTCTTTTTTCTATGCGACTTTCCATCTGCAGATGACATTCACACAGAAAATTGACTCGGAATTAACACTTTGGCCCGGGAATACTAAAATCACCACGTTCATAATCGTCTTATTTGACTGCTGTTTAAAAAAGACCAACAACAACATTTTAAACAATGCCGGAGCCAAATTAAAGCTCACTCAGTGTGGATTAAAAACAAAAACGACATGTTTATACTCTATTCAATCAATACTTTTGCATCCACAGCAAATTTGTCCGCTTTTGCCGGGAGTCTCTGCTAATCACTTATTACAAGATGAGTCTAGAAAATGGCTTGAGGAAGGGAAAAAAAAAAAAATGTAATCACCCAAAGCAAGTCAATAAAAGTCTAACGGTTTGAAGGAGACTTTTTCCATTGTATAGTTAGCAGCATAATTTCTGTGTGAAAGCAGAAAGTCATCAAGCGCGTGCGGGCGCTCTGCACAGGTAACTCCGCGCGCTGATGAAGCCATTCATCTCCATGCTCATCCCGTCTGTCTCTCTTGTTTACGCAGTTCTCTTTCCTGAGACGTCCGCCACGACATGAGGCCCGCGGCAGGTAAGGACGCCTTCGCTTCAATTTCATCGCCTCCTTTATTTTTAAGGCTTCCACGTGAAGGGGCCAAGTGAAAAATGTCAAGTGATATCAAATCAAGCGAGTCGAGTCCGGACTACAACTCGAGCGGGAGTTGGGGGGGGGGTTGTCGGAGGGGTTCGACCACATCTGGCAAAGTGACTGAGAAGGGTAGCGGGAGACTGACTGGCACTGATGGGACCCGACTGGGACTGCGCGGGGCCTGGCGAGCCTGATTGATAGAGTGTGATGAGACTGTCATGGAGCAGCGGCGCTGGCAAAATAGGCGGGACGGTCTATGAGCGGCGAGATCGAGCGGGAGAAACGCATTGCAGGACACGTGACGGATGATGCTGGCGAGCGTCTTGAGGGATGGCCTGCGAGCTGCTTCTGCCAGGGCGATGTTAGGCACAATGGCTCCGATCCAATTCGTTCATCTTCCTGTGAACTAATCACCATTATTATGATTGAAATAGAAATTACGATTCATAAAACGATTATTCATTGATTTCCAAACTTAATATTTGATGACTAAAACTCAACTACTCAAAACTATCATCATAGCCTCATACCATTCATCCCTGCACATTGAACGCTTAATTCTAGAACTCGATTATTTTTGTCAAATAAAAAAAAAATCTCCTTGTAAATCATGTGAAATTTAATCCTCTTGCGTTTTCATTCTGATACAGCCACGCCTTTGATGCCTTGCATCTTTGCACACATATACGCCATGAATAAGCATCTCCGTTATCTCTTTATCATGTTTATATTTATCTTACGTTAGTATTCTATCTTTATTTTTACAAGTCTTGGGAATTACCAAGCTGACCTGAGTCCTTGGCGATTGCATTTTGTGCCATGTCATGTGGAATTGTGTGTTTATATGACCAAAAAAAAAAAAAAAATCAGGGCGAGGACAGGAGTTATGCTCCCTCTTATGCATTCCAGTTAAGAGGCAAGCAAACACCCTTTTGGACCATCTAGAGAGGTTTGAGGGAGGATAACATAAAAGTTCAATGAAAAATCTGACCGTTTCGTAATGATTACATAAAAATGTATAACTGAGAAATTGAACTGGACTTGACTTGTTGAGAATCTCTGCAGTATTGAATGAAACTGTTCCTATTCTTCTTGTTGGCCACAAATGCCGCACATACTCAGAGCATCTGTTGAGCATGCGGCCTTAGATCTTGCGGACACATGGCACGCTGGCAAGGCCCACACTGTTGGGAATTCAACAGTTTGTGATTTCAGACTCAATAACGGACGCCGGGTTTTTATGTTTGTGCGCGTGTGTCCTTGGCCGAGGAAGGGAAAGAGGCCGATTTCGGCAGAGCAGCCATTTTATCATTTAGCGTGACACAAAGAGCGGGAAGTGGGTCCGATGGCCACGTGACTAAAAGGCAACTCAACCAGGTGAAATGAGCAATTCCCATTCAGGGACAGCTAGTGTACAAAGATGCTGCCTGTGAAATGGTTTGCCATGAGTGCGAGTGTGTGCGTGGAGACACATTTAATATTTGCCACGGCTGCCGCCGGTGAGCGCTCGCTGAAGCAAAATAGGCGAACGCTTTGCATAAACTCAAAAGACGAGCAGAGTCACTCCCGGCTGCCACCGGATATGAAACTGTTCAGCCAACGAAGTGCACAATGTGTACAATATTGGTCATATTCAAATGCCTGCTGGTGCTAAAATGAAGTTCCTATTGACACTGTTTGGGGGGCACTCACTGTATAGTCTATTCAAGAAACACAATAGAAACCTGACTGTTATACAACATATAAACATATACCGTTATTTACGAACTATAAGCCGCTACTTTTTTCCCCAAACTTTGAACCCTGCGCTTTTTAACTCATTCACTGCCATTGACGTATTTATTTGTCTTTTCACAGTGCAGTCATTCAACCCCAGGAACTTATTTATATATTTTTTTTTCTATTTTTTTAAACATTAAGGTAAAAGAGGGTCTAAAAATGTCTGGCAGTGAATGAGTTAATTTGACGCGATTTATCAATGTTTTTTGTTTTTTTTACTGAAGAGCTTCAAGCCATCAATAGATTGAACCATCAATAGGACAGGAAGTCCAGCCATGGAACAACATCCACTCACAGACTTATATATAAGAAGTCGGTGCATCTCCTGCGCCTCCCCGTTTAACCCGTAAATAAAAGCTAGGTAAATACAAGTTTTTAATAATCCATCTGTGTGACTACTTTCTTCCCATCTGGTAACATGGAGACCCACGACTATTAATACAAAGCCGCCCAAAATAGTTTTCATGGCCAAATTGTGTGTTTTGTAGTCCGAAAATTACATTATTTAGGTAATGTTAATTACACTAGTCATCAGATTTGTATCGTTTTTTTAAATTTAAATTCAAGTAAACTTTTCTAGATTTTTTTTTTCGCTAATTCTGAATCTGCTCTAATTTTTTTCTATAGCGCATCAGGTTTTCATAATAACTAATAATATGTCAACAATAATATGCTATGTAATATAGTAATATACTTAGTGATATTTAGGAATTGAGGGTTAGAGTCAGCAACCAATAGATTTTTTTCGGAAAAATGTCATAGCTAAGCGATTAGCCGACAACCGATTCAGAGTGTACACGGCCTGCTGCCCAAAGACGGCTGGGATAGGCTCCAGCATGCCCGTGACCCGGCTCCCCAAATGGATGGATGGATGAATGGATGGATGGATGTCCATAGCTGTAAATTACAACGCATCGTAAAATCCGTTTTGTACAAGCTTTTATAGGTCAGAAAAACCAAAACTGAGAATATCTCAAAAACTTGATGTGACAGAAAAATGTAAAGACACTTTTGAAATAAGCATTAAAAATAAGTATAGGGACACATAACGCCATCTCTGATTAAAATTTGATGTTGACCAGTGTTGTTATTACAACCCCGTACACTCTCACCCCCTGAATTTAAAACCAAAAAATGAGCCCCCAATACTAGCTTCACTGATCAACATGAAATTGGATATGCATGTCTATCACAGCAGGACCCACAGAAATGCCCTAAGGACCCATGAAATAGAACAGGAAGTCAACCATTTTGCATAAAGGCAGCCATTTTGGGTGAGTCCCAGAGCTCATACTAGATAATTTTTCCAAACAACCTCAATCGGAAGGAATAATCTTTGACCGCTGTTTCCCAACCAAGCTAAGGCACATTAACTGGAGTTATCATTAGAAAACTGACAAGTCACATTGGCCAAAAAAGAATCCCCAACAGTGAAAAAAATATGATTACCTTAATTCACTAACAACTTTACTCAGTGTGAAATCTGGCCCTGTTCAACACAAATCTGTTCGTTGTACTGCCATCTGCCATCTAGCGGCGGAGCCTTTAATTGCTCTTTATGGCAATATACATCATTGGTATAGACAGATCAGCAAAAATAGATTTGTGGTAAAAAAAATGATGATAGTAACATTTTAGTGAAATTGTCCTACTTAGACTATGCCAAGCCGCAGCTAAGCACTGCCAATATTGGTTTGTTGGCGAGTGGCAGTCAATCTGAGGTTCAAATGGACCCTACCCATAAGCACCACCTTAGAGGGAAAATATCCCCAAAATGTATAATAAACTCTTCAACCGACCATGTATCTCTTTGGATTTTTCAATTCAACTGCAATGGAAGCAGCCTTACCAGAAATGGTCAGGTGAAAGTGAAAGTGGATTACAGATACTCGTCACACGTCAAAGAGTGAATCGCGCTGCAAGCATTCCCGCTGTGAAATGTCAAAAGTGTCCATTTCCCCGAGCCAGTACAAAGCACCGCGGCAGGCGCTTTGTGCAGTAAACAACTGTAAAAGACAGCCAGCCAGGCGTCAACTACACATTTATTTTCTACTTTTTGCGCATTACAGTCGAAATAAGTGGTCAAAGAGTGTCTGGACGTCAAGTCGAGAAAAATACGAACACTTGCAAAAAGAAAAAAAGAGTCGAATGTATTTTGGCAGACGCATAATAACAGCTGTTAAATGCAGGTGAACGGTGAGCTTGAGTGTCTGGAATAAACGGAGCCGACAAGATAGGCGGACAAAACAACGGCTGCTGTTGCATCACCTGCTGTAATAACAGCGATGGTCTGCTCAGACAATAGGAGCTAGCCCTCACAAATAACAAACGGGTCAAAGACAGCAACCACTGAGTGAGCATGCGTGCAAAAAAGCTCAACTGAAAAATTCAAGTCCATTCAATTTCAATGACACAAACCAATTAAACAAGAACAAAATATTTGATAAGGGTAAGAAATTAGCACATGGCGCCTGTCACGCGCCTCAACATAATAGACGACAGGGGGGAGAGGGGCTCGTACGGCGGACGTCACGCTACGACAGTTAAACGGGGGCGGGGGAAGGTCGTCACACGGTTCGACCGGACCAGAAATAGACCGGCCATTCCGTCGAGCGGCCGGGATTTTCCCAAAATTCCCAATAGCCAGCACGTCCCTGTATATAACACACACACACATATGTATATACAGACAGACAGTAGATCTAATATGGAGCCTTGTGGAACTCCTATTTTGTATACAGCAACCTTTAAATTAAACAACAGAAGTGTTTTGCAACGGTCAACCTCCCTTAGCGAGTCCATAACATTTCTGTCCGGACTCAAAAGGCAAACATGGACAATTAAGTCACTAAAATGTAATTGTGCAGTTTATTTAGAAGACTACGATCTCGACAGACGAGTCTGAGTATTTGATTTGACGAACAAAATGAAACGCATGAGCGCAGAGAAGCGTCAGGGACTTTTGCATCCCCAATTGGATTTTGAGCTAAAACTCTCGCATGCTAATGCCTTGGCCTGACTCCTAATAAACAACAGGAAGAAGTGGGCTTAATAAAATGACGAGAAGCTGTGAAATGTGATTCCGAGGGGCCTGGAACGACCGGCGAATCAGCTGTCTCGGAGCTGTGCTTTTTCATTCGGATGTTCTCATTTGTATCCACACCTGTGTCATTCACAGCCTTACGTCTTAACCTAATTTCATGGTCTGCGGGTCTGGATGGATGACTCTGCCGCCGCTTGTACACTGAGGGGAGGGGAGCAAGCGAGACAGCACCATGACTGTGTGCAGGTGTGCACAGAAATGATCGGCAGCACCGAAAGAAAAGGAAAAAGACTGTGCCGCTGCAATAGCATCGAATTGTTCTGCCTGCCGGATATTAACCTTTTAACCGAGTTCTTTTCTGTTCTCAAAATACATCGAGCTCCTCCGAATGGCGGATCAGAGGAACGACCAGAGGTGGAGGCCATTTTGTGGGAAGCAAGTGTTATTGTAACACGTGAGCTGAAAGGTGCATGAACCGCTTTGAACACCCGGAGTGGACCTTTAAAAATCTTATTAAAAGCGACTCAAATGGATTTGGGTAACACTCGTCTGAATGGGCTCCATTTGCTGCCAATTATACTGAAAAGGAGAAAACCTTAATGGCAACTACGACAAAAAAATACAACATAGTAGTGTACTGTTTTCTTGCCTATCCAATATTGCAACAATCCAGAAACATCCTGCGGCATTCGTTGTGCGTTAATATGCAAAAGGGTGTCTTCAAACAGTGATTCCCAACACATTAATGTGCCGTAAGAAATTATCCATTTACCAATGGCTACATTTTGAACCTTACACTATCACATTTGGTTAAACCATAAATCATATGCAACTCGTCTTTTGCCCTGCCTTACATCGGGATTTTGGCTTGTTTTACTGCCTCTTCACCGCTGTTTTTGTTAGGTGGTGAGGTTTTGCTAATGTCAAATATTTGGGTTGGGAAACACTGTCTTAGAAGACAAATGTGGTAGCACCCTTTTGCAGTGTTTCCTTGAGATACGCGTGGCCTGACTGTTTTTCAAGATACGAGCCATTGTCCAGTCAAATGTTTGCTTTGACTTGCAACCGCAGACAGAACATAAATTCTGTATGTTGGCAGTGAATGCAACACACTTCCCAATAAGTAGCAGTTTGGCAACTAGTGAACAATTAAACAAAAAGAGGCTTCAAGCTGTTTAATGCCACTCCCATTTGAAGATCACGCTCAAACAAAAATAAAACGATTACATTTTGTGTATTTACAACAGCCAAATAAGTACCTAAAGAAAAGCCCTGCTAGCTCAGTGCAAATGCTAATTAGCACTATGTTGCAGTACTTTAATCCTCTAAGCAAGGCGTGAACACCAATGGTTCAGCAACAGCATGCAGGCAGACAATGAAACACTACTCACACGTCATGTCCCCTGTGGAGAACAAGGAATATTACTAATATTAGTGCCGCACCGATGATCTCAGATAAGAGCTGAGACGTTATGAATCCCGCTTGGCAGGACACGCCCCCCTGCGACATGATTGGCTTCTGCAATGAGGCGAGGACTGCTTGGAGCTCAAGTTGGATTTATAATGATTCAATGAATAGTATATCCGTGTAGCTGTCTTATACTGACCCCTGGTGGCCATTGCGGGCACACCAGAAGGAGCAGCATTCAATTGATATGTGACAAAAATAGGTGTATTCTTTTATCACCTTATGTCATTTATGAAGTACATTTTTATGGCGCGCTATTTTCCTCATTAAAACAGATTTTTTTTTGGGGGCGATCTACATTCACTCTAATAGGAACAGATTATTTGAGAGTGTTCTGTTTTACGAGCATGGAACAAATTGAACTCGTATGTCACTTATCGAACTACTGTATTTTGTTCAGACCAAAAGGAAAAAGTTGCTTCACTGCCCTGAAATATAAAATATTGTGCAAGATATGAAAGCCATTATGAATATGCTAATATTCCCCCTTTTTAAATGCAGACACCCTCCCCACACACACACACACACACACCAAATCTAATGATAGAGGAACCACTTATGCAGATATGTAATTACTGTTATATTAATGCTATATTGCGCTCTGTTGCCTGGTGACAGATGACACCCAAAATAGATGCCTCCTATGTCAGGCTTCAATGACCATGAACGCCAGGCATGTGACGGCTTGAATTAGTCCATTGTGCAAAAGCCACATGGGCACGTTCACCTTGGCTGAAGCCCTTGGATCATTCACGCCACAAGCACAAGTGTTTAGCATGCAGTTATTTAACCCCCAAATGACATAAATACAGTACAGAGAGGTAAGGTCAAACGCTGTTCAGCTCTTGTCTGATTGATTAATTGAGATCTTGGTGCGTTATAAGGTCTAACAAAAATAAACCAGGGAGCATTGACATGATCCAAGTTATTAACCATCCACGGCTTTAAGATAAATTTTTTTTTCAGAATTAGTAGGATTTTTTTGTGTTACTTGATCAAAATGGTATGGAATGCAAAGTTCCCCATATTGCAATTTGTTTCCGAGCATTTTGACTGATCTTTCAAAAGTCACACAATATTCTGTTCTGTAAAATAAAAAAAAATAAAAAAAAACGCTCGATTTTCTTGCACCAGAAAATGCATTCGTTTCTAGTTTTTTGGTTCGCCAAAATCTCCGGTTTCTAACGCAAAAGTGAAGAAATTTAGGTTTTGTGAAAAAGAAACTTTGACAATAGTATTTATTTCTTATTTTTGGTGACACCTCAAAGTATAAAACAACCAAAAACAAGACTGAGAATGGATGTTTTATGGCATAAAATAATTATTAACTTGCAGATATTCAAGGAATTAACACACCGTGAGCAACGTTGACTCACCGCGTGGCTCAAGATGAACGTCAGTGACTCAACTTGTCCCACTTCCAACATGTTGGCATTTCTCTCCCTCACGATCGAGGTGACAAGCCGGAATTCACCACCTAATCTTTATTTGAGGCTTTGTAAAGAACTTTGGGCACCATATGGTGTGGATAAATGCACTAAAAAAGTGCACTCCATTTAGCAATTAAACTAAAAAAATGTGTGCTGATCTCAAATCCAATGATGCAGCGCCACCATCTACAAGGATCTGTTAGTCATCACAGTGATTTTCAGACCTGAATTTCACAGAGAAGCTGGGCGAGACCCTTATCCACGTCTACACTTTAAAAAACATACATGACAAATGTATTCATCCGTGGCCGTAAACGTTTGGATTCTAATTGATGTCCATGACACTGAGTGAATTCTGTATATTTCAAACTGTACTTTTTTTATGTAAGGTGTTGACTCAGTACTATTTTTTTAACTCATTAAGGCCTAAAGCGCCTTGCTAGACATCTCTCTAAAACCTAAGGTCGTCTTTGGAATCACCATCAAAAACCAGAAGTTTTCCCGGAAATTCAACGCCTAGAAAATAATCAATATCTTAGCCCCTGTAGCAGAAACATAATTCCAAAAGAAATTGAAAGCTTAGACGTGGCTTTCAAACTGGCTCGAGTTTATTCATCGTTACTGTTTCAATAAAAGATAACTTTTTTTTTTGTTTGTTTTCAGTGCAACAGAAGCATTATTTTTCATTTGAAAAAAATTGAGTTGTAAATACCATCCTCTATTTACAAAGACGTCGATATCGCCATTGTCTACAAACGTATATCCTGACCATATATCACGTTCGACTGCCTCCACTGGTTCAAAGTCCACCAGCGTGTCGTCTTTTTCACTTTGGCGGCGTCTGCCATTACTGGCGGGCATTACCGACATCCCCCGAGGAGTCACGACACTGTCACGTGTACATTCCGATGCATTTTATTGGCTAGGAGACCGAGAATTGGATTAAAAAAAGAAAATGACGTATACGCTCTCCCGGCTTTAAAGGTTGAAACATGCAACAGCGCTCCCAGCTTTAGTGGTAGAAATGCGGATATGCACTCCCAGCCTAAATGGGTTTATACAAGTACATACCTGCAAGTACTTTTGCCACCTCGAGTTATCTCACCTTCTCATACATTTTCAGATTGTGTTGACCGTGAATTAGTTAGTTTTCTCCCGCAGTTCTTTCCTGTCAGCCTGTTTGGACAGCAATAAACCAGAGAAACCACGGGCGCTTTAATGTCAGCACTCCGTCTCGGTTGTTAACAAGCTGTGGCGAGTGCGGCGGAAGCGACTCAACTCTCCGCGCTAGTCCCACAAGTGCACTGCAGTCACTGATTGCGCTAAAACACGGTGCAATATTAATTACTGTTTGTAAACAATGCACTTTGCGGAGATTATCGCACGTGCTCAGCATCCGCCGCGCGCTAATTCTCGCCAGTGATTAAGCAGTGAGGCAAAGACAGCTGCTCAAGATGAGTTCATTGGCATGTTTAATGAATTACGCTTGAGAAAATGAATCAATCATTACTTTGATTAATTCTCCATGTGCCGGATAATGCGTCAAACGTCTGCTGGGTGTCAATAGCGGTGCAAACGGGCGGAATGAGGCTAACCCTTTTTAGATTTAGCAAGAAATAATGCGGCGATTTATTATTCCGACCGAATGGTCGGTTATCACAATGCTAATGCTGGCTTAGCAGAGAAAAGCACCACCAGGTTAGGTCAGTGGAATATTTTGATTAACACGCTGTCACTCTTAACAATTTCAATGCCAGCTATTTAAAAAAAAAAAAAAGACAATTCCATGCCAGTCAGTATATATTCTGACTAATTTTTCAAAAATATATTCTGACTAATTTTTCAAGGCTCACAGAATGCTGTGTTTTTTATGTATCACTATAACTAGCACAAACTACCAAGTGAAAGATTAGACACTCTTCTTTCAACAAAAAAGTTTATTTCCACCTTATTCCATTTTTTAGGAATCATCAGTCGAAAATGGGTTGGTTTCAGCCTAATCACTTATTCTGCACAACGGTAACTTTGATGCTAGAATAATTTTTGCTTTAGTGGCGCCTTAATTTAAGTGCTTGAGCACTAATGAAACAACAACGAAAATGTGTTTTTGAAGGCAAAACGTGTTAGAATTTTACACTCGACAGATTTTACAAAGCATTTGCATCACGCATGCAACCATAGACACACACTACTAAATACTACTACGGCTACTGTGTGCATGTGCATGTGTATGAACGTACATTATAACAGCCAAATAGCTTCTTCAAAAATATTTCAAGAATAATGTTCGTCATCTTTTCTGTATTTCGTGACATTCTTTGTAGTAGATTTAACATGACAAAACACTTTGATCAATCACAAGCTGTTTGTAACAATAACATTTCCTAACATCAGCCAAGTTCATGAGCTTCCACAGTCCATGATACTCGTGATCTCATCCAAAAGAGACTCAATCCTGCCATTTGCTGGCCATATTATTATTATTTTATTTTTTTTACTTTGCCAGCTTAATGATCAAATCAGAGTTGGCCAAGACTTTTCGCCACGCATTCACTTAATTAAAAAAAAAAAAAATTTTTTAAACATAGTTGATGACAATTTCCACGGTTGGCGCTCTTCGTTAGGGTTCCCGCTGATGACTTTATGCTAACGGGTGCGCAGTAAGGAGCCAAGGAGTTAAATTCCTCCTTTGCGCGTCAACAGTGCTTGGTGGCTCGCATGTTGTGAGCCTGTGCTTTTTCTTCGCCCCCTCAGACACGCCGGAGAGTGGCAAACATCTAACGGAAGCAAAGCCAAGGCAAAATCATTTGTGAGAGATCTTGTCAAACAGATTAATCCCCCACCCTGAGCCTCGGGGTTCTGGACCGTTTTTCTGTCATGCTGCTTTGCCAGTCTCCCTCTTGATAATACCCCAAAGATAAAATTAATTGTGCAGGGAGATGTGGGATGGGGAGTATCCAAAAGGACCTTGAGCAACGCGTGAAATGCTCTCCCATTCTCCCTCGCTCTCTCTGCATGTGAAAACACTGAAACCGTGAAAGCGTCACAAGCGTGACACATTGCGAGACGGTCGTCAGCCACTTGGCCCGGACGTTTGCGGACCTTTCCAAGTGTTCTTCTGTTCTCACGTTGGCGCACTTCACAATAGAAGGAGCCGGGATGAGCAGTGGCTCATTTGCACGAGATAGGTGCAAAACATAATTCCTCCTTGAAATCATTTTTCCTCATTTCTCAAGACAAGGTAGAAGCTAATGACAGGACCTCGGGGGGCCATTAGGAGTCAAGCCCAAGGGCCGGCCTAAAGGGGGGCGACGGCTTCTGTTAAGCGAGCTCTCCTAATCACGACGCTTTGAAGCCAAGCGGCTGACGGCATAATCATAAAATCGCCGAGGGCCGTGTCAAACATCAGCCTGAAAGCAGATGACTTTTTCTGCAAGTGACGGAGCAAACAATGTACAAAACAATGATTAACCTGCTGCCCTCTGCAGCTCTCTGGCTCCCCGGCATTGGTATATAAAAAGAAAAAAAAAAAAAAAAATCCATTCAAAAGCTCTCCATTGACACACGGTACATCACTCACCGTGAAATACCTGCGAGGGATCAAGGCGCCGGATAATGGCTTGGGAGAGGATGCGCTTTGCTGCCCCGTGACGGACATTTCCAATTAGACGGGGTAAATAAATAGTGACTCATCCTATTCTGTGATTCATCAGTCTATCGTGCCTTAAATCAGATCACGGTTTTGGAATCCTCAGTAGTGGTGGTGGCGGAGCACTATGTTGTTCACGCACTATAATTACACTTGGGGACACAATTGTCGCGGCGTTAGATCTGACAACTGTTTTGAAGTCATTTTTGGGTGCAGAATCCAAAGCTGATCGAATAAAGTTTTTAAGCTATAGCATCCCCGTTTTCTTAAAACAAATCTTAAATAACTGTACATGTATAAAAAAAATGTATGTATATAAAACACGAAGATGGAATAGTTACAAGTATTAAAAAAAAAAATGCATAAAACGAAATAGAACTTAGAACAGTATGCCCCTACTATGCTAGCTTTCTGTTGGCACACAGTTGTAGCACTGACCTATTGGGGGCTGCATACACCTCTCACTGCACTGTCTCAATTGTGGCTCCACGTAGCTGTAGATGGGTCCAGTCCTAATAAAAAGTCTTACTACAGCTAATCAGTGGAATTTCTCGTCAAATACGTGGAGAAAAATCTTGACGTGGTCGGAAAAAAAAACTCACCGCAATTTTGGAATCATCTTGCCAATTTTAGTTTTAATCAGCATACAAATGTAGCAACATATTGTATTTTTCCAAATTGCTCCACTGTGGTATTTTTGCACGTATTTTTTTCAAAACCAAAATTAAAACAGAGTTTACAGTGATCTTAATTGTGTTGCTTTCGTAGGCCTAGATTATATTCAGTGGCATTGTGCTTTATCACTTGGAATGATGTGGAAATCACCCCAGTCTGCTCTTGCAGTTTAAACCCTGTTGCATAATGACAACAGTGCATGTCTGAACAGGAGCCGAGCTAGTGATTTGAATCATCTCAACACTTTAACTCCAATTGATAAGAACATCAAACACCATTAGTTATGTTACCATTTTTTGTCTGTTTTAATGCGTAAATCGGTTCGATGAAAAGCGTCACTCTTGTCAATCTCTGACTGTGATTCATGTATCAGTTTGTGTTTTTAAAAGCGTAAATTAACACGATAACAAAAAAAATCATTTAAATCAAAGAAAACTTTATTGCTTAGCTTTCATGAAACATTTGTGGCCCGGGAAATCTCAGCCCCCAAATCCAATTGCTCTTGGTGGGACTGAGGACGCGGGGGTCTCAGCACCTCAGAGACTAAGCCATCCCGCCCACATCAGCCACAGCTGGTTGCGAGGGAGCGCAGGTGTAACAAACAAGTCGCCTCTGGCCTCTCAAGCTCGGCCATGTGCTAATGATTGGAACCCGCCTCGCCGAGTCTCTCCGTTCCAAAAATCCAACCAAATGTGCTCCTTCTGTGTCACAATGCACCCGAAGCCAACCAGCGCGCCGTTGCAATCAGCCAGACACAGCTGGCTACCTGCACCTCTGTAGATTAGTTCCTGTATTGCCTTTTTCAATTAACTCCAGCCAACATTATCAGAATGCAGCATCGTGATTGTGAATAACTTCCAAGGGGGGGAAAAATAGCCCCGTTTTTTTTTTTTTTTTTTTTTGTAAATAAAGTGACATGACTCATTAATGTGATGAATGGCTGTGCAATTCCCTCCGAGCCCCCCTTCAATCCTCCCTCCAGCGGGCTAATTCTGGGGGAAAGAAAAGGGCGAGCGCTTAAAACCTGCGCCTCAAAGTGCTGAAGCAAGCAAGGCCGCCAGCCAAACGGTCGCTCTTTTCAACTGTTGACGCTCCCAAGGACCCGCCTCGCAGTTAACATCAAATCATTAACTTCGCCCCGGCCACCGCCACTCGCAGTTGTGGAGAGATGATGTTGAGGGGAGGGGACACTAGAATGCGGTGGGTTGGGGGAGGAGGTTATTGGCAGCCGAGAAGGCTTAAATAAGCTTTTATTATTGTCTTGGAAATGCACAGGATCAACACTGACAAATCTCCCTGGAGACCACAAAGATTCCAGATATTAAGGGAGGGAAGCAATAAAATGTCAGAATACGGGATTTTCTGGGAGCACATAATGTTGCAACCATTTAATTGAATACGTCATGCCCGATGGTTTCCATGGCAACCAACGCCTTTACTACTATTCAACTTGACATGACGCAGACTTATGCAATATGTATAGGTGCCACCAGCTGGCGATTCTAGAGAAGTTGAGTCAAAATAACACCCAGAACTATCACTTCACTTCTGAAACAATTAAATAAAAAAAAAAAAAAAAAAGGTTGGAAAAATGACACGGAACACTGAAATAAATGACTTCTAGAATAATGAAAATAACAGAAAACAGCCGTTTTTAAGAAGAACGAAAATAAACTCCACTTTGTAGAACAGTGCTCAACAACTTTTACAAGAAGAATGAAACATAAAATGAACTACTTTCAGAGCAATAAAAAAAAAAAAAACTCTTAGAATGAGGAAAAAAAACATATTGAAGAAAACCACAAAGAATTACCGGTCAACAACTTCGAGCACAAAGAACATTGGATAAGCCACTTCTAGAGCAATTGAGGAGCATTCCAAAACAATAAAAAGCAAGTCCCGGAACAATGAAATTAACTACTAGACTAGTGGAAAACAAACGTGAGAACACAAAAAAAATCAACAAATAAAAATATTTATAAAATATGAAAGACCTTTAGAACCAGTCAAATAATGAGCCCGATGGGCAACATTAGTGTATATTTGACCTTGAGGGACATTAATACTCTTCTGGTACTTTCCTGCATCCATGGCAAAAAAACATGTCCCTTCTTTTGGAAGGTCATACAGTACAAGTGACTTGTCAAATGTCCTCCATTTCCTTGACGGCTAGTGTTTTTACAATGAGGCTCCAGTTGAAGTGGCACTCGATTTTGAGTCAAAAGCACCGCCGAGAGTGCAAAGTCCTTACAGGTAACAGGACGAATAAGAAGAACAAAATCCGCATTCAATGTCTGGTTTCCAGTTATAGCCAAGATTTTTTTACCCCATCGCAGCATCGTCATGGAGCCGTTGTGGACCGTGTCTGTTCCTAAATACTCAAAAGCACCTCAGGGTTTGCCTTGGCAAACTAGGACACACCATATTCCCACTTCTTACCTTTGCCAATTTGCTCCTGGGAGGCCCAGAGCACCTTGTCTTTATTACGGGAGTTCCTCATTGATCAATCACTGTCAGAGTAGAGAAGGCTGCTCTGTAATTGCTCTGTGTTCTAATCATGAGTGACACCTTTTCCCCCTCCTCTGTCGCAGGTCCCAGCAGAGAGAATGTTCCTTGACTTTCACACCGAACACCTCAAGGTAGGCTTTTTTTTTTATGCACACTATTTCATGGCGTTATCTTTACAGCCAAATGGTCTTTGAGTGCAGCTTAGTTAACAGAAGAGGTCGGGTAGAAGCCGGAAATCGAAGTGCACTGGATTTTATATATTGCGGGCGTCAGGCCAAAATCTTTTCAAAAATGTATACTATTGGTCAGTCCACATGAGTGGGTGTTATTTTTACAGATTGACCAATCTGTAGTGTTAAAAACGGCTTGTTCTCTTTAACGGTGCAATGTTAATGGTCTTACAACCTTTTTCGATTTTTTGGGGTCTCCTAAAAAGTGACCATTTTCAAGGTTTCCATCTGTCCCTGTTGCAACACACACCTGATTCAAATGATCAGGATCGTTATCCAGCTTCTGCAGACTTTTGGTGAATATCTGTAGCAGGGAGAGACGGAAAACCGGCAGGACACCGGCCCTCGAGGAACAGGATTGAAGACTCCTGGTCTAGACCAACGTTTGTTGCGCCAAGGCACATTTCTTACATCGCACAAAGCTCATGGAACAACACCGAGCAAAAATGTCCCAGAAAGTATGAGTAGTAAAATAATTACGATCTCGTCTCATTTGACTCACATATATACAATACACAGTCTGGGCCTGTTTAGTGGAACACAAAGCTATTATTCTGTTGTACGAATGGCAACAGTTGGATACATAGCTTAATTGTACCTTCTGCCGTCTAGTGGAAGAGCATTTAATTGTTCTGTCTGTCACTATACGTTGCTGGCATGGATAAAGCTTCATTATTTGTGGTAAATCGTTTTCAGTGGCATTGAATAATAAACCTATGATGATCTCTCACGGCGCAGTGGTGGGGAGGTACTAGCCTAGACGGCTCGTGGTAGCACAACTAATGGATAATAATGGGCGGGGGTATTTTTACAGTTTTTTTGTTTGTTTTTTTTTTTCAGTTCTTGCTTGTTAGCTCGTTGCTATCGGTCCTGAGCACAATATCTGACGTTGACGATCTGTCTTGTCTAGGAAAAGGCGCAATTGTAAAGCTTCCGTGTTAAAGTCAACCCCCAGCCCCAATGCAAAACACTCGGATATGCAAATGCAGCGCCGCATTTCATGCAAATGTCCAACACCGGCGATTTGCCAATGTCATTTATGTGCCGGCTGGAGAACAGGTGTCCGTAATGTTTTATTCCGCTCACAGTCCGACGACAAGAAGGTCGCGTCGACACGACATGATTGTTTTATTCAACGTTGAGGGATTAATGCTGATGCGGCACTTTTAAAGCGCTCTACCCTGGGAGGAAATAGTCGAGGGGTTCGACATTTTCTAAGACATGCTGGCCAAAGTGTGTTTTCCCAAGAGATTGCATTCGGCCTTGGCATTTACTGAGATTGCGATGTCATTGTCTCCGTAACTAGAAAGGATTATGTTCTGCGAGGGGGGCAAAGTTTTTAAATTTAAAATGTAATCAGTATAATCACCAGAAGCAATCAGTTCCTCTTCATTTCACCTGATCGAGCCACCCCATCCCCCCCCCTCGCCCCGTGCTTAAACGAGCCCGTTAAAAGAGGGAGCATCTTATCAGTATCCCGGATTAAGCCTTGACTTTGATTAACATCTGCACAAGTTTTTCAAATATCAAAGTTGGCGATTATGTTCAAGGGTGGGACGCAGCGGGATTTGTGTTTGGATCGGAAAGACATCAAAAGTTCATGTGATTTTGGTGAAGCAACCAATTAGTCTCCTTATTTTTTCCCTAAACGGGGTGCAGTAGAAATCAAACTCTGACCCTTGGTTCTTCTCTACGGTCCTTTCCTCAATTTCCTACCACCGACTTTTGAATGCCGGAATCTATTTGGGCACAACCTAGCGTTGGTGCATAAATGAATGGAAAGTGCACTCGATGGTTTGTCCTGCTCATATTAGAGATAATTGTCTATTTCGATAAGCAGCGCTGACAGTGCAGGCGAGGCAGTCGACTCTGATGCTTAATGATTCAAATAATTGGTCAACATTGGGACACATCAAAGTGCAGTACGCATGCTTCTTCCCAATGAAGTCGCAGTGTCCACAGAGTCTGCACACTTTCTGAATGTCAATTTCGAGCCATAATACACTGCACTTTGCAAAGGCTCCCCCGTAAAAAGGGCCGGTGCTTTTTGTGTCGGAAGTGGTTTATGTGTGCTTCGGTCTGTTTTTCGGGCAGCTAAAGGTCAAAGAGGGGCCATTTTGGCCAGTATTTAAACACTGAGTCAGTCAGTGCCAGGATGGCTTAATGACACGCCGTGTAATGACTTTGCCATAAAGGGAATTAAATGTCTAAACGCTGCGGGGATTGGCGTTGGCTTGAATTGAAATCAATGGGATGCATGGCTGGATCCCGCTGGTGTTTGGCCACTTGTTTAAAGCGAGCACTTTTGCTATTGATGTTGTCGGTCAATCGGCGAGCTCAGAGCTCGTTCTTTTTGAGCCTGACGCATTGATCAGCAAATGGCGTGCTTACTTTATGCTTTCGCACCTAGCCTTGCATTTATTGTACCGCCGGCGTTTGCCAGAAGCAGTTAAGCTACAGAAAGCCAAGACAGTTAATGTAAAAGCTAAACACTAACACTGCTTCCTGAAATACAACGGTCTGTCTTAACACTGGACTTTAATGATAGCACTGGAGCCGGCCGGTACACCGACCAATGCTCTCTAATTTCTGTTGATTCTATTATGAGTCGTTATAACATCAGGAATACTGCAAAACAGTTATTTTAATGTCAATTTACTACACTTTAATGATGGCACCGTGTTGTATACCCCTTTTGCAGCTGATCCAGGTTCCACACGGCAACAACAGAGATGCTATTTCTCCCAATTAGAAGCCATGACTGTGTATCATCTACAATACAGTCACACAGATATTGCTGCATTTTAGCACCCGCCCTTGAAAATCCCCACTTATTTTCCAACTCTTTACCGTGAGAGCCTAAAGGAAAAACATTCACACTCAGTCGGCACGGAAACAGTCGCGCAAAAGGCGTGCAAGCAGACTAATCTGGCCAACATTGGATTGAACCAAAAGACCTTTAGAAACCGCCCAAGCTGCGACGGACGCACAAACTCCGAAAATGACAAGCGATTATCAAAGCGCCTCTGGCTTGAGACAGTGTAATCCCCCTGATGTTGGCGTCTATGGAAGTCCGAATTAGATCCCTCAAACAATGTCGGCTTGTCTACACTGGTTAAACCCTCAGCATTTTAGTCCCCAAAATTAAGTTGACCCTGTCAGAAAGCTTAAGGACGTGCGAGTCGTGTGACAAAGCCCTTCAGTGGTCGTATTCCTCCATCTGCGTTCCATCTCCTCGATGTAATGAGTTCCTACTCCAGCCAGACCACGGGGGCTAATAAGGCTTTTATCTGCTTTTGATATTAGATATTAACACCTCATCAACATTAAGCTCTCATCCGCCCGCCCCATTTGTATTAGCTGAACAATGTCTCCCAAAGAAATCTTCTAAAATTCAAATTAAGGCCCTTGCTGAATAGCCAGAAGGATGCCGCTACCCATCACTCAACTCCGCACCTCATTTAAAGCTTTGCGAATCACTGTGATCTTTAAAAAAAAAAAATGGATCATCACAATCTTGCATTTTGAAGCACATGAATGATAAATGCTATGCCGCCGGCTACAAAAGTAAGTCTGAGTGACACAATCAGGATTTTGTTGTTTGGAAAAACCTATAAATAGGAACTTCAGTCGGGCGATCTTTGTGATCTTTCCCGCAGGTGGGGGGTGGGGGGGGGAGGAGACACATTTGTGTGGCAAGTGTTTGCATCAGACATAATGTTTTATCGTCATTAATATACTGTAGTTGCGTTAAAAAAGATGATGGTGACAAGCGTCTATTTTAGTCTTTAGAAATAATAAGAAAAAGGTAAATCCTGTTTGGCAGTGCAAAGGTTTCAGACTTCTTATCATCCCTCATGGCATCTTTTTGTCAGGTGCTATGAGAGAAAAAAAAATGAAATATTAACTGGGAAATATAGCTGGGAGAAATAGAAAATAAATGACTTCGGTGTGGCAAGGAGGAGAAGGAAGACGGTGAGATTTATCAAGTGGAGATGGAAATGTCTGCCGAGTCTGTGTTGAAAAATTAAAGGTAGGTTGGTGTCCGTTTGGACCACGCGGCATCATGACTACTTGAAATAAGAGCTCTAATCGCTCTCTGCTTTGTGTTGAAAAGTTACCGGTAATTTTGTGTTGTAAATAATTTCACTTGCAATGTTTACAAATAGAGAGCAACCCACAGCAATGGCCGAATGGCACATTACTGACTTTGCACAACTAGAGCTGGGCTCTGTACAGTCTTGTAGCTGACCGGCCCAAATCTATGAACGTACAGATAAGTTTATAAGATGTAAGATAAGATGATGACGGATAAAGGTGAAAGGGATATGTTCTCCATCCATCTGAAGCCAATTTTACGTGTGTAAAGTACGTGTGTGTGCGCGTGCATATGTTTGTGTGTGCGTGAGAGGGTGCTGTTTAAACACCGACCCTCCACCCAAAAAAAAAAAAAAAAAAAAAAACGTAGAGTCAATATTGATTGATCCTGGAGCCTTAGCAATTACCTCCATGTGCAGAAGACCATGTTAAGGTCAGCATTATCTTTGCTCATTTTACGGGTCAGCAACCTAGCTTTCGCAGGGCCGTATTAACGGAGGTAAACACTTTTGCTCACCTTGATGAAATTTACTGTGAGAGTTAAAGGTGGAAGGTGCCGCCCCCGAGGTTGACCCTTGATATTTGGCAGAACGGGAACCGGCGCTAAAACGGCGGCGGCATAAATCAGAAGGGCAATGAAACTGGGCAGTGAAAATGTAATGAGGCTATTAAAATAATGTATTTTATGAGACAACTGGGAACGTTCTATTTGCATTGTTGAATGATGGGAGGGTTTGAGAGTCCAAAATAACCAAATGAATGTGAATAGTAACTCAAATGATTAGTGCTAAGGGCATTTTTGCAACATGTACTGTATGCACAATAGTTTTGCTGCAGTAATGAACTCTGTGAAGTATCACACAATACGAGTAGGTAAGTGTGTATACAAACAGAATACAAGAAATGTAGACCAGGGTGGGCAAAAAATGTCTCCCACCGAGCATTTATATTATCGAGAGTCCTGTAATCTTGGTTACATTGGTTACATGTTGCAGCTTTTTCCTGAATGGGGATTTTTTTTTTTAAATAAATATATTTCACTTAATAATTGATAGATGTATTTATTGTAAATTATATAATCAAAAAAGTTCAGAACAATCTGTCCTTAAGGCTCAAATACAGTAAATACCATTTGCAATGCATGACAAGTCAATAACCTTCACTCATTGTCAAGAATGACCAATTTGTTGTTGTGCAGAGGATGGCGCCCTGGGGTGCCCCCCTACCATCCGACCCAGATGGGTCTACTGAAACTAACTGCTGTTGTAAACTTGTGCTGTGTTGTTGAAGCGTGTCTTATCATTCTCCCTTGTCTGTGCAGTGTCGCTGGCTTCCTGTACACAGTTCTGAGTGGTCTTTGATTCTAAGTAACAGTGTCTCTTGTCAGCTGCCAAATGAAAATTCAGCGGCAGGCTTTGTTAACAGTGCTGTAGATAATGTAGTGTATGGACCTACTTTTCTACTTTTCGCAGTTATTCGCCCCTGTGATTCCTCAGCGCACCGCAACATGCGCGGAGTGATATGTTTTTGCGCGTTATTAGTGATTTGCCTCCGCTGTGAATGAAGGCCGTTGCCGCAATAAAAAGAGCTGAAAGAAGCTGAGCTACGAGGCTTTCTCCATATTATTAAGTTGTTAAAGACACAACAGACAAACCCTCATCCGAGCCAGGGTATATCATGCAATGCATAGCAAAAGCGATAACGGCGGGTGAACATGCTTCCCGGTGGGCCAAACGATAAAATATCAGAGTAGTAGCATCTGTTAAATCATATGAAAGGTAAAGGTGCTATATTGAAGCACACTTGTTTGTATTTATGAATGTATGGATTGTTATCATGTCGTTTTGAGTGATACTGTTGAAGATGAACGATTTCAATTATTGAATGCAGTTAAATGCCCATACACATTGTTTTGCAGTCCGACCATGTGTAGAGCCGTTCTGAAAAAACAAGCACACATTAATTTGATTTCTAAGCCTAACCCTGAAAACAAAAACACCACATTAGGAAGCCGTAGTTGCAAGTTGTCTGCACCAATGTCTTGCAGTTGAAACAATGTTTGTAGAGGAGTGGTGAGAACATCCAAGGATTACCCTAAGTGGTGAATCTGTTTGTATCTTTTGGACATACACTCACACACTTGTATTGAACAAGACACTTGATACACTTGTATTGAACATTGATCTGTTGATCTATAATTGTTAACTGTTACGGTGTTACCTCACATTTAATGGGCTAAGAGTCATAGTTTACTTCAGAGAAGAAATTATGGTACTTCACCAAACAAAATTGCCACACAATGTATGTTCTATCCAGAAACAATGATCTTTTCTGAATTTACTCACAATTATTTACCCAGTTTGAAATCTGAGCCTGTTTAGTAGAGCACAAAGCTATTATTGTTTTGTGTGAAAGCAGTAAGTGGGTCCAAAGGTTAATTTGAAATCCCGCCTTCTACTCGAGGTGCATTTAGTTATTGTGCCTGTCACTACTACCAGTCACACATACTGTAGATGATCAAGAATGCATTATTTGCTGTAAAGAATTGTAAGTAATTTGGAGCAATCAAGCATAATTGGATGATTTCTCTCGGCACGCATGAACATTTTTTGTTTTACAACACACTGTTTCATGGTACGGTGGTTGAGAATCACTTTTCCTTGGTGTACCAGAAAAACCTTGTACGATCTGATCACAGCCTGTTCTGGTAAACTTGCATGAAACTACATTTAAGGTAAAAACGGTCACCTTGGAGTCCAATAACTAAACTGTACCATAAAGTATAGAAATGCACTGGCATGGTAAACAAGAGCAGGCAATTGTAACAAAGACTCAGACCCTTTGCCCTTGTTTGGTTTCCCATTAGTGCCTGTGACAGTTCAAGTTTGTCCGTTGAGCATCCCGCAGTTAGTCTTATCGCCTCACCTCACCTGCTGGGAGGTGACACCGTTCCGGGGTTCACTGAGGGATGTCTAACCCCGCTAGCGAAAGCCCGGGTGACCCTGTAAGCAAGAGTGACAACACAATAATACTCCCTGTGCCCTAATCTTTCATTGGTGGATTATCAGATTAGAGGCCCCGCTTGTTTATGGGCTTGGTGACTATCGAAAAAGTTGATCTGTCAAGTTTATCGTACACTTGTCGCATTAAGGCGGTTTTGGGCCACACAGTTGGCTGCGGATGGCAGATAAGGCAGATATGCTTGAATAGGACCTTCGGAAAATCAGAAACAAAACGCTTTGTGTATCTTTCATTTGATTTCTTTGACCTTTCTTTTTTGATTTCTGTAAGGAGGTACCAGAAATCATCCGCCGGTTAGAGACTGGGGTTAGCGGTTTCAAAGCGGACGTAATCCGTCCCTTCTAAAGGTGATCTCTTTCAAAGACGCCGGCCCGTCGAGGTTTCCTATCAATCTCTTGTTTTGACAAAGCCAGAGTCCATTATTGAACCCTTTGGACGGCATTCACTAATTCAGGCTAACTGCTTCCCTCTTCCTTCGCAAGCGGCGGCAGCAACTACTTTGAAGGTCGTGGCCCCTTCAAAGTGTCCCTGTCAGAGGATATCTGGGAATAACAGTCGCCGATACGATCATTATCTTTATAAATCAAGTCTTATCGGATGTGCAAGGTGGGCATGTTTTGACATCAGCCAGAGTGAGTTGGGAACTTAAATGCACCAATTACTCCAAATCTATCTACCACAAGAACAAAAATGATTGACTTTCTGCATTTACTATTAAGTCATCTACCTGAATGTTCACTCTGTGACTCGACTTTACAGTGCTAGCTTTCTCGTGTTATTAAATCATTTTCCACAGTTATAGTCCCGCTTTGTTTACGGCACACATCACATCATGCCAGCATCATTACTTACTTGCTGAGAGTATTGTTCCAACAATTCCAGCTGTGAAATGTTTCTGATTTTATTCCAGGTGTCTGATGACAATTTCCTGAACCACATTTCCCCCCCCCCAAACACATTTGTCTTATTACACCGAGCATCAGACAAATGTGCTGGAATTGCAAAAGTGACACACGAGGGCGCGTTGGAAATATAAGCAGCTGATCATGTACTGGAGCGTCTGCATAATCATGCAGATGAAATCCTCCAAGTGGAAATTAAAACGCCGTTAAGGTCACGTCTCGCTGGTCCGTGTGTGACTCTTAACCAGTGTCCTTGAAGGATTGTTGTGTTTTACATCACTTCATTTGCATAAGGTCAAAGAAATGTTAGGGAGTGCATCATAGTGTGAAATCGCTATTGTGAAGTAACTCCATGTTTAAGAACACAGCAGAAATGAAGGGCGGTCTACAGACGTTGGTCTGCTGCTCATCCTAATTCCGATGGAGGGGAACATCTGCCACCTTTGCCAAAGAGCCCACTTGCATTAGCCACCGAGTGTTCTTTGGAAAGCCAAACAGGCAAAAGCTTCCTGATTCTTTTCCGCCTAGCTTCGATGAACAATCTGTTTAGGTAGTCTTTTCCAGGGCTAACTTGGAAATGGTATGTTCCAAAACTCAAGCATTACCAGCAGCCATTGTCCTGTTTGTAAGCTTTCTTGACCTTGCACGCTTTTCAATCCCTGACACTGGGTCCAGCGCATCGTTGCTGAAAAGAACGGTGCATAAAAAGCTGTTGCATGTTTGTCGAGTAGAATGTTAAAAACATTGAAAACCTAACTTAAACCCTGTACCTTTGGAAAACATTTCAAGTGTTCCTAACACCCTGCAGAAATAAGACAACCAGACTTCTAACAGCAATGAAAGCATCATGGTACTTAGCAACTTTTTCTGGTCAATGGTGGTGGTCTTTCCACGTCACTTGTGTAAGAATCCTTTGGAACCTTCATACCAAAGTCAGTTCAGATCATTGGTTCCCACAAATGGTTTGTGGTTATGATGGTAGACTACTCAACATTCTTCCTTAACCAGTCAGTGCTGTAGCCCACAATGTATAGAAAGCCACAGAACTCTAAAAATGTGACAGAATGCAATGAGCGGTAGCTGTTTCCAGATGATGAGCTAGATCTGTAGTCAGGGAGCCACTCAGCACCCACAAACAGATTGAACGGGCCAACAAGATGAATCTGTCGACACTCCATTCTGCATATCTCTATTTAATGATATTATATGTCATTTCCCGAGCAAAGAAAACACCATTAGCCAAAGCGGTGAGTCGTAGCGAGGCATTCTGCGCCGGTTTCCAGGCCTCCTTGCTGGTAACATAATTGAAATAGGCCAAGTATCATTGTAGCGTATTTGTTAGTGCTGCTTCTGCTTCTTATGATTTAACTCAGGCCTATTTTGCCAGGTGCTAAAAATCAATTTCGACACTAACTAGTGCAAAGTGCCGAGAGGACAATTGGCTGCCTGGAAAAAAAAAAAAGAGAATTATGTTGACCACAGATTCGAAAGCAGTTATCATTTCAACGGGAGCGATATGCGAGTAGGGGGAAAGGACAAAGAGGTCAGCAAAAGTGGAGTAAGTGCTCCCGCGGGCACAAACACGAGCACCATTCAAATAGCACCCCCCCCCCCACCTCCACCACAACGACAACCATTTTCCCCAACCTACCCCAGAAGAGACCAGAGGAAAATTGATTTGCGCTTTATTCCCGCTCAAATGGATGACCATGCTGGCGGGTGACCTGATGGTGGACCCGTCTGCTCAAATCAGGAAACCATTTGGAAGATATGGCTACGTAGATGCACTCTATGAATATAGTGCCGTGATGGCATGATTTCACACAACAAATCATCTGTAGGTCATCTGGCTACACTGGCGATGGATGCTCCTCACTGGCCCAAATGACGCTTTAAAACATTTCTGGGCCACTAACTGTGACACAAATTGCATCGTCTTAGTGATAATGTTAATTATTTCCATTTGTCAGTTCACTTTGAGCTCTTCCAAAATGTAATTACTATAAGATTGAGCTGCTTTTAATGTAAGTAATCACTAATTTTCGGTCGTCATATTGTCCAATTTTACGACCTAATTTTATTTTCATTGGACTTCATTTTATTCTCAAGGGAAAACGTATCTAGATTGAATTTACGACCCAGGGCAAGTTGTTATTCTGTCTTATCTTACAGGAAATGTTACTTATCTTTAATTTATTACCCATACCAAATAGTTTTTCTGTATCTTATTTTATTGGAATAGTGACCAATGCTCAACTTATTACCAAGTAGTTGTTTTGTCTTTCATCATTACCCACCTTGCGCTGCTGATCCAAAGTGGCATTCTTTAATTTCCAACCCTCGTAGATTAGGATGCCATATGTCCCAGTGTACCATAGTACTACTCTGTCCAACTCACCTTCATCTGTAATTTTGTAAGTTCCCAGTCCGCGTCTGCTCTCTTTCTTCAACCAACATTTCCCTGCCAATGCAGTGTTCACTGGCGGCGCCCCCCCCCCCCCCCCAACCCCCCGCCCTTGATTTCTATGACTATGCGTCTGCTTGCACATTTCTTTCAACACTGGAAATCTGTCTCTGTCACCTGAAAGTGAACATTTCGCACTTGCAATAACTTTGTTTATATTCCGCACCGCAATTTTACCAAGCAGGACAGTAGCGCTTGGAACAGGATTGGAGGTTATAGGGATCATTTCTACTGTGTGTCCACACTGCAGACCTTTGGGGCTTCGAGGGCTGCCAAAGCTGCATTCGCCCACGGAGCAATGTACTCCGTGCCATGTTCTAGACCATATGGAGCACCAGGGTCACATGGACGCCCCGGCGTATCGCATGCTTACAAAATGAGCCAAATGTACTCGCTACTGTCTGCTAGCCTTGGCAGCGCAGATTTTTTTTCCTCCACATTTGCACCTTCCTGCCAGCCAAGAGCACTTTTATTAGGTCCACTGGTTAAATCATGGAGTCTTTTGAAAGTGTCGTGCTCTTCTACCATGGGATGACATCACTGGAACGTGTTTGAGTCTTGTTTGGACTCGGCTGGCGGAAAAAAGTCTTACACTTTGGTTCTGGAATTTGAGATTGAATAAGCAGAACACGTATAGTTTGTGCCAATTTGGATTCGGACACTGTCTATCTGTCCACTGTCTTTGTGGACTGTCCTCAGTTAAAAAAAAAAAACACATTCTCAGATGTATGCCAGTTTGGGCTTACACATGGCAGCATGTCAGGCAATGTCAAAGTTGTGCTAATTTGGGGTCCAATATCTTAAGTGGCTATTTCTGTCCTTATGACATCAGTACTATTTGTCCATTTTAGGGTCTGGTATCCTGGCTTACTATCAAACTGTTTATCATATTCCGTATGACCACGATATTAGTGGTATTTGCTCTCAGATGATTTTTATATCTTCCTTTTCAGTTAAAAGCTGTTTTTATGTTGAAGAATAAGTCTGAGTTTTCAATCCCGGATCTAACAAAATCTTTCTGGGGCACCTTGCTCCGCAATGTGACATGTAGCGTCTTTACTGCTACCCTGTCAGTCAACCAGATCCCATGAATGAAATGATATGGTTTCAATAGGCTGGGGGATAGAGGCACAATTCCGCAGCAGGTTGCAAGCCATTACAAACATGACGGGCATGGAAAACAGTGGAAGATGAATATAAACGCCAGCGATGCAAGACACCGGAAAGGTGTGAGATGATGAAGTGTCTTAAGCACTGTTTGCAGCCCATGTGGGGTCAGCCAGTCAGAGACGACATGGTGCCATAGTAGCCGGCCCTCATTTAATCACCATATTAAGCCAGCCATCCTGCCACCCTAATGACACTGCCGCCAGACGATTTATCTCCCAATTTGATTTAGGGGTCCATTTGTCATAAGTGACTGTTTCACTATGCAATCAATATGCCCCTTTCAGCACGTCGAACACCCTAAGACCTTAAGAGCTCCACATTCATGTAGCGAAGACTTGTTGTGATAAAGTAAATGCTTGGCCAGGCCAAAGGGGCGACGCATCGATCATGACGCGCCGCGTACATCCCCTCGGGTTCTGTCGGAAGACGGCCGTTATTCATAGATGCTGTCACGGCGGCGTGCGTGGCGACCGTGCGTCCATTGGTATTCAGAGAGACATTCTTCATGTCCGCTTGGAAACTTGATGAATCACAGTGTACCCCACCCACTCGCCCACATTATCCAACTTCTTCGTGGCTTGCCAAGTGACAAGAAGCTGCCATACTAGCGCACCTCCTCGGGATCCCTGCAACGCTCCATTGAGCCGCCGGGCAAAGGCACCTATGCTCACTCGAGGGGAAAAAGAAACAGCTGTGCCGCAGACAGCTGCTGGAGGAGGGAGCGGGGGGTCCGTTACTCAACGTGGCAAGACTTGGGGTACGCCCTAGTTTCATCACCTGTCAATCAAATCGCACAGTAGATGAACAAGAATTCATAGTGGTCCGTCAGGACAGTAAGGCTTTCTCACTGACCTACATTCGCAGCATTTCTTCCATCAAAAATGTATTAATATATGCTCAACAGTCTGTTGACTTTATTTCGTAGTTTCTCTTGACTGCACTGTTTCCAGTACATGTGGATGTTAGATTTGTGTTTTTGTCCAGTCAGATGTCAGCCTCTAGTGTGTTGCCATGTCAGTCTAACCTACCCTGGGCTCTTCACAGTCACTAGACAGGCTGATGAAATTTGAATTACATTTGGAATTCGACTGTTTCTTGAACTAATCGGATTTCAGATTCACCACCCACAATAACGTCCACAGTTTTCTCTCCTCTCCTTTGGTTGGTCCGAGCAATATTCTTCAACTAGCAAAACACGTGTGCACACATTCATATATTTAATAATCTTCTCTGGTGAGCATGATGTATTCAACTTGTTCATTCATTTGTCATGTTTTTAGCTCAGGAAATCAATGAAAATAATGAAACCTTGGAGCACTGGTGCGTCACACTTGCAAAAAACTTAGCAATTCATTTTGCAGATCATCCCAAGTTTAGTGCAAAATGTTAGTGCCAGTTGTTGCGAAGCTGTCGTGATTGCCGAGGCAAAAAAGAAAAAAGAAAAAAAACATGCAAATGAGCATAATCACAGCATAAGCGACTTTAATTGCACCTTAATTTCATGTCTAAAAAGAAACTATTCACAGGAGGTTTCCAACATAAGCCTCGGCAGAAAAAGAGAGAGTGGGAGTGCACATAATTACTAGTCGTGGTTATGGACTCCCAAATTGCAGCGAATGAACTGCGCACCAGCCCGATAGCGTCGAGAATGTCACCTCAACGACAACGCCGAAAGTTTTCGAAAGCAAAGTTGCATATGCATGGCTTTGTGAGCGTACGTTGATGGGGAAGTACGCCAAGAAAGAGAGGGCGGTCCATCTTGAAGACAAATTAAATTTGTATTGGCTCTAAAAATAGTGGCTTGTCCAATCGCCCCCCCTACCCCCCCTTACCCATCCCTCCTGCAGGGAGTGAAGATTGAGCTTTGTTGCAAACACCCGAGGAGCATCTGCTGCTGCTGCTACTTCTTCTTTGCCGTAACAGCTTGCCGAGGCCTCAGATGTTCCTTAACAGTTCATTTCCTCAACTTTTCCTTTTTTTTTTTCCCTTCCATGTTTTTATTGTGCTAATTGTTTTTCGGCACTTTCCACTTGAGCGACTCCTTCGTTTGTTTCCCCTCCCAGCCTAACATGGCCAAATGTCAGAACCCACCTCTGCCACCCACTTCCCAGGCGATTTCTTTCAAAACATTGTTTTACCGTTATGCTATGATGCAATGTCCAGGGTGGTTTAGTAACATTTTACGGTGATCAAAAATTCTCCACATTACAAAGCCCGGCTACCATTAATTAAAAAGATTCCCATGCGCTTAGATTCCTACATTGTCAAGAAGCTAAAACAAATGTGCAAGCAAAGAGGCTAATTTGATTTATTCTTTAATCAAATGTCTATTCATGACTCTTTAGAATAATAATGAAGAAGGTATAAAGTCCCCTATGCTTGTGTTGTTTTCAATTGTGAACACAGGGTATTCAGGTCGGTCTGTCAATATGTGCGTCCCGGAGGAGATATGGAAAGGAATAAGAGTCGGCGCCAAAAAAACTCAAGTGAAGCGAGAGAGACGACTAAATAGGACAAAAACATTTGAACCGACGAATGCACTCGGCTGCGAGAGAACTACGGTTGATTGTTTTTTTGTCTTAGTTGTGATTGTATTGTATTTTTTTCACGTTATGTTTACATTAGTGTGTTGTGTACGTCACATTGCGTTTATTGTGTGAGTATTCATTTTAATTTGCTTTTATTTCCCCTTGCTTTACTGTGTACATGCAGCAAGGTCGACATTGCTCAAGAAAATGTCTATTCTCAGTTGCCTTACCTAGTTAAATCGAGATTAAACATTATGTCGATGAGCCAAGGTTGTTGTGGCACTATTGTCCTTTTTCTAAGCCAGGGTAGCATCCACTTATTTATAGTTCCAATCTTTACATATGGATTAGATAAGGGAAGTGCGGGAGTATTTATTGGTGTCCAGGCTGGTCAACCAATCTTTGGCCTGTAGTGTGGTTGATGTACTGTAGGGTTGTCATGGCAACATAAATGACTGTATTCCCCTCAGCAGATCCAAATAATGTTTTGGCGGTTGTATTAGGGTCCAGTTTTGAGCAAAGCTAATATAAGAGATGTCCAGGCTGGTCCACACGTATTTTGACCCTAATGTGGGTGATCCATGGTTGTCATGGTGACAAAAGAGTTGCTGCTCTCCTTTAACTTTGAGGCTGTTTTTATTCTAAGGGCCATTGTCTTCCGAGTGTTGCTTTTGTATTGTCTGTGCTGTTTATTTATTATTTTATAACTGTTTGCACTCCCACTTCCCATTGCTGAGAAGTTTAGAAATGTAAACCGCGTAGGTCCTTTATTCACACAGCGCGACGCCTAGAGAGATCTGTGCAGACACAAAAGTGTGCCGTTGTGCGGCTTGTCATGCTGAATTTTCCCGCGATAACTTTCCCGCACACTCCCTCTCCAGAGTGAGGCCGTGAAAATGCAGCCACGTCTCTGTACTGTGTGCACGGACCTGTGTCCAAATGTTTCACTCGCGGAATTCAAAGTGCTCTTCGTTTTGGGTTCCCCAGGTCATTGTGACCCGAGCATAAAATCTCTCAATCTGTCTCAATAGCATCCGTGTGTTTCTGTGACAGGTCAGATCTTCTTTTTCCTTGTTTTTTATACTGTATGCTGACAGGGAAACAAAAAACAGCAGACAACTTGGAGGTTTATTTCCTGTACTTTTCTTGGTATTCGTGCCCAATTGCTTGTTTGTAACCTTGCTGTTAAATTTGTTTCTTTGATACGCCCAAAATGTTCATGGGTCAATGTGACCCGCGGTGTTTAGACACTGAAAGATAATATTACGTCGCTGTCCTGTTAAAAACGCTTATGTCCAATTTGGGGGAAAAAATAATAATAATTTGCACGTTAATGCGATGTCTCTGTGATGAAACACTATTCACGTAAAAATAAGAAAATTGAAAAAAAAAGGACATTCAGCATTTTTCATGGGACAGCGACAATTTGTATAACTGCTGTAAATTAATATTGTTCTTTGGTTACCATTGGAAAATCCAAGAAATAATACCAATGACTTGCATGACATTTTATACATTCTTAAGGTTTATAATAAACCGGAGATTATACCTTAAATGTGGGTCCGTATATGTAACAGATGAAATACGGTCTAATGGGAATCAGTGTAAAATATCTATCCACAAAAAATGCATCAATGTTAGATTTTTCTGGCCACTTTAAGACCTTTGGGTCCTAGGCAGGCTAATATTTTTTAAAATATAAACCACATGAAATAAAAGATGCATGCATATTTTATTTAATTATATTTTTTTATGTATTTTTTGCAGACGTTTTATGCTATGAAAATACCTTTCCATTTTGAAATATCTTTCCCTGACTTTTATTCTGTGAAAATGATCCTCATAGTTGAAACCCTGCAAAATGTTTTGGTTGCCTGCTGTTGCAGCCTCGCAACTAAAGCATCCACAGGCATTCTCTTCCGACCGGGCTAAATGACGGCCCAGCAGCGCAACGGCAAGGTGAACTCCGTATCCATCCCTCATATTTGCATACGAGCTTAATGACTCCCCCGTGGGCTTTTGGGTGGCCTTCCAAATAAATACTCTGCGTGGTGTAACTGAGAGTGATGCATAGTACTGGTGGGCAACTTATGACTCAGCCCGGGATGATGCACGGCCTCCCAGCCTTAATTGCGGCTCTCGTCGGAGGAAACCGGCCGAGACCTCCTGACCTTGGTGGGGGGAAAAAGGCCCATTTTGGCATGCGGCAGCCTCTGCTCGACATTACTGAGAGAGGGTAGTGAACTATTTATATGCCAACAGTTTTTTTTTTCTACACCGGGAGGAATATCAGGAGCAGAAGTGTCTTACCTGGGGAAGGAAGTGCGTTTACTTAAGGTTTATTTAGTTAGTTTTATGAATGTTGTTTTTAATATACGGGTGTACACCAAGCTTGTAATGAGTCATTAACTTTCCTGTTTTGTTGCAGACCTTTGGGGATTGTTGAGGCCCCCGAAAAGATCTGTCAAAAGAATAATTAAAGCAATTCCAAGAGGACCTTGGGCCTTAATAAGTGGTAATAATATAACAATGAGTTTTTCAGTCTAAAATGTCTTGTGCTTGGCTTAATAAGTGTAATCAACATATAGAATAAAGCCCAGGCTCTCGGAACACAATTGCTGTTGCAGGACATCAACATAACAGGAGGCTAAAAACAATAACGGAACATTCCAACCCAGTGAATTTTCATAGGGCGAAATAAATGGATCGTTTTAATTTACTGCTTTCCCTTAGCCCAACCTTATGGCAACGCTTGTGTGTGTGATGGAGCCAAAGCTTCAAAGACTGAGATCAATCTCCTTAATTAATAATGCAAGGTGCTTGTCTTATCCATTAACTCCAGTTGGCCGTAATAACTTCAAATTGGGCTGGAGAATGGCAAATTTAAATCACGGTGTAATAGAAGTGAGCCCAAGGGGGTGACACATGTACCACAATAAGTCCACATTGATTTTTCCACTGCAGTCTTGCTTAGTAAATGGCGTTCATATTGTATAATGTTTGCTATTCCCCGTGAGGTTGTCTCAAAGCTGCTAAAATCCAAAAGGTGGTACAAGAATCACCAAGGGATGTGTAGGGCATATTTAAAGTGCCGGTGTCTCATTTTAATTTCGCAATATGTCAGATGAATTTGTGTAATTTAAAGCTTCAAATCCACCGGGATCGGTCCACGCATGCCTTCTGACTACTGCGTGATAACGCGACCCCTGCTACGCTTCGTGGTGCGATAACATCTGCACTTTTTGTCACCTTCCGCCGCTTTCCAATGTTCACCGGGCAGAGCAACAAGAGGCAGCGTAATTGAAACGCCACGGTGGCGTTTTAGCAGAAAGCTTTCTGTCCACACCGTGACACCAGAGCAAGGTAATTATGGAAACATATGGCTGACTGGGGTGTCTCTTAACCCTTTCACTAATGACTTTTGCCCATAGACAAAGGGCAGGGGAAGGACACTCGTGCCATTAAGGAGACCCATTGCGCCCCTGACTAAAGATAGGTTCTCGAAAAACATAGATGGGAGCTCTGTATTTACAGGAGATTTACTATGGACAAATTGGTTGGATTCCACCGAAAAATGTCAAAGCCAAAAGCTAAGTATTGTTGCTTTTATCTGATGACTGGTGATCAAATGTTGGGCACAGTTGTAAATGAGTTGGATCCACGAGTGAAAACACAATCCGTACTTTTACTGTCTTTATGGATGCCCAAACACCCCACAGCAGAGGGGAGGCTGAAGGGCTTTAGGAGTGTGAAAAGCCTACCGTAATTCTGGAACCTTGGAGTATTTTGAACAAAACCTCCGACACTTAATTTAAAGACATCTAAAAAGTATTTTAAAAGGGACATTTGCATAATCTGTCACCTTTAAAAATAAATGATAATGTTGAGCAAATGTTGAAGTAAGCATGCCAAGCTCTTAAAGACTGATGGTACACTTTGAGGTTTACACATAGCATTACGGCAATTGCTAAAAGGTTGTTACTTCAAAGCCTTTTCCATTGGCAGCGGCTTCAATTTAGCTCAAGACGACCCACTTCAACTCCATTAACGTTCCTGGCTGAATGCGATCGGGGGAAGATGCGTCCCCCTATAATGCCAGCTCACCTCAGGCAAATTTTTTCCTTCGGTGTTGGATGTGCCGTCTTCCACCCTCCATCGCTCTCTTTCTGTCTTTCTTTCTCTCTCTCTCTCTCTCTCTCTCTCTCATGCTAATGGAGACCAAAATTACCCTCCCCAGCCCGTGCAAAACATACCCACAGCCCTCAGGTAAATCACAGTGTGACCCAGCCAACTGGAGCTTTTGTTCCATTTGCTCTTGTGGCTGTTGGCAAACATGCTGCTGCTGCTGCTGTTGCGACTACACAATGAACTGAAAGCATTGGCGAATGGCGAGGCTCCGTAGCACAATGCGCTGTCGTGGCTCCAGAAGCAGTCATGCAAAATAGTGCCGGCCTTTCCTTTTGCTACGACATTCACGTGAGAACATAACGGTGGTTATTTGATGGTCTCGAGTGTTCATGTCAATTAATTTGTTAGTAGCAACTGTAAAATGTTGTTCTCGCAAGAAAAGGTCATCAACATTGACCATAAACGAAAGTCATGACTAGTTTAAACTGGTGCACAGCAATTACTCACTATATGCAGGGGAAAGGGACTAAGCCGAGCCGCAAATAGCAAAACACAGAATAATTGGGAGCACTTTATTGTTTCCATAAAAAATAAATACAGAGGAAATGGATTGCAGTGTCTGTTGAGAGGCTTTTAGTTGCAAGTTGAGTCATATTTAAAATACATGTTTGAGTTGTAGAAGAATGTTTCTGTCCCTTCGACCCAACTTGGCACTTAGCTCACATGTTTGACTGGTCAATAACAAAAGAACAGATTTGTCATCATCCATCTCTGACTGCTGCTAATTGAGACAGGAAAAACAAGGCATCAACTGTTCGTCTCCTCCGCTAAATGACGATTAGACGCCGGAGACCATATGGTCCGCCTTTGACTGTCATCGGTTCCATTCGTCCCAATCTGCCGAGCATCAGCGCGGTGAGACTTCCCCTTCGAGATGCACAGCAACTGGGGACTGATTTCCTCTGCCGCGTTCGGCACAAGGCAAATATTTCTGACAAAGACATATGGTAGAGAGAAGTGTGCGGCAGCAGGCTGCCAATCCTCCAGCCTGGACTGTTTTCGCTTGATTGTTTCGGGCAATGTCGGCATTTAGTCGAATTCCAGCAGGGAGGCTGCTTCAGGCACACACACGATGACACGATGAAGCGGTGGCTCGTCGCCTCAGCATTTAAGGCGGCGACAAGGAAAAACACGTCTGTGACCCAACACTCACTAATGTGTTCTGTCGTTATCCTAACCCATCTCTGAGAACCTTTCTTTCGCCCCTTCACCCACTGGAATTTGGGGGAAGCTAGCTGACATCAGAGTTTGCTCGCGGTGGAGGTCCTGTCTAAGCTCTGGCAGCTAGGCTGATAGGCAGCCCTGTGGACTGGCAGGCTTTTTAAATTGCACCCGGGTTGATGGCTGGCTGTCAGGAGGGGCAATTTACAGAGAATCTCAGAAGGGGGGAAAAAATACCAGGGAAGGGATGGTGACCCCGAAAAGACATCTCTCTAATCTTGATCAAATTGAGGCAAAAACTCAGATATTCTGGGTACTCAGATTATATTGGAATGGAAATTTCAAGGAAGGAAGCACATCATTAGTTTGGATTTTCCAGCATTCCTCTCATTTTAATGAACCGCCGCAGATACTGTACCGACCATTGAACTGTGCTATCGGTTTTAACCTGTGGGACACCATCCCAACAGCGTCGAAATGCAGCATTTTCCCTTTGGCATCTCAACAATGTGGCCGATTCCTTCCCGCTGCTTAACTTTGCCTCGCTAGTGTTCTGCTGTGTAACAGACAGCGTTTTCAGAATATCGGTTCTTTGCCTTTTTCGCGTCTGCTACTTTTGGGGATCTTATTTTGCTGTCAATCCAAAAGGTTTCCAACGGTACCTTCTCAAGTTAAGACAATTCTTAATTCATAAATGGCCTACTGACATGAATAAAACAACTGGCGGCAGCATGGCTCAGTAGTGGAGTGGTCATCTCCCAACCCAGAGGTTGGGGGTTCGATCCCCGGCCATTGTGACCATGCCGAAGTACCCTTGAGCAAGATACTGAACCTCCACTTGCTCCTGATGCTGAGTCATCAATGGGTGAATGAGGTACAGTGTGAAACGCTTTGAGGACCGAAGCTGGAAAAGCGCTATACAAGTGACAGCCCATTTACCTTTGATTTACCTTTATTGATAGTTGCCCCCTTGCATATGTCCACAGAAAGTCTCGCCATGTTAGCAAACTGCAAAATGTATCCCGCTTCTTCATTCAGGTCCACGCTACGATTCAGGAGGTTATTTCCCCTGTCTTAGCTTTCTGCAGAGTTTTGTGGAAATTGCTAAATTGGCTTTGCATAATCCTACTAAACTCCACACCGTTGGTCCCATGAGGTAGTGTACGTATCAGAGTGGCTTCATTCAAGGCCAGTTATGAGCCATAAATCTATGTAGGGCAGAAGAACTGCAGACAGGTGGCTTCCTTATAACCCGCTGATAAGTGGAGCGTGGTCGTTAATCATTTGTGCCGCTCCTTGACCATCCAGGATACAGTTGTTGTGGATCAGACCAATAGGGCCTACCAATTAACTTCTGGTCTCCCTTCGCAATGCACAGTAGAAATCAGATTGGAAAATGTCACGTTGCGCAGATAAGCCGACTCGTAGACCTATTTCCAGTTGGCGGTAATTACAACACGATGATTTTGGAATTGTAAAGGATTTGTCACGTCCAAGCAAATGGCGGCGAGCGTTCGTTGCGTGCGTTGATAAGACGTGGCACCCGTAAGCCTGTGACAAGAGTCACTAGTGATTATGTGAAATGGCAGCAACACTGTACAACAGTCGTCTCAGCAATTCCGAGATACGGCTTGCATATGAACTAGGAATAAATCCACAACCCCCCCTTCAGCTTTTTGACGGCAGCTATTCACATGCTTAGCCCCCTCGCACTGCACTGCCTGCCAGAATCAATTGCGCTGGCGACCATTGCCAAGCAAGAATTTTTATCTCCCAGCTGGAAAACAAGGGAAGCAATGCGTGGAGAGATGCCGGCCATCAATCACATGATTAATTCTCTTTCGATGCTTTTGAAAGTGAACTTGGCATTCATCTAAAGACCTTGAACGATGATGTGCTAACCGCCCCAACACTCAATCTTTAACCTTTTCAGTGGCCCCCGCAGAAAAGATACTCAGGACTTACTTCGAGTTATTGGTACATGTTAGAGAGTGTTTCGGAGCCTGACCCTGTCAAGCGTAATCAGTGCATAATAAATGTTTGCCCTTTACACTGTATAACCGTGATCACAATGCTTTCGCAATGGCCAAACATGCTGTTATTATCAATGTTGATGGCCTTTTGTTGTCATTCCGCAGCTCTTGAACTCCTGGGAAGTCTGCTTGAGTGCTGAAAGGTAAGCATTGACTTGAGTTTTTGGTTAGTGTGCTGGCACAATCTAAAGCTGCACCTGTGGTAGGAGTTGCACAAGACTAGATTTGTGACCCGGCCAAAGGCACCCATGCAAATGTTGTGAAAATACTTGAAATGTTAATGTACCCAATTTGTTTGCCTTGGAGCTGTATGGACTAGAATTGCACTTTATACCGGCACTGGAGAAGTGCCGTGATACCTCACCGTCAAAAATGAAATGATACCACCTATTTTTAGTACAGGGACCTCTGAACAGTTAGGGAAAAAAATGGCTAGGTGTGCTTTCCTGAAGCTGTTTATTATTCTGTGCAGTAAAACATGTACAGCATCTGTACGTGGAAAGAACAAAAGTCAGATAAGCACGCTATTGTAGACTGTAGCATATGTACATTATTCAGCCTCCCGGGCCCTACACAATAACAGTACGACAAGCGAGGAAGGACAGCAGATGAAGCCGCTGTATTAGACAAAAGTCTTACATTCAGGCAGTCTTCTATTATTTTTCGTGTCAAGAATCCAGCTAAATTCTCACGCAACGAAATAATAACACTATTCTTCTTGTGTGTGGTATATATGGTAAAACACAAGGAATATTGAGTGTGCTGAGAAAGGTACAACAAACTTTTGGAATGGCTGGGAGTGTTTTTTGACAGTTTGCAAGATGAACCATCAAATCATTGGAGCGACGGTTTCCGCCCGGTAACACAAAAACAAAAAGGCGGTGAATGCAAACAGACTGCTATTTCTCACTCTGTCTGTTTCCCTCTGGTCCAGTGCATTTCAATCCACATTTGCACACTGTCTGGGGATTGCAATGATAGGCTACCACTTGCGACTCATATCTGTATTTGTCGTTGTGGTTCTGCGACAAATGTTCATTTAAATGACTGTGAGAAAAAAAAAGCATTATGGCTAACATAGTGGGTTTGAACAGTTTGTAGCAGAGGGGGCATAATTAGTGCAAGGCCTTGGACATGTCATAGTGTATTAGTCAGCCACAGAGCTGGGCATTCCGCCTATGTGACGGGATTTATCCGCCTATGATGGTTGCCCATTTTGTAGGGTATAAACGATAGACGGGCAATTTAAAAAAATAGTCGGACTAAGTATAGCCGCAAGCACATTTTTTTTTCAGCTATGTAATTGTCAATTTGCTGTGATTTATCAAAGGGTCGAACAGTCCTTCATGTATTAAATGCCCAAAATTAACGTCATAACTCGATCTTGGCACTGACTGTTTTGAATCTAATAGAATTTAATTTGGTAGATTCAATGTAAAAAAGAAAATCATAGAATACAATATTCTGTGGGTCACTGGCACTGTAGCGTTGTGATGAGAGCAAAAGGCTGGCATTGAATGAGTTCATAGATTTATTTCCTCACCACTGGTCCTGGTCGGAGTCAAATGTTGCTTAATGTGACTGTTAAGAAGACATTGTTGTACCAACCTGAGGCAGAGGCTGGATGAAAGTGTCTTTGAGGTTTGGTCGCCTACGTGAGGAGAAAATAGTCGCGCTTTCCTCCATTTCCAGCCGCCACTCTTCGCTATCTCTTGTTGACCGGCTCTCCCGTCTCCTCTGTTGCTGCTGCCAATCTTTGCTGCACAGCCCACTGTTTTTTCACAGCAAACAACCCCCACGCCCCCATCCTCCACCTTCACACACGCCTGTGCTCACCTGTATACTCATTTGAGCCTGGGAATGGCTAATGGTCGCAACTGTCTGCTCACGTCAAAGATGACTGCATGAGCTCGGCACGATGGGGCTCAGGTGTGCGCCCAGAGCTGTTCTTCAGGGGAACTTCAGCCAGACCACATGGCACCTCCGCAGCACGGCTCCCGAGCTTCTGTTCTGGCGTCACGCAAAGTTAGCGTGAGGAGAACAAGAGACAATGGCTTTGAGACTGAACCCTGAACTTTCTTTTTTTGGGGGGGGTGGGGGGGGGGGGTGTAGCAGGGTCCAGTCTATCACTGCAAAGAATGGGTCCAAATTATAATATATAACATAATTTATATTCATGTTTTGATTATACCATACACTACAATACAACTTTATTTACAGTATATAAGAGTTTGATATTTGGTCACATGGGACTGCAAATACACAAATCTTACCAAGATTAAGATCAGAGTATTTCAACTGATTCTAGCATTTTTTCATTCAACATCTTAATAACATTATAATTTGTTGTTGCAATTTTATTTCTGGTTATGAGTTCAGCTTGACATAAAAAAAAAAAAATTAATAATTTCCATTATTTGTTCTCATTTTTCTGTCCCTCTTACTTTTTGCATTATACACTGTCATCGCTCATCACATGATAATCCCAGTCAAAAGCGAGCATAATTCCACTGTGCAGGTGTACCTAATTATGTGTCCACTCATTGTTGCATATGACATAAAATCATATCAAATGGACTATATGGTCATATTGGCATGTGCTCAGGCTTTGGGCGCTTTCTGCCTGATTTTAATTTTCCTATTGTGAAGCAAGCCGCTGGTTTGCGGCATTGATTTTATTTGAAAGGCATCTATATTTTGTTTGGTGCAAATGCGAAGCAATTATTTCTGTGTGCATCGGTGTCTCAGAAGTCCACCTCCCCCACCTTCTCTTCTGCTCAATACCCCCAATTTATGTTTTAATTAGTATGATCTACTAAGTGCGGAGGGGCTCTCTGGCCAACACTCATAGTCAACACACATGGTCACGCGTATGTTGTTTTGAAATGAGAATTTTAATGCAGGAAAGCACTCAGGTCTACATCCACATTTACTGCTGCATAGATTATGTGCCATTTGCTCCACGCAACGGTATATGGGTTTGTTTTGACGGAGCGTATTGTGCACTAGTGACAATTTAACTGATCTTGTAATTTACCTACTGAACAACACAGCAACTTTTTTACATTTGTTTATTATGGTGAGAATCTGATATTGAGTCCTATTGTTGCAACAAATTACACAGTTTGATGAGTCCATTGAGTGGAATTGTTATTGTTGCTGAATAATATATATAATATGAAAACTGTTTTAGTGCTTGGAAAATCTGGTTCCTCCTCAGGACCCAAACTTTCTAAGATTTCTTTAACTTGTGTGTAAACAGGAACACATTTGATGACATTTAAAAACTAATTCTGCCCCAATGACATATTTATATGTCATTTCGCAATGGATCTGAAAAAGTCTGGTACTGAATGAATTAAAATGAAACTAACAAACAAAAAAAAAAACGTGTAGTAAACAATTTATAATTCCTACAATCAAATAAAAAATTAAGAAATTGAATTTGTGTGCATGTGTGTGTATGTATGCATGTGTACGTAGTATTTAATGTAAACTATAATTACAAACAAACATTTTGGAGAAGTGTAAGCGTTCGACCAGTCAGAAGCATTAAGATAGGAAAACAGCAATGGCGTTTTCTAGGCGTTTAATAACTTTGACTGCCAGAGGCTGAGCCACACTGTATTTGTTTTCGGATTAGAATGAGGCCGTTCTGCTTCCCCTTCCCCGCCTAATATGTTCCGCATGTGAACACCTCTCTATCGTACCGAGAAATCCAAATACATGTAAAGCTACACCGGTAGCTGTGAGGCATCGAGTTTAATTTCTTTCCCTCTACTTGTCTTACCTCCATTATGCGCAATACAGTACTTGTGACGCTCCACCGGCGGCAGCACCTCATTAGTATAACAAAAGGAGAAACGCAACCCCGGAGCTTGTCAGTTGATGACGTTGTGGGAAGAGTCTCCCTCTTCTATCTCTGTCAAACAACAGCTGGCGAGAACGACGCGACGGAGGCCACGGCCGGACGAGCCGTCAAGCCTCTCTGCCTCTGACAGTATTTTGGCAGGCTAAGTTTCACAAGAGACACCCTCCTGCTTTCATGGCGTGTAGCTCGGTGATAATCGCTCCCACCCCCCACACGGCAAAAGTAGTCTTCAATAATGCCGTTGTCGCCAAGTGACGGCAGGGCGTAGGTTACGATTGGTTGCACTCGGATGGTTGACGAGATTCAGTAGAAAAAAGCAGCCTATCCTTGATTTTCTTGACTAAGGTATCTTACACTGTCCAAAACCACTCTATCTTCGCTCTCTGCTCACCATGCATACCACCACTCACACTCTCCAATACAGCAGCCAAAATCCGCACTTGTTTTGGTCAAGTGTGTTTCAATTTCCTGCCCAAAATGACAGGATCGCTCCGCAACAAATAATGATTTTTTTATCCCAACTAGTGTCTTTGAAGAATTTTTGGGAGAAAAGAGGTCTCAAGACACAGTTACAATTTTCAAACATATTTTATTATTTCTTTTTCTTTTCCACACAAGACTCCTATTGATTCTCCGCGATAGTGTGGGTCTTTTTTGTTTGTTTGTTTTGATTGTCATCATTATCCACCAGGCGGCACCGTACTTTCTTCCATCTTAAAAAAAAAAAAAAAACGACAATCTTATCATTTGCCCCATCATGGATTAAATCTCTTTCCAAAGCATGCAGCCTTTCTCCTCTCGCCCTTATCCCTTTTCAAAGGCCCTGTAATTAAAAGTCGTCTTAAAATTGACTTGCTATAGCTTGGCCCAAAGCCTCGGCCAGGTTATCAGTGTCGGGGGTTAAAGCAATCTCTCCTGCAACTTCCCCTCTAGCCGTAGGAAGCCCGATGCTTTTCTGCACATCTCAGGGTGAGGCCAAAGCTCAACCCGCTGGACAAAAGAGCTCAACAGTAATGCCAAACAGTGGTTGATTTCTTTATCCTAGCTTGGTGACTAATCTAATACTGCACATAAAAGAAACACAAAGAAAGCTCTGTCAAATTGTTCTGCATTTAACCCTTCTGTCATGATGTGAGTTAAAATATTTTCTTCAATATGTAGAAAAAAAACCCACATGGCTCAATATGAGCAATCTACTATAAATATTGATTTCAGTGGTTGGTAATGGAGTGAAAATCACACAAGAGGGTTATTGGTCTTTTTCCACGGATTATGGGTCAAAGTGACCCAAGAACATTACTTCTGTTACCCAGAGAATGAACAAACTCGTGGATAATTCCGAATTAAATTTACTATAATTTTCGAATCAAAATGACATAGAAAGTCATAAATTATAATCAATGATGTTCCAACCCAGTAGGGGGCGTTTGTACCTTACAAACCAGTAAAGTTGTTTCCATGTAATCGTTAAAGTGGAAGTCAAACAAAACATATTTTTTTCCAAGAATATGTTCTATGCAGGCCCACTACTTGAAAAAAGGCATTCTGATAAATTGGATTAAGAGTTAATCCACCCGTTTTTAGCCATCTCTAAGGACGGCCATTTTGTCACTTCTGTTGACTGAAAATGACATCACAGACGCTCAGGGCTCAGATAACGGCCAATCACGGCTCACCTGTTTTCTGAAGCTGAGCTATGATTGGTCGTTATCTGAGCAACTGCGAACAAAATTGCCACCCCTTGAGAAAACTACAAAAGGGTGGACTTTGTTTCTTAACTCATATTCCACAAACATAATATTAATCAGAATGCTCTGTTTCAACTAGTGGGCCTGAATAGAACATATTCTTTGAAAAATATGTTTGGCTCGACTTCAGCTTTAAATACAAACACTGATAAGGCCATGAGGCGCTTGCTACATACATCTAATTTGAGCAGCTCCCACCTCACACGGCCTCATTGTAATGCCACTGCGTATGAGCCATTGTGGCCGGAATGACAGCAAATGCAATATTTGCTTATGGACTGCGTCAAATTTGACAAGGCTGGATGCCTCACCGAGTCAGTGAAATCACAATGATGAGGCCACTTTTCATGTGGAGTCCGCCAGTGCCCTGACCTGCTGTCTTATTAAAACTCAAGCCTCTTGTAGTGAACTTCATGTTCCGGCGTCCGGTTGGCGACGCAAACGCCTTTACCAACGGCCGATCACACACGTCGACGTGGCGTTACCAACAGATTTGCTGCGATGGAACAGCAAGACACTCTTTTTGTGACCCGCAATACACGTCGAGTTGAGTCGCACAGCACAGTGTGGGAGGCAGTGACACAAAACTAATGCCATGTCACACAGACTGTCAGCAGATTAGCCGGTGGATTACACCCCGGCCATTAGATGTGCACACGGCGACAAGGCCACAAACATGGCAGGGAGAGAGAGACACGCAGTGTTCAAAGGGTCGGCCGTATGCCTGCCGACGCCGTGGCATACGATCCAAATCGCAGGAGGCGGATGCGCTAACCGCTAGTCCACCATGCTGCTAAAAGAGATGATACACTTCTTTAAAGAATGGTTTTCGGTGGAGAAACCGTGATATAGCCGGGGGACACTGCGCGTTATCGGCACCTCTGACTGCTTCGTCTCTACCACCTTTGTGGTATCCCATATTCCGGTGCCGAAAAGCCGGAGCTAAGGCACCTGTGTCATCTTGTTTACAATCCAACCGAAACACCAAAGCCAGGTCAAAACTGAATGGTCGTCCAACCCATATGATCAAGTAAAGCACCGGTCCCCAACCTTTTTTGCACCACAAAACGGTTTCCCATAAAGAAACATTTTGCTGCTCCAGGATTTTGTTTAGGTTAGCGTCATTGAGGAAATTCCCGCTTCACCAAGATAGAATGCTGGAATTGGACCCGAGGTATTGTGCAGTTTAGAAATCTTCGGATGCCTCATTTGCGAGCCTGTCGCCACATATTAGGCAGAGCGTGAGAATCACCTGTAGTGATGAAGCCATATTACTAGTAGTAGGACTGCCGATATTGTCTCTTAAATGCTGTTTTGTTTTTCTTTGAAGCTGTCAGCTTTTTTCCCTTTGTGTCATTATTTGTCCTTTTCGCCTTTCCAAAGAAAAAGTGTTTGCTTTTTGTTTCTAATTTTTGCTGGCCTGCGGGCTTACTTTTTTACTACCGTATCACGGGACCAAGTTGAGCAGTTTGACGTGTAAAGAGACACAGACTAACGCGCCAGATTTACGAAACAAATCTTCTTTCAAACTCTGATGTTCAATGGAATATTTGTTGTCGAGTTTCTCTGTGCGGCCCAGTGCTGTGAATGTCCCAAGTGGCTGGCATAACGCGGAAGTTCCGGATAATTAAACGGTTATTTACCCAACTTTTCATCTTTTCTTGGGCTATGGAACAGCTTAACATCAAGTCACTGGTTTTATTTGAAGAAGCACAATAACAAAGATAACATATGGAGTCCTTTCTGATGGACATATTTTCTATAGACCGATCCTAGCAGAGCCAGGCAACAATGGCGCTTTTGGGCTTCCAAGTGGAGTCGTCCCTCCACTCTGTTGGGGTTTTATTTTGACGATAATCGCTCTGGCCGCCCCTGCCACGGAACCACTTTGCAACATGTAATGCCGCATAATTGCCTTCTTGAGTTGCCTGGTGGGGGCTCCATTCGAAGATGCTATTTTTCCGTGCGGGAGTGGAGTGGAGGGTGTCAAGTTAACCGCAGCTAAATGGAAATGCTGATATCCATTCAGACTGGGAATTGTATTTAAAAGAGTCTCGTTGTGTCCATACAGCAAGGAGAATAATTGGCCACTGTGTGATTATTCTTGGGCTGGCTTTGCATGCGCATCCGCACGTGTGTGCACCTGAACCTGCGCTGCTGTGAAATAAACTCAGCGGCGCTTTGAACGAGATCGACGACGACTTAGTGTACGAATCCCCGCGGGATACTTCTCTTTATTAAGTTACATAAAGCAGGACTGGTGAGAGGAAAAAGAACGAAGGGACCCCCTCGTGCTCTGATTGGTTGACTGCTAACAAACGCTAAAAACGAATTCCACACCAGCTAACCCCAGTAATGTCACGCAGGAGCCGTTCCACCGTTTCGACTGCCTCGCGTGCAAATGCAGGTCGAGGGGCTACTTTAGATTAGCCAGAGAAGGAGAGGGCGAGGTGGATGGGGGCAGGGGGGAAGCAAACTAATTTGCCTTTGCCACTTTTACGAGCATTTAATTTGGAACAATTAAGATCTTACGGCACCGCAGATTCACAACACTAGAGTGACAGCTGGGAGTCATCCCATAAACCTCGGAGCTGGTGAGCGAGGCACCTTGCTACGCGACTCGCTTTCACAAACACTCTGTTCACTTTCTTCCTCAGTTAGCCGCTTCCTGCCCAATTCAGCCGATATCTCCATTCCTAATATTTAGAAAGTGGAAGGGAAGTGGAAAATAATGCTTCCCTTAACAACAACTCCTAACCCTGATGTTTAGGAAATTAGGAACTATACCCAACCGTAAACCCAACGATAAACCTTAAACCCTAACAATGAACTCAAAATCCTAATGCCGAACGGAGAATTGAGTGGGAACCACTCCTAAAGCCGATGAATATCCCCCAACTCGGGGTGGTGTTCATCTCACTTGGCGAGAGCACCAGCCATGTGTTGAGGCGACAGTCCTCGTAGTAGGCGACCCCGGTTTAAATCCTCTAACGAGCGGCTTTTTCATGCAGGTCATTCCCTTCCTCCTGCTTCCTGTCTCTTCTTCAGCTGTCCTGACCATTACAGGCAAAAAGACCCAAAATAATGCTTCAAAAAAAATAACCTCCAACTTTTGCCACAAGCTCAAAAATGAATATTTGAAAATTTGGAAGTAACCCTAACGCTAACCCTAGCAATAATGTCAAACCGTTGATCTTAACCATATCCCATACCCCACAACCCTAATTTTAAGAAACTGGAATGGAGTGCGAGCTAACCCATACCCCCTAACCACCAACTCCAACACCACGCCCTTAACCCTAACTTCAGGAGGCAGCTCAGCCCTCTCAAACAAACACTGAAACGGAGATTGTGCAGCAGGAGAGGCAGTGGAATGTAATGGCACATCTATAACTTCAGCACACCGTAAATTTGAATTGAAGATAGCCTTGTCAGCACCCAGCCACCGCGTCAACATCCCCCCCTACCCTCATCGATGGCGTCGAAGGGCAAAACTGATGAAGGTGCGCTTGTGAAAATGTCAGTTTGCGGGGTGGACCACTGGCCTGAAAGAGAGAAAGTGTGCATGCACTTCGGCGGGAGCGCTTGACAGATAGCGGCGGTGGCGCGAGCTCCTTTTCATGAACACTGAACTGTAAAATGGAGGAGCCGCCGCAAACAACGGCCTGTGATAAATAGCCCATGGGGGGACGGTCCGGGGTGGGGACGTGGGGCGGGGATCAGCGTGGACGCTTCTCGTAAATGCCCACCAAATGATGAAGATAGAAAGAGATGATGTTTTTGTCTGCGTCGGTTTTGGGTGAGCGCGTAACTTTGCAACTGGGCAACTTATAAGTAGGGCGGCATTCCTCGCCAGTCGCGTATTGAAGTTCAGTGATATCTTTTGGTTTGCCTTGTCATCCAATTAGGAAATCCTCCAAAATCTTTAGTTTTAATGACCTGCGGAATCGTTTGCTGCCTTATTAAATGGGTTGATGATCACATTTGTTGTTGATTAATTTCCCGACAAGCACCCCGGTAATTAGCAGAATGTCAGCTCGCCATCTAAGTGCACGAAGCACATGTGAAGTTGTTTGAAATGCAGTTAAGTTATGCTCGCAGTTAACATGTCAGCAGAATTTCTGCACGACAGATGTCTTTAGCAACTTGGGCAGGTGGGTGTTGATTTAATGTGTATCCCTCCCGACCCCCCCCCCCCCCAACCGCCATTTTGCGCAACTGCTTCCTTCAAGCTGCTCCACACTGTCCCAGCAGAGCTCCCGATGGACCTAATTGATACTTAATTCATTGTACCCAGTGCACCTCCACCGCCATTTCCACTTCGAGAGCATGAAGTCCTGAATACGCATAACTTTGCGTGTCTGGCAAACGCTCGGTGCTCAAGTCACATTTGCTTGGCTCATGGCAGGTGAAGCTGTTTGGGTCAAGGGAGCGTTCAAGTGTCAAGTGGGATGTTTTCGTCAGATTTTTATTACAGTGAAACATTTGGACTGACCACCCGAAATTTGTTTTCGTCTTTTAAGATTTCCTATTTCTGTGTCTGGGCTAACAACCATGAATCCAAAAGCCAAGAAATTGTTAAACTGATAGTTTATGATCAATAAAATAACGTGCAACCCTTTTCTGTTATGATGTGTGACCCAGTAACAACAAGCCTGGAACCCAAAATGGTTCCCCACACCAAGTTGCTTTTCAACTTATCCATCCATCCATCCATTATCGATACCGCTTCTCCTCACGAGGGTCGCGGGCGTGCCGGAGCCTATCCCAGCTGTCTTCGGGCAATAGGCGCGGGACACCCCGAATTGGTTGCCAGCCAATCACAAGGCACACAGAGACAAACATCCGCACTCACAATCACACCTAGGGGCAATTTAGAGAGTCCAATCAACCTACCATGCATGTTTTTGGAATGTGGGAGGAAACCGGAGTACCCGGAGAAAACCCACGCAGGCACGGGGAGAACATGCAAACTCCACACAGGGGGGCCGGGGCCGGGATCAAACCCACGCCCTCTGAACGGTGAGGCGGACGTGCTAACCAGTCGACCACTGTGCCGCTTTTCAACTTATCGCCAAATAAATTAAATAATTACTTCCTGCTAGATCAGCTGGGTTTACGGCAGTAATCTCTGCAAACGCACTTATTGTTGTTTATTTGGTGATTAATACTGGATGTTAATTAGCTAATCCAAGACGCCTCTGCCTTTACAGTTGCAGCCAGTGAATACGATATTCTTCCTGAAAATTTTTTATTTTAATTGTACGTTGTTTCCTGCAACCATGCTTTTCTCGTTTGCGTTTTTTATATCCAACAATCTCAAAAGATCCGTCACCCCAAGAGAGGGAATTTTGGTCCCAAAGTGAGTTATGATCTGATAGTAAAGCCAACTGGCGTAGAGCCAAACCGTAAACCACCGCTTCGCTATCACGTACATAATAACACTAATCCATCTTAACAATCATTTCCATCATAAAATGGCACATTTTCTTCAATGCCACGACTCCCAAGACCTCAAATTATGGCGAAGCTTTAATTGCTCCAGAAAGTGAGCCCACATACTCAGCCGTCCATCACCTTTGACAGATTGCAGGATCGGAGTTTTTCTCAGCCAAAGGCCGCAGAGTTGTACTTTTTGTTTTTAATTATTATTATTATTTTGGCGCCAGCTGAGAGACATCACCTTGGTGACGCTCGCCACCCTTCTTGCTGATCTTGGGTTGCGACCATAAACAAGTCAATCTCCAGCCACGGTCTCGACATTGCAGGATTAGATTTATCCGCTTTGGAACGATTATCGCAAAGGCGGCGTGAGTCGTACTTGATGGGGAAATTAATTTTACGGCGGCTGCTCTACTTGATCAGGATTGTGCGTAAGGCAGGGAAGGGAGGTCGATTGGCCGCGGGCTTACAACTCTGCTTTTGTTTCAGACAAGTTATACCCGGCATGTCATGTTAGCCTTAACGATTGCATTGGTTTTGGCTTTTTTAATTCTTGACCTTTGCTTTGTCTCGTCACCCCAAAGCTGTGGTCTTGACTTGACTGATTGTGCTCTTTACTACAACAACTTTGTCAAAATTCAAAGTTCAATCCTGGATGTGCACCTTTTTTTTTTTTTTCCCCTAGCCATCCTCTCAACCGAGACGACCAAGTATTGTACGATCCCTAGTGAGTCTCACAAGTATACATGACTCAAGATCTAGCGTAATGTGTTTGCATTTTTTTTTTTTTTTAACCAGTATACCTCCATGAGGCATATCTGCATGCCAGCAGGTTCTCAACACCCACACAAGCACCAGCGTTGGACAGTTTGCACAAGTTGGAGAACTTGAACTAAGTTCTAGCTATATTCATCCCCCAAAGCCGGTCACTTAGCAGCATGCGAAGGAGAAAAATGATAATTTTATTCGACATTACCAGTGAAGCCCCACCTATTCAGAATTAACTTTTTTTTTTTTTTGTGCGGAATCTATCATCAGTCTTTTACCCCCAAAAAGTTGCCTATTCACACTTTGTGCTGATGCCACAAAATAACGCCAACCCTCTGAAAGTATTAATCAGTGTCAAGGAAGTATGACATGTCTTAACATCTGCCGCATTGCATCACATGACCGACGCATTGCACTGCATGTTGGCAACACGTCTGCGGCACATGCCACGCACCCGGCAGGAATTGTTGCTGCGTATACGACGGCGCGGTCTTCTCTCTTGTGATTGGTCCGTTATGTCACATGTTGCAATGACGTGAACTTTTCCCCGGCTCGGTTCTTTGAGGGAAATGTATTAATTTAATAACGGAGGAAAGGATCCACCACGCAGCTTGTTGCTGCTGGTTTGGCAGTGGCGTGGGTGTATGTCACATTGCCGCAGTGACGTGCCTGTAGCAGTTCAGTTTAGCCTGGGTTGTTAGAGGAAGTGACAGAGTCATTGCCACATGTACGCATGACCTTGGCTGCATTTCTTTCCCCCAAATCAGATGATGTGCAAGTCTTTCAATTTTAAGGGTGATATTGTTTGATGAATTTGAAATGAAATTGAGTTTTTTTTTCCGTCTCTTACTTTGTGCTACTTATACCGTTTTAAGTGCTACTATAGGCAATTCTGACCGGGGTGCTTCCATTACTGGTGCTTTTCGGCTCTTCACAAGAAAGCTCAGTCCTATAGATTTGACCGTGTACTCTATTAACATGATAATGCATTATCCCTCTCCAACTGGTCGTCATTACACAGTGCAGGTGTTCCCAATGAAATGTCCCACCAGTGTAGATTTCATTGCTGTCGCCCCCTGTTGACTGCTGGAGGGAAGTGAGGATGAAATAGACTTTAAAAAGTGGCTAACTTTGCACCATTGAAGAGATAGGAAGGCTTATCCTTCGATGTACTCTGCATAGATGCGTGCTCCTTTTATCCCGTTGCAGTATTCTACTATTATAAACTGCCTATAATGATAGTAAATGCATTAATGTACCAGAGTGCATTACTGCGGGTGGGATGGGGGGGGGCATCATGAGTCTGTTTTCACAGACGCACACATACACACACCTCCATGTCAGTCTCCACACTGGGAGAGAGAGAGAGGGAGAGAGAGAGAGAAAGAGGGAGGGTGGGAGGAAGGGAGCGTGACGTGCGAGCAGTACTTTCGCAAGCCACAGTCTCGCCACATTCACGCCAATGGAGAGCGGGACGTAGACGGAACCCACAAACCCCGAGATTATTCCTACTCTAAATAACACGAGACGAGGAGGAGGAGGAGGAGGAGGAGGAGGAGGAGGAAGAATAGCGGATTTGGGTTTTCTTTCCATGCTTCCCCACGTTGTTGTTGTGTCTCCTACTGGACTGTCGTTGCTGGATTAAAAAAAAAAAAAAACCAAAACAAAAAAAACCCAAATAAAAGCAAAAACGGTGCACACTTTGCTGAAGACGTACAAGAACAAGACGAGTTTGAAACTGATTGCAAAAATGCTGATAAGGTAAGAAGAGTGAGCGTGTGTGTTTGTGTGCGCGTGTGCACGTGTGTGAGCGAGACAGCTGGGCTGCCGCAGTGATTTCAGGTGCGCTCAGCTGTCACCCGCAAAAACATGCTTTGACTGGCCTGCTGATGCATTTAGGGGCACCCCGGTTTTTTTTTTGTTTTTTTTTTATGTCACGGTCCTGCATTCCATTTTGATTGCATTGATTGTTGTTTTTTTTCCCCAAGAATAAGTCTTTCCCATTTTCATTGATTCATCCAGTATCAAAGTATCAAATTCCAACAAATCTCCTTTATAGCACTTGCAAATATGTGGCATTGCGTTTGTTGTTTATGCAAACAGATTCATTTGAACTTCTGAAGTGTTTCTTCACTTTTCAGTATTCCGAAATGAATCATTGACAAGTCCATGGTATTAAGTAACCATTTGAAGCTGAACTTTGAGTGACTAGAAGTTGCGTGTGTGCTCTTAGAAATGGAGATGTTTGACAAAAGTGCCAAAATGATGCCTTTAAAACTCATTTTGAAAGGCCGTGCATTTAAAAATCACCAAATATTTGCTGTTATTGAATGTAGCTCGAGGTCAAATGCCACCGCTTTAACGACTATTTCTGACAACTTGGCAATTCTCCTGAGATGTACGCGTTATTCTTGGCGTGCTATTTTAGGTTTGTCGTCATTTCAAATTGAGTTTAGTGGCAGTGCTCCTGAGCTGAAAGTGAGCAGTGCACTTTCGGGACCACTAGGGGGCATTTCTTAGACGCTTGTCTGTGAGCCAAACGATATTATGACGTAAAAAAAAAAGAAAAAAAAAGAAAAAGTGCTTTGAAGAGCTGGTGATCTCATATGGTGTCTGGAGAGAATGAAGCAGGAATGTTGGAACGAGATTTTATGTCTTTCAGATGTCCTGTTTTTTAAATCTGCCGTGACATGTGGTTTAAATGTTAAGGCTGCAGACGAAGCACCCCCCCCCCCCACCTCCCCTACCTCTTTAAAATTTCTGTCACGTCAGTTCTGGCATGTGATTCGTTAGTCACAAAAAAAACAAATTCATTAATCATTCAAGGCTTGGATTTGGAGCACTTCTGTGGGTGCAACTGCAGCCCAGCGCAGAAAGTGAAGTCCATAAAGATGACTTTGGTGTGGAAGAACTTGCCTTCCACCCTGCTCTGACATCACAAATTGTGAATGAAATATATGTCCCTTTTTCTTTAAAAAGCCAATTGTTGACATCAGTCCTGCTTACGAGTGGGATTGAATTGTGTGTTTTTCGATGATAAAATTGGATTTGCATGCTTTTCAGTGAAAAATCCAGAACTTATTTTTCATTGTTTTGTTGGATTTTCTTTCATTTAATTTCAAGACACAGATACATGCTTTTAATTGTACATTTTTAGTTTTTATTTTATTTGGAGTCAAAACATAGGCATTTTGTGAGATTAGATCTGTTTTTTGATTTTTAATCATTGAATTTGTTGTATTTTATTTCATATATTTTTCAAGACTAGCTTTTCAGACGATGTGATAAAACTGCAGCTTTTCATTTAACAGCAATAATTTCTTGAATATTTTTATTGTATTTCTTCATGCAGAAATTTAGAGTTTTAATATAAAACCTCCTTATTTGATTGTATTTAATTGATTTTATGTTCCTCAAGAATTTACTATTAAGCAGCATTTTTTTTTTAATTGTTTCAATGGGGTTTTGAGGTCAGGGCTTAGTCAAGATCCTCCATACCAACGCACATGTATAGTCAAATATTGCTGAGCATTGCTACATACAAAGTAAACGTGGATGCTAACTGCTAGCTAGCTTCCATAGTGAATGGTTGCAAAATAGGGTGCCACCTCATGTACGTGCGAGAAGGCCAGTGAGTCCCACGCATGGATGAAACACACGTTTTGTTTGGGGCGCGGCAAGCAAGAAAGCGCCTTGATTTCGCATGAGAGCGAGTCGCACGGGCGGCATAATGAAGCCGTCACCACTTTGCCCTCGTTCCGCGTTCTCGCTTATTGACTTGGCGAGCATTTTAACCTCGACTCCCGCATAACGAGCTTCAAGGTTGGCTTGCTTAAAAGAAACCAACCGCTACAGGGCATTACACATTACATGTCACAGATCGCTAGCATGCTAGCTGTTTTTTTTTCCTCCGAGTGGCCATGGGGTTGGAGGAATCATTTTTGCGCCCAAGCAAAATAACCTCTGCTGACCGTCAGTCTGTCAAGGAAGGAAGCTCAGCCCCGGCTGAGCTTGTTGGACCACGTTAAGTCATCGTCTTGCCTCCCGCATCCCACCATATCTTTTGCGAATGATGCGCTGGAGCGCATACAGTAGTATTCTGAGAGTCTGGCAAAAGAAAGTCATGATGGCATCTCCAGCTTTGCCTTTCTTTTATGATGCAATTGTACAAGCTAATGATACTCAAATGAACTCTTGATGAAGCGCATACAGTTCTATCCAAATTATTGGTGAGAATCTGGCAGGAGGTACACATCCATAATATATGATTCATGATGGTGTCTCCCCGGTCAAAATGCTTTAGTCTCTTGGATGGTGTACATGCATGAAATACCAAGGACACTTGATGGAGAGCATACAGTACAATTGTAGTTGTAGGTGTCAATCTGGATCAGGATGTGTGTACAGGTTGTTGACGATTCATCTCCCTCTTTATTGATGCGTGCATGTGTATCTTTTATGATATACCTGTACAATCAAATACAACTCGAAATGACAGTTGATGGAGCGCATTCGGTACTCTCTGAGAACACGGTCAAAGGTGCACATGCAGGACATTTGACTCACTATGCCATCTTCTGTTTTGCCACCATGCAGGCATCTCTTGTTTGGTGCACCTTCACAAGCGAATACAACTCCGATTGACACTTGGTGGAGCACACACGGTACTCTGAGAATCTGACTAAAGGTGTGCATACGTGATAGTTACCATGGCGTGGCACACTTTGTCACCAACTCCCTAGTATGGGGCTCCTACACCATTGAATACAACTCTGAATGACACTGGTGGAGCGCATACACCACTTGGTCAGAATCTGGCTAAAGGAGTGCATACGGGATGACACAATAGCATATCCTGCATCTTCACAGGGCATGTCTCTCTTGTATGGTGCAGCAATCCAGTGACAATCTTGGTGGAAGTCATACAGTACTCAAAAGGTGCGCATACAGGCATTCAACAATGTGTTCCAGAAGGCTCTCGCAGCTGTCCTCCGCTCGGCTTTGATGCCCGAGGGCATTTGTGAAGATGGTCTGAAGTGGGGAATGTGCGAAATAAACTCTGAGGAATTCAGAACGAAACAGTGTAAATTTTTCGCTATTGTTCTTCATTTGCTGCTCTCATTTTGCATTCCTGCATTGGCGCACTGTCAGGAGTCCATGTAACCCAAGCATGTTCCCCCTCCACTCAATCTGCAATTATAGCGCGCTGCTTTGAAGAAGCCAGGCGGAACTAAAATGACTTTTTGTGTCCGGTATAATGACTGCCATTTGGAAGCGGGCATGTAGCGGTGGCGGCGGTGGGAAGGGTTGAGGAGAAAGACGCGGTGGGAGAAAAGGAGCTGGAAAATGGCTCAGGTCACCTCTGTCTCTAACCTAAAGCAACTGCAAATGAATCCACACCGTGTGGGCAAAAGTACCGGGACACGTGGCTGTTGAAAGTGCAGGGTTAGGGTTGGGGAAATCCCAAATTTAAAGATGTGTTTATTTTATTTTATAACCCTTGGCATGGAAATAAACATTTTATACTGTTAACAGGTATTCGATCTGTGTATTTATACTTTTTATTCAATTGAATTGAATAAGAATTCAAATCAATATCAAATCGAATTGAATGACAGTCTATAGAATGGAAATCCAATCGGAAATTGGAAGTTCTTAACAAAACCCAGTCCTATTGAAACGTGACCTTTTTTTAAACGGTGCTACAGTAGTCAGTACCTTGAAACCGGTACCTGCTCATGCCAATCATACAACGCAAAAAGTATACAATACAGTAGTTGGTATCACTATAATGCAGTTGAGGACACAAACTCATCCAAACAGGTCCAGAAGGTTGTGTTGCTCATTAGTTATTTAGACCCTGGCTTGGTTGGGGGGCCAAAGTCTGCTCCCAGGAATTTCATGCATGTATTTGGCAGAGCAAATGGTTATCCCCCCCGGGAGGTACTCCAGAAGCTCTCTGTGTGGGAAAGAAATGAGCGACTAATAGACGTTAATGTGACTGGCACTGTTGAAACTACCCCAGACCTGGAAAAGGGCCCTGTTAGTAAATGAATCACTTCTCTGTATTAAGTATAAAATCCCCTTCAGCATGAGCGCTTGCTCTGTCTCCAAGGCTGCGATCTCGGGCCGGCTTGCTTTCTCTTGTTTCGTTTATATTTTAAGAGGCGTTTCATCGGGTTGCATCACACCGCGACAACAGCGGTTTGCATTTAGCGGGTGACCCTCCGCCCACCGTATTTATACTATGCCGGTGTGTCATCTTATGCTTCCAAAGGACAGTCTCTTTCAATTATTTAGCCTTTTGCGCTGAACTATATTTGGAGCCTCACATTCCTAAACCTACCAGATGAGATGGCAACAGTTAAAGATAGCGTGCCTTTTTCAAACGCACACTTGGATTACTCCTTGTTAAAGCTCACGCCGAAAAACGATCTCTTCTGAGGTCATGTAACGTAAAAGTACAGTTGGCCTCGCTCCAATGGTATTCCATGTGGACTTTCCTATTTAGCTGTCTTGTCTTTGCAAGTCTTCCTCTGGAGCGCAGACCCCGAAGAAACATTCCCAGAGGGCCACGGTAACCGGACACCAGCACGTCAGACCAAAAGGAAAGGGAGAGTTTGTACGTGGGGATTGAGAATGCGAGGCCACTGAAGTTATGCCAAGGCCCAAGGCAACAAATGACTTGGGAATAAGGTTGCCGACTGACACGAGGAATGTGGCCAGACAGATGTCACGCGCAAGTTGGGACGGAATACCATCATTTTAAAAATCGACACGGACGAGAATAGCACTTCGTCCGACCTTCGCCAACAATCCAAAGCATGTCACGGTGAATGCACCGACACCAAACTGTCCACCCCGGTGCGATGCGAGTGGGCTGTACCAGCAAACCGGTAGAAATCAATTCATTTATCTGTAGCGGAGTTGTCTTATAGCATCTCGTCACAGTTTGCTGCCATGATGTTTTGTAATTTAGCGTTGTCCATTGACTTGATACTCGATTGTTGTCAGGCATGGCTTTTTGAGTCTTTTCAGTGGGCCTACTCATGATTGACATGTCTACCATATATATATATATATATATATATATATATATATATATATATATGGTTGGTGAAAGTGACGCTAGCTGGCCAAAATTCCATGAACGTGTTTGAAATTGTCAGAAGTGATGTGATTACAGTACTCAAGATATGGATTTGATTGCATGTAATATAGCCTTTCTTTGGCTGCAAATCAAAGGAGGAATTTTAGCGTGAAAAGACAATACGGCATTCATATTGATGGCTCGCCTCGGGTGTGGAGAAGAAGGAAATGAGAGTCAATTGCCTCAGCTTATTTTAAAATATGAACCGCTAATGCAAAGTATTATGGATCGTGCCATAAACGCGCCTCAAGCTTTGTCATTGTGGCCTTGCTTTTTCGCGTGAGCAATTCGCCAAAGTTTGTTGTGAAGAACAATACATTTAAAAAAAAACTTAAGCTCACTTTTTCCTCCCGTGGTCTCATCCCATCTTAAAAAGCTTCTGCGGTCATTTGGAAAGCCCTCCTGACCGTCCATTGTGACGAGCTAAGCTGCCGGCCATGTTGTTGCCTTGCTGCCAGCATCCGTAATGCCAGAGCGGGGAATTAACCTCCAAAGTCCCGCAATTCAGCCGTGGTAATGTTCGCATACCTTGTGTATGCAGTTCTTCCCTTCCCGTCCTCTCCTTTATTGTTCTTATATCTGCCATCTGTAGCGACCGCATGACGCCACCGCTACTGTGTCGTCATTGACAGCACACGCATATCAGAGCCAAGAGACAGAAAAGACCATCAAAATCCCATCGGGAATCATTACGCAGGCTTCTGTTTTTTTTTTCGGGTTTTTTTCTGTCTTTTGTATTTATTTTTCAGGCCGTAGCACAGGGTGAATATTTCAAGCAATTAGCAAAGGAGAGGATGAAAGTTTGGCTGATTATTTGTGGTGCTAATGGAGCTGACGGCAGGACTACTATAGGCACAGATGGAGTTTTTAATCTCTAACCAGAAGAATCATATATTTACACGAAACTGAATTTAAAGTATCAGTGAGAGTTTAATTAATGGTGAAATGAAAGCTGTGGGCACGAGTTGCGTTATTAATTTCCTGTTTTAGGGAAAGTCATCAAATTCCGCTGCCATGAAAAAACAAAACTCAGGTTTCATCATGTAGCATCGCCCATATGTCTTGTATATGGGATTCATATTTGGTAGCCACTGGACAAAACCTCTTTGATGGACTTCTGGAAAATAGTCAAAATGATCCGAAGATGATCACTTCAAACCAAAATGGCAGACATCCCGTGTCTTTTCACACAGGGCTTCTTGAGACTTTTTTTTGCGGGTCTGTTCATGAGAGACATGGCGACCAAATTTCATGTCCTTACAGAAATTGGTTCCAGCACGCCCGCGACCCTCGTGAGGATAAGTGGCTCGGATAATGGACGCATGGATGGGTTTGTGTTTTATGACGAGTCGTCGAACAATTTGCTGACATGCTCTGCCATACAAGCTGTGAGAAATACAACAAATCTGTGGTTCAAATTTGATAGCAGTTGAACAAAAGTTTTCTTCTTAACAAAGCCCAAATGAGCCCAAAATAATCGCATCCATCCAAAACGGCAAATTTATTGTGTCCTTTGAGGCATGGGTTCTCAAAAGTATTTTGTGGGTCTACCAATGACTGACATGCCTAGCAAATGTCATGTTGCGAAGGGAAACTAGCTTCAGTGACTGAATTTTTAAAACATTTCGTGCTGCGCAATAAAACCGTTTTTGGTGGAGACTCCTTCAATTATTTGACAGTACTGTTGTAATTATTATTTTACAGTTATGAGTCTGATAGCTTATCCCACAATCTAAAACAAATGTTTCAGCTTCCGTCAAGGTAATTTCTGACATCGTTAAATTCATTGCGTTCAAAAAAGGAAAAAGAAAATCTACAGCATCTCCGCCAAAAAGTAACTCGGCGGGAGAGACGATTATCTTTGGAAATTAGTTCACTCATTTAAAGCTGGATGCAGATGCCGCCGTTCAATGGGAGCCTATTATTCCAAACGACTCTCATTAAGGCGTCGTGAAATAAAGCAAGCTGGGGGAAGCGCTGAAATAAAATCTTTAGAGCGGCTGTGCGGAACCCGGTAACGACGCCTAGCGACGCCGTCTTCATTAACGCCGCTGACGTCAGGAAGTGAAAGGCAAGCGAGCGGCTGAAAAGAAAATTGCATGCAGCTGATTTGGCCCTCTTAAAACCCTTAAGGAGGTTATTGGGTGTTTGCGCTCCGAGCCGAGGACGCTAACAATACAGTCTGAGCTTAATGATTGAGTCTATTAAAATACTTAACAGAGGGGAGCATGAGTCAGAGCTGCTCTGTAATTTCTATATTTCAACGTATGTGCAGATCAGAAGCTCTTAGCAGAGCTGATGAGTAAAATCTGCCCGCTTAGCTTGTTCTCACTGATGCAGACCTTGACTTCACCTGTTCCATCCAGCTCTACAGCAATCTAATACCAGCTTATTTGCCGAACTGCTAGAAAATGCGGCTGCTGTGGCTCTTATTCAGCATCAGTAGCCAATTCAGGTCAGACAATCAATCACTCAATCATACTTTCTCAACATATCGGTGCACAAATGGATTTATGCTGCTTGCCATGCAATATTTGAGGAAAAGACTTTTTTTTTCCCCGCCCCACTTTGGCTGATAGAATGCAATTAAGATAGGTAATGGCCCAATTCCTGCAAACAGACTTTGTCCATCTTTGCAATATGGGATTAAAAAATAACATGCATAAAATGTTTCACTCAATGCTTCAAGATTTGGTTTTAAATGGTGAATCCATCACATTTTAGTCAGCTCTGGAATTTGGTGCAACGCAATCGTTTAAAGCTGTTGTTTAACTTAAAATTTCAGCCTCCTAACAGAAAATATGATGTGATTTCTATAGTCCTCCATGAAAGCCGAATGATTCATTTTGTGTTCAATGAAAATAAGACATTTGCAAACATCTGCTTTTATTTTGGAAAACAATGTTCAACATTTTTGTATTTTTTTTCTGACATGTTATGGAGCAAACCAGTAACTGAGTCATAATCAATTTATGGAAAAAAATAATAGTTAAATCGATTGCATAAATAATCATTAATTGCAGCCTTAGTATGACTAACCTGTAGGCCTGAGTGATGTAGTTGAACCTGAAGCCCAGATGTGTCCATCAAACTAGAAGCCCTTATCATGAATCGGTACCCAAGAAGCTGTCAAAGTTTCAAAAAGGATGGTGAGTACATCATCGCTCTTTCTTGTGTGATTCTGCCTAATTATTTGATATCGTCAATACACACAATACCAAATAAACAACAGTCAATAAACCATAATTGTGAAAAAAAATATTTTGCAATAGTCTTTAATGCAACTTTTTTTAAAAATCCAATTATGTGAGTAAACAATGAAATAATCAACACATTTAATCGGTTCTAAAATGATTTCATAGTTGCAGAGATACTGCAATTCACCCAAAAATAGCTGCTTCCAACCAAATTGGTCAACTTCCTGTTCAATTCCAGCTATAGGTCCTTGAGACATTTTTGGTCATCCTGTTATGGTAGACATGTCCACCATTTTGAGCTGAATTGTTGACAGAGGGGGCTTTTTTTTTTTTTATTGGGGGGCGCAGTAAATATGCCGTAGGTCTGTAATCAGCTCCACAAAAGACCAAGGGACTGTTAAGCATCTGGACCATGTGGAACTATTTCAAGTGTTTCACACCCGGGAGAGCAGTTAGAAAGGATAAGAGATTAGATGGGCTCTTTTCCATCCAGGGAAACATACATCTCAGCCGCCACCCCCCCAGGTCCTTACCAACACAGAAGGTGGCCTTCATTTACATCCCCCATGAGCCCCTATCTCTGTATTTCAGTATTAACATGGCCGCCGGAGAAAATCAAATGGCTGTCAAACTGTGTTGAAACACACACTGCAACATGTGCTTTTTTTCAAATGTGGCATAATTTTATTAGTGCCAAATGATAACCTCCGTGGATTCATATGCTGTTTGGGCTACTGCCCCAAACATCTACTTTCCAGTGATGGAACGTGCACATTAAAATTCCATCTCTTGCATCAGTACATCCAGTACCAACCAGGGCGGCATCTATAAATTGCCGGCCATTATTTTCGATTAACCACACGTTGACACATTTCAGCCCATTTTTACCAGCCCGCCACCGGGGTGTTTGGAAAATGATAACGCGGGCCAGCAAAACGGCAGCACAAAAGCCTGCCATTGGGCCATCTTGTTAATGGCGCGATAACACAAGTCCTCTGTGGTGGTGTGTCCATTTTTATAGGCTCAAAAGCAGGGTGGTGTCTATGCGGGTGCAAAAGGGGCATTGGCAAGGCAGTTCATCACGGACATGTCAGCTAACTTTGAGTAAAGTGAGACAGAAGAATAAAAAAAATACAACTCATATTACAACTACCCTGGCTATTCATGGAGGACAGAGACCGAGCATTGTCGCGGATGGAGAAAAAACAAAAGTACCGCCTATGCCCTACGTAATGGCCTATATTACGAGTTTAAACAATACATAGCGTCCCATTACTATTCATGAAAACAGAGTCAACAAAAATGTGCATTTGAGAACGCACAATGCAAATACACGAATCATCATCCAAAAATGCCCCTTTGAATCATTTCAAACTCATCTCCACTCTTACCATTCAATTTCTTACAGATTTTGGCACAAATATATATTGGAAATTTACATGCACATGCAGCAAGGATTCCATATGGTACGTTAACAACCCAGTAGGGGTGGTAATCTATGGGTACCTCACGATTCGATCCGATCACGATTCAGAGGCCAACGATTTGATTCAATTCCGATTCAGAGGCCTATGATTCTATTCGATTCCGATGCATCACGACATTTGCTTACATTTTATAGTCCATGCAAAACACTAGTACATTTGTAAAAACAAAAAACTCAAAGAAGAGCAATGATTTATACTTCACACTTTGACTTCACTGCGCTCATATGAGGTTTTGCTTGTTCCGTCATCTTGTCATGTATTAGCTTAGCCTAACACACACATCTGACGTATGAACGCACGTAATCACGTGCACATGCTTTTAATTGTTTCATTTCAACTTTAAATATCGATTATTATTACCTATGAATCGATTCAGAATCTTTTTAATACGCCGAACGATGCATCGAAAAAACGATTATCGTTCCCACCCCTACAACCCAGGCTAAACTTAGCTTCTTCCCGACATGCAAAGCTCGTCTCTCAGTCAAGATGTTCTCTCTCAATTCAACATACTCCCTTCAAATCAATAACTCTACCTTCGACATTCCTATTTAGACAGGGTTATGCAGACCAATGATATCTTGTTGCATCTTGGGTTTTTCAAAAGGAGCACAAAATCAAGAAATGTGTGCTTTTCAGCAACTGCCGTAACTGGGGATGGGTTCCATTGGGAAAAAAAAACACAAATAGGTGAATTTTTGAGAAGTCAACTGAGCCTATTGGGGGGATTATAGTATAGTATAGTACTATGCATTGTCCGAATTTAAATATTGTTTGCAACAACTTGACATTCAATGATTTGATTGGCTTGCAAAAGTGAGTTCAAAAGTTGAAAGCACTCTGACTGCCCGCCTCTTGTTTTGATAGGAAACAAACTGTTCTGTCCAAGAAGGAACTCCTCCTAGAGCTTAATGAGTTTATTGGGAATCAATACCCTTTCCTCGTCGGCCTGCAGGCAGCACACGGGGTTGTGGCCCCCGAGCGTGGTTCTTAAATGATGCAACCGATTGGGTCACTGAGACGGGTTGCCCCACTTTGAGCGAAAGGGAGAGCCGTTTCTTGATCAGGTCCCATTAAGGGTTCAGGGGGTTAAGTCTTGAGATTTGGGACTGGAGCCCCCCAGGAATGTTATAAGATAAGATAAGATAAGATAAGATAAGATAAGAAGGCCTTTATTGATCCCACAGTGGGGAAATTTTCAGTGTTACAGCAGCCTATGTACCTATGTAAATATACGCCGTAACTATGTGTACATACACATGTATATACACACCAACCTCATTTTAGCCTGTACATAGTACAGAGGAAAAATACTCGTAAGTAAGTGACAGTGCCGCAGTGAAATATAAGGACCAGCATTGGATAAAAAATAAAACTAGACTAACAGTAGTGGGGAATGTTGAGTATTGCACGATATAAGCTCAGGTGCAGGAAGACTGATGTGTAACTACATATTGCATGCACCAGCTGTAGTAGGCAACTATGTGACTGTGACCTACAATACCAAGGGCAACTCCTAAAAAAATGACAAATTGAGAATATATTTCTGTCCCTTGAATCAAAGCACGACTCCAAATACTACACATCTGTTCCTCTTTGTTTAAGTCATCATCAAGAGTACAAAGGTTGTGGACGTTGTTTTCCGATGACAAGCTGTGTCTCAGCAGGATTCATTCAATTAGAGGATTTGGGTTCCCAAGTCATTTCTGCAATGATTTTATTCGGGCCCTTTGAGTCAAACAGCAGGGTGGAACCAGGGCGGACGTGGAACCGCCAACCTTACGGAGAAGCCACTGGCCCATTCAAGCTCAGACGGAGGGTGGCCGGATGCTTCTATTCCGATCCGAGCTCCTGAATAGTCCACAGTTGAATCAGTCTAGTGTTTGCTTTGTCTGGAAACATGTGATCCCGTGGACATGAGCTTTGTTGACTTGAAAATCAGGACACCGCCTCCCTGTCACAATCCAACATGAAGTATGTGTATTTTTGCCATCTTGACACAAAGCAGAGGGAACATAGTGTATCTGGTGACAGTGGAAAATTGGCCAGGTGCCAGCATCTAGTCAAGCATGTGAGCTCAATAAAGCACACTGTATTGATTTGCTATTTACTAAGTTAGCCATTATTTGTTTTGGATGCAGGGAAAGTTCTTTGGAAAATGATTTTTCGTTCTGCTGTTCAGACTGTGAAATAAATGGCTTGACAGATCATCAATGACCGCTGAGTATGATAGTAAATGGCTTGGTATTGATCTTCTTTTTTTTTTTGATCTGGTGAGCAGTTATGCTTAAAGCAGAACCAAGCACTCTCCTGGGTATTGGATTTGTGTCTGGCCTGCTATCAAATGTGAAAATAAGGATTTATTTTGCTCTGAGTGATACTTAGATGAGAGATTCCCTGAGATAAATGGAGATGGATAAATGATATACATCACGCTGCTTCATATTGCTCGTGACGGCCAACATAATAGCAACCCCCCCCCCCCCCCCGCAAAAAAAAGGCCGTTTGTTTACCGCCTTCGAAATAAATGGCTGAGGTCCCGCTGTCACTCACAGATGGCACTTCCTCTGAGGGGAGGAAAAAAAGAGCCGAGCCAGTGACGCGTTGTAATGTGCTGGCAAGGCGGCGGCCATTTTGCACAAGCTCCGGAGGCACTGATCGTCACAGAGAGGCGTGAGCGCCGTCTTGGCAGCGCACGGCCCCCGGGCTGCGAGTAGTAACCGATAGCTGAGTTGGAGCTCGTCACGCCAGATGCTTATCGCTGTTGACATCTGTCTACGCCATTCCCTCTTCTGCCCCCATCTCTTGTACGGACAAGTGTGACCTTTATCTTTTACTGAGTGAGTTTCTGCCCTAGCCCACACATCTCCATTCATTAGGAACCTCTTCCCGAGATTCATTTGTCATTTGTTTTGCTTTTTCTTTGGCTTTTCACTATGATTATTTCAAAAGACTCGGTAAACAGGTTCCAGGACTTTGCTGTCTCGTGCTTCACAAGTAGATCAACTCCTACGTTATCTTTTGGCTACTGAGTCACCACTTACAGTAGATCCAAATCAACAAATTGGTTCCATTTGCTGGATTGCTTTGCGCACCGTTTTATATAATGCCCACCCTCGGCCTCCCTCACGATGTACGAAGTTGTTTGCGTAGCTGTAGGCATGTGTGCCCTGTATAATACATGTGGTTGGGGGCATATGTTGCACCTATGAACAATCAGGACTGGAAAAGCTAAGGGAGGGGTGGGGGTGGCCGTTGGGATGTTGCACGTGAATGTGCAGTCTAATTACGTGTGTTAGCCTCACTGGGCAATGGCCAGCTGGGAGCATCTGGGATCTTCGTACAACACACACACACACACACACACACACACACACACACACACACACACAATTAGAAATGATATCCAACAGTATGATAAGAGAGTGTAGGTCAGGCATGTTGGGGTCATATGCGCAGCTATTTTTGTCTGGCACATTCTCAGCCTCACTCACATCGCAACCCCCCTTGGCGCTGCTCCGCGTTTAGAGCCAACTCTGAGACAGGGATATCCATTCCCAACTGCATTTGCTCTTGTGGATGTTTCAAAACGTCCCCATAAGAGCAATAGAATTTAGTGAGTGTGTAACAGTACACCAGAAATCACGCTTGGGTGCAAACCATGGTTTTACATTCACGGTATGGGAACGAAATGCTAAATATAAATCTACTTTTGTGTAAGTCGGAACTGATTTAAAGACATTTAAAGATTATCGGTTTGTTCATTTAAAGGAAATGAACGATGTAGATAAGTGTATCAGTAACGATTTTATCAGTCTGAATTAGTACTTGTCATAAGTTATGACATCCGCTAGCCAGAACCTCAGCTGCACGGTATTTGTTTGCAGAGTAGACGTGTGGCTGCAGCGCAGAGCAGATGTACGTTTTACCCTTAGCATGTCCCATGTGGGAACTTGGTACCCCGCACCCCTGAATGTCCAACCCATAGAATCAAGTGTTGGAGGTAATGAAGGTTCTTATTTTTAGGACTTCACATTGGGATTACTATACATTTGCCTGCACACTTCGGGGAAGACTCTCCACAAGATATCTGCGGGTGTCTGTGGGAACCTGGTCTTCATCTGGGTTTTACGTCAGTGTTCAGCGAGTGCCAGTCCACTTTGTCCACAACAGACTCCACCCATGCTTTTGCGGACCACACTTTGGAACAGACAAGGGCCTTCCCCAAGCTTTTTCCCACAAAGTTGGAGGCGTTGGAATCGACCAAAAGAATTTGCAGGAACCAAGGCCAAACCTCGAAAAAAACAACCTAAACGCTGAAATTTATGAAGTACAACCCATTATTTCATGAATGTTTTGTAAAGGCGCACACCAGGCCCTTGTGACCTCAGTGCTCTCGTCACACGATCGGAAAACAAATGAACTGCAGGGTTGAAACGCTCAGTACTCCTCCTGCTTTGAGATCTCAAACACTTGATATTGATTTGCTGGTTAGGCCACTGTGAAGAGCCCACTGATTCATCCGTTTTACTTCTACGCATGTCGTTTTGCTCCCACAAATTTAACCCGATTCTCCCGGCGCCGTCCTCAGACTTGAGTGTCAGAAAAGCTCCACGGAGAAGGATCACAGGGGCCCAGCTGTTCGCAGTCAAGAGCCGCTGCTGCTTTTATTAGCCGCCAGCGCACTGACCCCGCTAGGCCAACGAAGGGAAGAAAGAATGGGTGGTGTGAGGAGGAGTGCAAGGGCAGCACGGGGGCACAGATTTCCCAGCTGTTAGTCTGCATGCCGTGGCCTCGTGTCAATGACCAGCGCAGGCACAGCGAGACATGACTACTGAAAATGATCAGGGAAGTGCGCACGACGTACACAGCACACAAGCCAGCTGGCACGCCTTTCTGTAACACCCCTACAAATTCTCATCTTCTGCCTCACTTTTATTTCCCCCAACATCTCACAAAGCCTCTCAGCCTGTGGAGGAGTGCTTTACAAGAGAGCCAGTGGCATCCAGAGATCTGGAACTGTATTTCTTGGTTTATATTAGATGTACCTTTCATTACCACGTTGATTCCATGCCAAACTGGCTGGGATGACATTTACTGTGACAAGTTGACACCTCACAAATACAAAGGGGGGGTGGGGAGGGTACAATACCGCTGTACTGGTGTGACTTTAGATACACTTTGCCAATAAATTGCTTTTGCACTCAGTACCCAGGACACATGATGTATGTATTGTTTTTGCATATTTATGAGGAGCGGGCGCTGCACTGATTAAGTTAACCGAGAGCTTTACATTGGCACATAGACTGGAGAAAGAATAAGTGAAAGTCAACAGCGTAAAGTCCAAAGTCCAAATATTGGCGACGTGTTGTCTGCAAAGATGGCATTACCAGACATTCACATTGGGTTTAATAAACAGGGTACCAATATGGACTTTATTACTAAGTACTCGAGACCAGTGTAGCTCAGTGGCACCAGACAAGTAATTAAAGTTCACACTGAGGCCTGACTCTGAAATATAGTCATTATCCGGGCAAAAAATACAACCTTTCCAGGTCACATCATTCTGTTTGCGGCAGTAAAACAAGTTTATTCCTGTCCCGGGCCATCATTATAGTAGCCCCGATCCACTCGCCGGCATTTTATGGAGCGCGGAGCAATCGGGGGCGACTGAGAGATTCCATAAAAATGTGGTATCACAATTGGCTCAACACAAGATAACTGTGTGAGCGTGACAATTTGGCCCTGGAATGTGTGCTTGATTATACCTTCTATCATTTTATATTCCAAGGCATGCACAGGGTCGTTTTTCATCGCCCCGGTTTAACAAGCGTAGTCCCAAACAATGGCATCCAGTTTTTATGGCCCCCTTTAGAGCTAATCAGACACCTTGCAATGAAAAACGATAGTTTATATCGGCTCTGCTTACACAAGGTAAAGCTCGGAGGTCCTTGGGAAGGATGAAACCGACGCAGTTGTCGGCCTCCCGCGCATCGACGGAAGACCAACTTTATCCCCGTAATCTCGCCGGACAAAAATAGCCGTGTCGTCGACAGCAGACATTGAATCAATCAGCAAAACATCTCATGAATATCTTTTCCAGGGACACAGAGTGAGATTCCTCGGGTTGGCCCTAAGTGTTGGGGCAGGTAATCTACCATCAACATCAATAACACTCTTAGCACTCAAATGCTGCGCTAACAAAGAACGGACGAGAGCAAGTCGGGCCGGGTCGAACTCGCTTGACCTCTTGTCGCAAAGAAAGCTACAACACAACTGTTGTTCACTGAACTGCTCGCTATGCAGGCAGAAAATGAGTAAGGGGGCGTACAAGATTAATGATGGCGCTAACAGGGTATTTATCATTTGACTGGAGAGTAATGCGACACCTTTCTAATCTGAATATATTTCATTGGGCTGTTATGGCACTTGGGCCTCATATGGGTTTTGTGTGCGTCGTCATGTGAATGTTAATCATCCGCATGGGTGTGCGCGAGAGGATGCTCATAAAGTGGATGGCGACCGGGCCGCAATAAACACTCGGCTATCTGGCTCGGCGTAACGGCCCCCGAGATAATTACACAAAGATGAACTTGCTCTCTGCGGCATGCTGAAGCCACTCCTCCCGAGATACCCCCACCCCCCTCCCCCCTTCCATTGTCCTTTATTTTGGCGATATCACCAGAGTCGATATGGGTCTGGACAGGGCTATACCATTAGGCATCCTGTTAGTTGGCTTTACCCCCGTCGAGGCTGCCAGAACCACAGAGGCTACCGAATTAGCCTTTTATTCAGTGTGCCAGAACCGCTGTCACACCATTACTGCGGAAGAAGGAACAATAAAATGGCAGCCGAACAGTGACAATCAGCATGTTCCTGTCTATTCGAGCTTGTGCCGTTCCGGAGGGGGTAAAACGTGGTCATGTTCGTGTGACAGATCGGATAAGCACAGTCAAGAGGATGAATTATTTGCAAAGCTAGGGCCCATAAATTATGGAATAATCAGTCAAAGGGAGATTTCATGGGGAACTCTTGGCACGGCTGCTAGTTATGCAAAGAAATAGATTTCTACATCGCAAGTGTGACCGATATGCAATAGTAGTGGCGACTCATTCAATGGGAATGCAGAGACGTAGATTGCACCTTTTAGGGGTACAATGAGTTGGTCCCCTCCAAGGTGCTACCACTAATCCTTGCCAGTTCAATCTTGGGAACATTCCAGTACTTACTGTATTTGTAGGCACAAACAGTTGGTAACCTCGACCTTGCATTTTGCTTTATTTCCGACTACGTACCGAAGAGTGTGCCGAAACCCTAAAGAGCACTCTGTCGTGTCCCCTGCTCTGAGTATCTCCATGTCATTCCAGCCCTAAGCATCTTCAGCATTCCGGACTGAAGTGCCTGTATGATTTTTTCCCCCCAAGGGCCGGACAGTTTATCTCTCTCAGATAGCAGCTGGTGTTTGCCCAACAGCCACCCCCTCGAGAAAGTGACGCCACTTTGCATACTAGTCTTTTAGCAAGCAATGCAATCAAGACTAGCCAACGTCCCCAGTGATCGTCCATATGGTCGTGTGCAGGAATTGGGACACGTTGGGTCATTGGGAAACTATCTGGAGTCATCATTCTGCTCTAATTGTTGTTGCCATTCAAAATGTTTACAGTGACAAAAGACCGCGGGGGCCCCTCGTGTCACCCGGAGCCCACTTTTGTTTGGTGTTGTAGCCGTGGGCCGATGCGGCGTTGTGGCTCTCACGACGGGCATCGCAATCTGAGTTCTCAGTACGTATTACATTATATTAGTATACATTAGGATTACATTTGTTTCACCTCGGACAACCTGGCTAACGACCTGTTTGAGAAATCTCTGGATTGTTTGCATCTATAATCCTTTACTGGCAACCAAAAGTCGGCCAGCATCTTGCAAGACGGCCCTGCCTGCTGTCATGCGTCTGCTCGTCCGTGTCTATGGACAAATGGGAGGCAATATTGTAAAGCGTGTACCGTTGAGGCCGAAGAGCATCTTATAAATGCAGTCCATTTACCACCGTGGACAAACTATCACGTTTTATCTCCTCTTTGACCAAACCAAGCTTCAGCAATGAAATGACAAAAAATGCAAACCTCCTTTGGAGTCAGTCAGTCGTACAGGCGCAAGAACTCTTTTCTCAGATGTCATACATCTAATACATCTGGTGGTTGGTGTATTTGACCAAAAAAAAAAAAAAAGACTGCTCATCACAATACAGGCCTTTTACCTGCAATAAATAATTTATAAAGGCAACCCAGATCAGCACATCTCTGACAAACACTCTAAGTGCTTTGTAAGCTAATAAATAAATAAATAAATAAGACATGGACCGACATGCTAATAAGCTAACCCTTGTATTCAAGGTTACAGTCTGCTGCTGCTCCCGAAATGCAAACAAAAGCATATCGAAACCCTCGCTCTCTCCGAGTGGCCGAATCTTAGTGTCTCTTAATGAAATGCTCAATTAAGAGCTTTAAATAGGTAATTATGCAGTGCCTAATCCCCCAGCTCCTGGGCCCTATCTCATTTTGATGACACTTGGGCAGGCCCCTCAGCGGCGGTGCGGGCAGCCCCCCTTTAATGATAAGGCCGATGTCGACTCCCGGCGAGGCCACGTCAAACTTGACAATGTAGTCCTTAATCATGGATTGTGAGTGTTCCGGAGGGACTGACGAGACTTTGGAGGATGTCTCTGGAAAATTGATTCAGTGTACTTCAGCGCCAGGGCTCAGTGAATTTTGTTATTTTCGTCGGAGTTTTGTGATATGTGTTATTGTTGTTCAAATACAATATGGGGCTTAAGAAAAAAAAAAAATCTGAATTGAACTCAAGCATTATGGAGCCAACGAACATGTTAAAACTGGGAACTTGTTTCTCGCTGTAATTTATGACATTTGCGTTCATGCAGGGAAATGAAATCTCTTTAAAATGTCAAACGGGGTACACAAAACACTTTTGATTTCCTGTACTGACATTTGTATGGCGGTGACATTTCAATTTCAATCTCCAACCTGAACAGATTCATTCTATGCTCGGAAGTATTAAAAAAATATGTCATCCATAAGTTTGCCGCTTTCAAGTGACTGCTCAACTTTATCTACTCACAAGTTGATTTTGCCTTGGGTGGAACGTTGAAGTGCTAAAAACCATTCAAGGGCAGTCCAAATGTCTATTAATCAGCATTATAGCCACTGCGAAGAATACTCTCACACTTAATATTTAAAGGACTTTAAACGCTGGCGTCCCACCCACCAAGCGTGTCCTCTGGCAGTCTTATCGCGATGGAAAATAAAATAGGAAGGACAGCAACAACAACAAAAATGCACCTGCATCTGTGTAGTCAGCAAATAAGCATCTCATATCTGTAATCGTATTTTCATCCCGCCACCCTCGCTGTTGCCGCCACTGATTTATTTCCATGCAAAAGGCTTTGATAAGCGTGTGCTCATTGCTCTCCATGTGCTCTTTCGGGATGTTGACTCAAGGTTCTTATCACTGTGCAAAAACACGGAAAAGTGAGGTGGTTTTTTTTTTTATTTTATTTTTTTTTAAATGACATCCCTTTCTAAATCCATTGGTACTGTGATGGAGTCATCCCACTTTTCAGGAATCTTGCACACTTATAGGGCGGCACAATCTAGTCTATCCAGGGACTAAGTTTTTTCCACAGCAAACTCTGCAGCTAGATGGGGACTTTAGCATGGAATAGTACAGAATGGTCATTGCTTTGTAAATTATTTTGGGTGGGCTTTTAAATGTCCATGTATTCACTATATTTGGAAAAATATTACAGAAGGGGAGTCAACCCACACATGTTTTTTTTTTTTTTTTTTTCCAGAATATGTTCTCTGCAAGCCTACTAGTTGAAATACCGCATTATGATTAATATTGCGTTTGTGGAATATACGTTAAGCAGCAAAATGCACCCACTTTTAGCCATCCCAGTGGGCAGCCATTTTGTCACTTCTGTCGACTGAAGATGACATCACAGTTGCTCACGGCTCAGATATTGACCAATCACGGCTCATCTGTTTTCTGTAGCTCAGCCACGATTGGTCGTCACCTGAGCCCTGAGCAGTTGTGATGTCATTTTCAATCAACAGAAGTGACAAAATGGCCGCCCCCAGAGATGGCTAAAAACGGGTGGATTAACTCTTATTCCACTAACGCAATATTTATCAGAATGCCGTGTTTCAACTAGTGGGCCTGAATAGAACATCGTCTGGAAGCAAATATGTTTGGGTTGACTCCCACTTTAAATAGGCCAACTACATAAATAGTACTTTATTCAAAGAAATTACAACAGAAACAACACTTGTCCAGTGATTGTTTCACAGACTCACACAAACACACTCATATAATCACAGAAATGCACCACACAATCCGATTTATCAACGCCTTTGTTGGCTTCCCCTCCCCCCCCAACCCACATCCTCTCCTCTATTCTGGCACACCTGCAGAATGGGATGTGGTGGCGTCCTGACACATGGCCACTGCAGGTGGACTGTAATGTACTCTCCCCACCCCACCTCTTCATGTGCTAGTCTGTGTGACATGTGTTAGTGCCTGTTTATCTCTGTTTGCTGATTGTTTTCTCCCAAATCTAACTGCGCTCCCCTTACAGGAGCTTTGTCTGGGATTGTTGTTTTTTTCCCCCTCCCCTCCGTTATGCTTTTCTTTTCATCTGCGAAAACGGGGTGCTGTAAAAGGCGACCCGGCAGACTCCCGTTCCGCAACCCCCTGTTGGTCATTGTTTTTCTGTCTCTCGGACGGGTTGTGTGTGTTCCATTTCGTTGCACCCTGTGGTACAATGACAATAAAGCTATTCTGATTCTATTTGAGATAAGAGGTTTACATTTTCATGTAGTATGGAAATGATTAGATCCGTTACATGAATAGGTGCTTGATTTATTTTCTGTTGGATTTCATTTTCGGAGGGGTCAAAGGGAGAAAAAAAACGTATTCATCAAATGTTTCGCTAATTATTTTGAGTTGGATTTAGGAATTCCATGTTTTATACAATTGAATGGGTCTATTGTACGGCTAGGTGTTTTTTTTTGGGGGGGGGCGTATGTGGGTGACATATTCGACTTGAGAAATTATCTGGGGTAGGGTTTTTCGTGTTCAAGTATTGAATGAAATCGACTGAAGGGAGAGAATCACTCATATTCAACCATTAATACATTATTTGTGGTGGAGTTTTCAATGTCCATGTAATTAGTTATTATAGAATTAAAATAGGTCTATTCTACTGATAATTGCTCTTTATTTATAATTATTGGCAAAGGGAGAAAAACCTTATTTCACAATTAAGAGGTTTGTCTTAATTCGGCCTCGTAAAGGCAGAATGTTGAACGCAAAGCGACGCATGTCGAGCCTCACGACAAACACGAAAACATCCAGCGCATCACCTTCAGCGAAGCGATAGCATTGTGCCGCGTGTGTAATTGAAGGCAAGTCGAACCGCCGCCGTTGCCTCGGCACTCGTAATGTGGCGTAACATTCTAGCTCAGGGTACACCGAGGCAAATTAGCATTTAGATAATGGGAGACACTTGGCATTTTAATTATTTTGCTGCCCTCTGAATATGGCGCTTCGGCCCCTGAGTCACCTCGGCGCCTCCTTCGCGTCCTCCTCACGAGCGCATTTACATAGCAAACAGCTTGGCTGCACTTCAGAAAGCGCTAAAATGTCACCAGCCGTGTTCAATTGTTTACAAAAAAAAAAAGAGTGTTTTTAATCCTCATCATTCAGTTGTTTTAACCGCCTCTGCCTCGTCCGGCTGCTTTTGTCCGTCGGAGGCCTCTCGGCTCAGGCTCCCTCCCTCCTCCCCGCCATCCTCTCACCGCCTCACGGAAGCAAGATCATTCATCCCGACACAGAGCGCTACTGTGTTGGAGTTTGGTGTGGGGTAGGGGGATGTGGAAGTGCTGGAAGCGTGTGGCGCAACGGCTATGCGTGCATGCACCCTGCACGTACTGTTATATGGTTGTTGTGCGAGTGTGTGTGCGAATGGAAGCCACGGGCCAAAACATTAGGCACACCTGCGCAATCCGCTGCCATCCAAAAGCTCCGATGATCACAGCGGTAATTGGAGATGTGCAACAGAAATTGCTTTCATGCGTCTATTAGAACTGATTTTTTTTTTAGACCTGGTCAGAATCTGTCACAACGAAGTTTAATCTGGATCTAGTCCATATTCACATCCCATGAGTTATATCAGATGATTAATAATTAGGATACGCCAACTTCAATTGATCAATTACAGGAAATACAACCCGAACTAATTTTTGTCCTGACATTTCCCCCTCACCTCCTCGCTAGTTGCCAGCGCCGCTTATATTTTAGAGTATTTATTTTTATTTTATTAATAATTTATCGAAATGCTGCATTACACAATTTTTTTTTTTGTCTAGTTATATACCGCCTCAAAAAATACTTTTTACTCTCCAAGTACCACCATAATGACCAACACACTATATAATCCTAAAATACAGTGGCATAGTAGGCCCAAGTATTCTTCAAAAATTAGGTTTTATTCCGAAAAGATTGTATTGGAATATTTTTGTTTGCCGCTGTGACATTATGCAGTTTGAACACACAATCTCCACTCAAATACAAGGGAAAAGCTGTGGCACGAGTGTACTTGAATCAAAATCCAATTAAAATGTGTTGCATATAACAGTTGAATTAAAATGTTACCTCAATAAAAGTTTGACAACAAACAGTTCCAAACAATTAAATGCAAAAGTATATAACCTGAAACTGTAATACAACTGAACTGTATTTAACAAATGTACTGTTCTGGATTTAAAAAAAAAAAAACGAAAAAACAGCATTTCAACATTTAATTCAGTGTTTCTGTTGTGCATCACTAGAGGGAGTCCACGTTACTGCAAGTGGTTTCTCGTACCACACTTTGAGAATCATATTAAAAAATATGAGCACATTTTTTAAATGCCTCGTCAGAAGCGGTCACAAAGATTATTCCGTCTCAATTCCAGATTCAGATCGTTTCGTGGGAACTAAAACCCATCAATTTCCGTTGGTTGGTTACAGAATATTTTGTTAAAGGATAAGTCAACCCAAATATATTTTTTTCTCCAAATCACGGCTGATCTGTTTTATGAAGCTGAGCCATGATTGGTCGTCACCTGAGCCCTGAGCAGATGTGATGTCATTTTCAGTCGAAAGGAGTGACAAAATGGCCGCCCCCTGAGATGGCTGTGGATTAACTCTAATTCCACAAACGTAATATTAATCAGAATGCCTTGTTTCAACTAGTGGGCCTGCATAGAACATTTTCTTGAAAAAAAATGTTTGGCTTGACTTCCCCTTTTAAGTAATGCATTTTAATTTCACTTAATGAAAAACATTTTTCAGGGAGCACCGTCACTGGAGCTGATGTTTTTTGTCCTGATCATTCCCCTCCCTCACCTCCTTGTTAGTGCCCCCCCCCCCCCCTCGCCTTGTTGCTCCACTTATCCATTTAATTTGCACCCCTCTGTTCCCCACTCCCCTCCCCGCTTCATAATACGTAACATGATTTATATCCCCCCCCCCCCACCCCCATGTTCACGCAGCGTAAATTTAATCCCAGCACTTGCTGGTTGGCTGCCATTCCTAACGTTTTTCTCATCCCCCCCCCCCCCCCCCCCCCACACACACACACACACACACACACCCCAATCCTGACACACTCTCTGCTCCCAACACAATGGACTCCTCCAGCAGCAGCCTGTTTGCATGATAACACGTTTTTTTTTTTTTTTTTTTTTTTTCGGAAACCCCCCCCCCACTCCCACAACCTCTCGCTTGTACTAATGCTGACACGCAAGGTCGAGCGCGAGCCTATGCAAGGCGGCGACGAGCTATAACATAACGTAGCTGCCAATCATTCAACGTCGCCATCATCAGCCATTGAAAAGGCGTTAGCTGCGACCATTGCAGAGCGCCATCAAGGTCAGTGCGGGTGATTCCAGCGTGTAGACAAAGATGAAATACTTTTGCAAAATTCCCCCTCACCTCCATCCCCTCGCTGTCCCAAAAGCTTACCTAATAATGCTGTAACCTTGTGCGCTATAGCGCACCATCGCATAATCAGTCAATCCACGGCAGGTCAGGGTCCTGCTCTTTTCGTGACCATCCATCTGAAGCCAACAGCTGCCGGGGAAGAGAAAGAGAGAGTGGGGAAAAAGTCAAGGAGAGGCCGGGGAAAATGAAAACAAACAAACAAAGTTCCCACACGGAACATGAAGCCACTCTGTAAACAAATGCAGTGCTGCTTAGCCTCTTGTGAGCCGACGTCATGGCGCTTTTAGCAGTCAGCGTCAAACTTTTGAAGTGTGTTATTCATTTCCTAAAAAGATGATTAACGATTGATGTTGATGCACTTTCCTAAATATAAAACATTTAAGATGTTATGTAGTGGTAGCTTTTGAATTTACTGCTGACCAATTGTGTGTCATTTTAATTTTCATTTTAGTTCAAGTTTGTAAACCGTCGCTGTCCTGTGAGAAACACTTACGTCAATTCTCTTATTTGGTGTTTCAGACATCGCATTAACGTGAACATTTAATTTATGTCCAAAATTGGACATGGGCCTTTCACAGGACAGCGATGAAATATGCATTCTTATTTTACATGACATTATTTTGTTTAATTGTCATCTAATTCATTTTAAAAACAATCATTGGGAAAAATTGTTTTTATTGAACTCAATTCTAACCCTTTAAAAAGAGAATCTATGAATGTTGTATTTAAGGCCCTTACTCCCGCACTGATTGCGAAACATGTGTCTTTAAAGCGAAGATGTCTACGAACCGGGATTATTGGCGTACCGCGACACCTTGAGTATCAAGTAAATAAAAAAATATTCTCACTCCATACCGTACTGTATATTGCCCACTCTTGATGGATGAGTGGTCTGAAAAACTGTTAAATCACGATGACACACAACTTTTGTGTTATTTCGTAATGTCCTGATGCGGTTTGTGCTCACTTTGACTCGTTGAATCAAAGAAAACCAACTTTGGGTACGACAAAGGGGATTCCAAAACGTAAAAAGAAGCAAATCAAGCACTGTGGGATCACTCCGGAGATGATAGAGTCACACGAAGCCAAAGAAAAAGCATGGGCTGACCCTTTGACGTATGTCATGGTACACTGCTGTTCCTGCAGTATCAGCAGGTGCCTTTCGAGCAATTATCACACTGGCAAAGGTCATTAGACCCAATTATCTTCCCGCAGAGCGCCTCGCGGGGGGACGAGCGGCATCAGTGCATCATACGAGAAGTATCGTTTGTGAGTGTTGGAAGGAAGTAAATAAGACAAGTAAATAATCTCCTGGCATGCACTTGTCAGTGTTTCCACTTGATCTGGCTGGGATAGCATAGTTTAGGTTAGCTTAGCTTGTCTTCTTTTATCTTAGGTTGGGCGCGGAGGTGCTTTTACACATGCATCAATTGTCAAAATAGTGGTCAATTCATTTGATAACCGATTAGCTGTCGATTACGCTTTTCATGTATGAACTGCTAATTGAATGCGTTACTGATTGATTGAAATGTTTCGCTGGAACCTGAGCCGTGAACTCAAAATCCAAATGAAATTAAAATAAACATCCGGTTAAATGACACGAGTTGGAAGAAGTAAAAACCTATATTATTGGATGATTAGAAGTCAATTAAAATTGTGTCTCTATGTCTTATATGGGGAATATTTGCAAATGTATTCAATTTATATAATGAAAATCATAAATTGTTGCACTTGAGTTACCAAAGCATCCCCCAAAATAACTAAAATAATAACTAAAATAAAAGAATTGAAGTCACACAAAACTTGACTGAAAACAAAGTGTCTCAAAGTGTGCAGTGCTCTTTAAAAATGGGTCTTTCCACTCTGTGCTGCCACTGATGCTTTTCATCGAACATTGGTGACAATACAGAGAAAGAGGGAGAAAAAAAAGCCCGCACAATGTTGTCTTTCTTCCCCCGGTGGTGTTATTGTGTTCCCATTCAGTGCTGCCTCTATTCAAAAGGATGATAGTGATCGTGCATTATTAAACAAAGCCAGACAACATGCACAGTGTTAATTAGAAAAGGGTGGAGTGTGTGCGCCTGTGTGTGCGCGCGCGCGTGCGTGCGCGTTTGTTGCTCCTCTTCGACGTGATTGTGATCCTTATCGGCCAAAGACAAGAAAGAAGGGGGAGGATTGTTGATGTTTTCCATAACGGACGCTCCCTCGTCACATTTTTGTTCAACCAGAAAAGCGACTGACTGTTGATGAGCTGGCGTGCCCAACGCGCTTTCTCCGAAATGCCAGCGGTGGCCGCTTTGGCCCGAATGCAACATGCACTTGTACCACACGCTTTGTGGTCTGTCAGCCCAAACCTCCACTGAGGTCGGTCCAGCCTGAATCAGCCAGTCACGCACACGCACGCGCACGCGCACATCACCACTGGAAAGAAGTGAACATTTGTTTTGCATCTGTGGGGAAAGTGTTCACATTTGTGTTGTTTTGACTTTACGAATGAATTCGATTTTTAACTGAGACACGGGCTCGTTGAAATGGTTTTATCTGTGTTATTCCGAGGACAAATTAATGTCCGCAATTCAGCCCCTGAAGCCAGTTTCACTTTGCTACGTGATTTTTGGTGACTATCATGAACAACCCCCCCGCCCCCCCAAAAAAGTCTCAAGCTGATTAATGGACAGGAAGTCAGTGTCCATCCTTCGAAGACGAACTTGTCCTTGAGATTTTCCCCAATTGCAACCAGATTTGAACCGTATATACTTGAGGAGTTGTTTTCAAAGTTTTTCGAAAATTACTTCACTCTATAATAAGTACCACAACAGATTTAAATACGGTGTGGGGAAAATAAGAAACTGTACTTAAAAAAATGATTCATTTAAGATGTATTGCACATAAAAAATGCAAATTGTACCTAAATAAATGTTTGAAAACAAGCAGTTCCTGCAAATGTGTTAAACTTTAGTTAAATGCAACTCAACTGTACCTGGCCAGTGATTATTTCTTGTACTGCTAGTAGTATTATTACCACACTTTGAGAATCACCAGACGGGTAGACAGTGTTAAATTGAGAAACAATGTTTTTTGTCATGGCTTGTGGGCGGAGCATGGTGTCAAAGTTTACCATGGAACTCTAAAAATGCAAGGTTCCAGTTTCACTTTGTAGTATGACATGTGGGAGGCGTCCTTTACCATGAGTAAACCACCCAAAACGTCTTTAAAAAAAAAAAAAAAGGAAGTCTTACATTCTTGCTCAAAGTGGCATTTTAGGATCGTTTTAACGTTTCTAGCATCCTTCAGAAGACCAATTCGACCGAAAGATTTGATCCTATTGCTACTAAATTTGAAAGGAACATAATACACAGGTGTGATGCTATACTGAATAATGATTTTTTTTTTTCCCAGCAAAATGCCTTTTGATTGTCTGGAACTTGGGACTACACTACTACTACTATGCGCACTAGTATGCGCACAAAGGAAAATGCTGTGGCCATATTTGCCTCAGTGTGATGTTTAAATTCCACTACATCAGTATCACACATAAGTTGGGGGAAGTACAGAAGTAGATATGCACTTCTAATAGTTATAATGACTTTTTATTTGACCTTACTGCAATGTATTCCTTTTCGGTGGGATGTTGTCAAAGATGAATTATATTTACGAAAACCAGAGAGAAGCATACAACTGAGAAGGATCTCTGTGTCAAAGGGTGCTTGAGTGCAAAAAGTAGACTACAGGAAGGTGTAAATGTTAAAGGCCGGCAGGAGATTGTACTTAATTGTTATTTGTATGTTATTCTATTTCCACTTCTGCTCTTGCACCCGCCTGTATAGAGGACGTTTATTTTGGGGGCTTTTTCGTGGTCTCCGGGAAGCCGAAATCAACACTGGCGTGCGAGCGAATTCATATCGTGTGCGTGCGGTTCCTTCTTTTGCATTCTCCCGCGCACACATGCGGCGCGGAGTGACTATTCCATTTAGAGAAGTGTCAGAACATAGCCCGCGAGCACGTCAGCCTCCTCCTATCCCGTGGCACCTCCAGCCGAGGCCGTGCGGGGGTATGTCACAAATGTGCAGGGAGAGATAAAAACCCGGCAAGCAAACAGCTTTGTTTCATTCACTTCCTCTCTCTTCCCCCCCCCCCCCCCCCCCCCATGTCTTGCATAGGCTGTGACTGCATTCTCTGCATCTGAGAAATCAGAGCGGACTGACTCACAGGGCTCTGTGAGCCAGCGCCACCGAGGCTGCCAAAGCATGCTGGTGCCAAGCTGTCCCACCATGCGCCGCGCCAGGCCCGCGCTGATGCTCATCGCCCTGGGTCTGCTGGTCCACCTCGCCGACGCTCAAAGTAAGTGGACCTGCTTCCTTCCTCGCCGCGTCACGCGCGGTCCTTCGCAAACACGACGCTTCCCACCGCGTTCCTTCGTCACCTTGGCACGGTGCATTGGAGGACATGGTCAAAAAATTGCCACGAGTGATCGACAGTGTCGATCATAACTTGTCGTCCGTGAGATTGTCCGGAGGTACCTAAGTTGAGTGGTGCCTTGATTTCCGGGTTTCATTCACTCCATGACCCTGCTGATACGTCAATTTACATCAATCAGTGTCCCCTGTTGAAATCCATTCCAGACCCCCAAAACACTACATTTTGTTTTACCAAAGCAAAAGAGCATCGTACTGTAGGAAAAACACATTAGAGGGCGTCCCTTACATTTGGGATGATAGGAGCGAAGAGATTATGAGTAGATGTGTAATGGATGAATACAGATCTGAAAATAGGTGAATAATAATAGTAGTAAGAGTAATAATAATGGGCAGGTTGGCGGTAATTTGCATCTGCATGTTCTCTCAGGTCTCGATGGTGTCCTTGCACGTTTCAAAAACATGTATATTAGGTTGCTTGAAGTCTCTAAATTTTCGGTGGTCATTCTTGAATTTCAAACCGAAATCGAAATGGACGACTTGTACAACTTTGGGCGAGGGTTTTGAAATGTTGTTTTTGTGTGTGTTCGTACGCCGTTTTGAAAAACATGTCCACCCAGTTTCATGTCAATCACTTGGACTTTTCATAACTTTCCAGGGGGCGTTTTCCTGAATGAGCTTTGGCCGTGGGTCATGATCGGGACCGCTAAAACAAATAAACTTCCCCAGGATAAAAGCGCCTGAAAACAAAACAATCGCACCGCCGAGTGCCCAAAGAAAAATTGAACGTGATAGTGTTTTCCTGTCTTTGCTCAAATGAAATAGGCGCATAAAAAATAGCTTCGTTTCCTCAATCGCAGGCAGGAAGTTATCTCCATCCAGTGATCCGTGACTCCCATCAAAATGTGCTCAAGTCTCTATTTCCCAACTCCTGGCCGGAGCGAAACGATCAGGTGAAGCAGAAGTGCTGAGCCCAGCCGGGGAATGTCATGATGAGAAGTGTCGGGAATGGAGCTTCTCGACATCAGGCACCTGCCCGTTGATGTGTGACAACAGCTTTCAAACCTCATTGAGCTCTGGCCCTGTGACACCCCCTCAACCCCCCGCCCGCATCCATGAATCATTAGCTTCGGGAGGCACAGTGGGATGAATAAAAGTTTTATCACTCCCTTTGCACCCGCTGAAATCCCCCTCAGTGTGAATATCACTGAATAGGAGAGGAGTGCAACGGAGGGGGGCAGATGATGATGGTGATGATGATGATGGAGGTGGTGGTGCTGGTGGGGGAGCGGGCTCCAATTCACCCAAAGTCCTAGAGCACCGAGCCACGCAAAGCGAAATTGACGGGCCCGATTTTTCCAACTTTTCCATCGACCTGACATAAAACATACACAAGACAGCTGTCCTAATCAAATGTGTCCTGTTTCAATACACACAATTCGCTCCCAAATTTTCCTCTGCCCCCTCCTTCCTTCTTTTTGCTGTACGGATTGAAGCAGCTGCTATAGGCTTTCGTTCAGTATAGGCAAAATGACGGTCGAGCACTGCAAAGAAAACCGAAGCTAGTCTCCAAAAGGACTCATTACTGCCAACATACAATGTACAGTACTTTACTTACTGTCTCGTGCCAAATATTGGTATTCCAACTAGGTGCTCTCAAAACAACAGTAGCGCCAAAAGGAAACTGAATCTGGTCTCCAATGGGAGTCCTTTTTATCGGGCAATATACAGTCAACGTACCATACTTACTGAATAGTGCCAAATATTGTAATTCAAAATAGATGTTATTTGGTTCCTAATACGTAGGTAAAATAGCAGTAGTGCTGAAAAGAAAAATTGAATTGAGTCTCCAATGGGAGTCATTTTATCGGGCAATATACAGTCAATACACCGTACTTGTGTAAATTACCAGAATGTGTTCCTTGGTTGAGTGTATGTAAAATGTCAGTAAAGTGCCAAAACCAAAGATGAATGGGGTCTCTAATGGGAGGCATTTAATATGCCATTATACAGCCAATGTACCCTATTTATTGTATCGTGCCAACCATTCGAAATGATTGTTCTTTGGTTTGGTGTAGGAAAAATGACGGTACAGCGCTGAAAAAAAAAACAAAAAAAAACGAAGCAGCTTTACAATGGGAGGCGTTTTCGTAGAGGGTTAATTATTGGACTCTAAAAGAAGACTCCTTGAGATGTGAGTGACAAGCTATTGTTACTCTCAAGGTATAATTATATAATTATATTAAAATGCGCCCACCTTGATGGAGGATGGGGGACGTTGCCCTCTGTTGGTGCTCCGGACGTAGTCTATGAGGCACGCGGGAGCCCAAAATGGCTGAGTCGGCCCGCTCAACAGATGGCCCGATGTTCGGAGCCAGCCCTGCTCGCCGGATGTCCCAGCACCCAATCAACAATTGCTATTAAGGATAATGGGAAATTTGTTCCTTGTAAAAATGTGAAGCATTGCACAAAATAGATTGAAAAATCCTCTTTGAGGATTGTGGAACTGTTTATTTTGTGTCATCATTTTCACCCCTCCCCACCACCCACTCCTTCACCGCTCATTTTCTCCTTCATCAAATGTGGTCCATTTTTAATTTGTGCGGCAAATTGGGCTTGGCAACGTCTTGAAAGAGGTGCGTAATTGTCCCCAGTGAGGCGAGGGGATGGCGAAGCAACAAAATTTACGCTTTGTGTCTTCTGCTGAACCATCACAAGGAAAACGGATAAGAAAGAAGCATCTCCACCGGGGCCGCCATGGAAAAAAAAAAAAAAGAAAAGAAAAAAAAAAACGTGTGTGCTTTGGCTTGGTTGTTTGGAACGCTACCAAAATTCTGTGGAAAATACGCCTGTGACTTCAAAGTGAGAAATCTGTTCAGTGAGCATCAAAGGATTGACTTGTTTTAGCGTGCCCAATGATTTATAATTTCTACAATGTTAAGAAATATTGGGCCTTCTGCACACGTCAAACGTGACAGAACTGGACTATTGCGGACAAAATAAAGTCGGCGAATCACACCCATACACCTGGCAACTGAAATAACTGTGACCACTGGTGTTATATTCGGGAAACAATATTTTGTTTTATATAAGAGAATGGTTTGACATTATTAGCTCCAAAGATAATAACATCCAATTGGCGTCGAGAATGTACTTACGATACTACTTCACACGCACGCAAACCTCTCCCCCCCCCAAAACCCCCCCCCCACACACTCCATGGTGAATGGTGAAATAAAAACAACATGGGCCAATGTCATTGCGGTCTGTGGGACCGAAAGGTATGCAACCTTGTTTATTATGTTTTTTTAACTTAAGTCTGCTTGCGTGACGGAATAAGTACGTTCTCAAGGCCGATTGGCTATCGACGACAACAATGTACGAACTGGGCTGGCCGAAAATAATGACGGAAGGATGAATGATACCACTGCAAAACGAGTATTGACTATAACAGACAGAAAAAAAAATTGTAATTACTGTAAATAAATGTCAATGTCTGTACTAAACTTTACTTGAGTTGAATCTGTAGCTCTACTTTTTTACCTGTCTTTTCTATTAATTTTTTAACAGTACCCATACTACTGCTACTTCAGTACAGAGTACTTTTCCCCCACTGATTAGTACTTGTCCGGCAGTGACCAAATAGTCACGGCGGACTCGGTGAGACCGCGAGCCGAAAAGTGTTTTAATTGATTGACCCGCCACTCGTCTCTCTCTAAGCCATCAATTGCTATTGACGGGCTTCCCTTTAGCTTCCGCGGGCGTTAGCACGTTTAGCGCGGAATCTATCTAATGCGTCGGCCCTCTTTTTTTTTCCCACCCTGCAGTGAAAGTTGTCCATTAACACAAAGATGGTTGAGGTGGTATGAAAAAGTAGTTGTGGTTGAGTTCTTTTAGACAACTAAAAGCAGCTGCTGCTTTTCTGTAGTGGATTGAAGTTAAGCTTAACGGTACCCCTACGCAAATGCAAAAATAAACACAAAATGAAAAAAAAAAAAAAAAAACATGATTTAATTGTTACATTTTGGGGGGTTCTTGTATGGCTGTCACAGACCTTTCAGTTTTTTTGCAGGTTTTGTGTTATTATTTTTAAAACAATAATAACATTTTGAAAATAGTATGTTTTAGGATATGTTATGTAAAACTAATACATGTTATTAATTATGAATTTTTTAAAAATACAATTTGAGCCCGGTCTCTTATGGCTCATATTGACTCGTGTCACCGTTAAAAAATTTCCAACAAAATAATTTATTTAAAAAATGGAATGCTCTTTCAGTGAAGTTACGTAAAATATTCACACACAAACAACTCTATTTTAGGAACGTTTTTCGGTGGGTTTCATTGACCCACGCTCATTTTTGGTGTACCAATGACACAAAACAGAACAGGAGGGCTGAACAGTGCAGCCGTACCTAATATTGTGTCCGGTATTTGCTTTGGAAAGCCATGTTTAGATGGATTCCATACATTCCCAGTGCACGCAGTATTTTATGATACCCACTACATGGCTCCCAGAACACACGCGACGACGACATGTTAGCACAGCAGGATAACCTCGCAGCTAGTCCGAAGGCTAATGATCCTCTATTCCCCAAATGACAGCGGGCTGTAATGTGTGTGTTTTATGCATGCATGGCCTAATCTGAATTATTGTAAAGTAGTGTTGTATTTGCATATGAGCTCCGGGGCTATACCGAAATTAGCATTTTTACAACAGCTCAAATTAAATCCCTCTGCTTAATTTGCCCGCATGCTAATTTGATTTGAGTGTATTGCCTTTTACACACACACACACACATTAAGGATGCTCAGTATGTTCTCTTAAGAGCAGCCCACATGAACACACACACATATATGCAGTACGTGTTTGCATCCCCACTTAATGACATTAAGCCCAGAGAAAGAGCAAGCGGCAGGGTCAACTCGACGTCAGTGTAATTCCCGCCACTCCACCGAGATCGTTCATCATACTGCCGGACATTTGCTCCGGTGGAAATCCCACCGTCGCCCTCACTCGCTCATTTCAAGGCGGCTAGTTTCCAGCCCAGTGCGGTGCAGTTGAGCTAATCCTTAGTACGCTTTGGAAATGGGGGCTTTGTATGCTATAGCGTCGTCGCAGTGCAGTTCAACGTAAACATACATTTGATTCGATTGTCGGAGAGAGAAAACCCAGTATCGTGACTTGACAATTTTGACAATTTTCAGAGGTCTTTGAAGACGAACTCATCCCAGAGATTTTGTCCGATTGTTAGCAAATTTGAGTCCTCATCTTCACTTTTGGGCAGAGCATGGTAGCAAAACTTGATGATTTGCCCCAAATGCATGAAACCACACAGGTCAAACTCATGGCCCAGGGGCAAAATCTGGACCATTGTGTCATTTTATGATAAGATAACCTTTATTAGTCCCACAACGGGCACATTTGGCCCATTTAAGCAAATGCAGTATGTCTGCTTCATATTTCTTGGTAATGTGACATAATTGCACATTGGCTTCACTTTTAACAACGTTGAGCCATTGCAAGCATTTTCTGTTACAAAGCCCTTTTTTTTTTTACAGTAAACTGAACAACAGTTAAACATGTTCTTGAATATGGATTTCAAAACTAGTTATGAAGCAATTTGTTGTGTAATATTTTACATTTATATGATTTTCACAAACTACAAGATGGCCTATGAACACAATAAGCATGAGTTTCACGTACTATTTTACACGTGTGTAAAATTTGTTAGGCGTCCCCATCATGACTAGGCCCCAAAATAGTTTCAAAAAGCCATGCCCTTTAATGACACGAGAAGTCTGAAATGTTTCAAGCCAGCGGTCTCTTAAAACTCATTCATTGCCATTGACGAATTTACTTGTCTTTTCAGAGTCAAGCCATTCAATCCCAGGAACTTATTTAAAAAAAACAACATTTTTTTTTTCAAACGTTATGGTAAAAGAGGGTCTGAAAATGTCTGGCAGTGAATGAGTTAAAGACAACCTCAACCTAGACATATTGTCCCATGACTATCAATTGAAGCTTATTATACTAGACAACTGCGTGGCACTAAATTTCACAACATTTGAGTTTTTATCATCGCATGTGAATGGAGCATGGCGACCTATCTGGATGCAATGCCACGACTTTGAAACTGTAAGTCCGCGAGGTAAAAGCCGGTTTGATTTGGCGACATGAAATTTGATACCAGATACCAAGCAAATTTTGCCGTCGTGATAAAAACAACAATGGGCGCACACCAAGATGATCTGACAACGCTGTGACATCACAGCTTTACTTATCCCTGGTTGCCCATGGTTTCACCGAGTAGATGGTGGGCAAGCTCGCTGCCATTAATCATTCAACAGGTGCGGAAGCCTTGTCAAAAGCCACGCGCATCCCGACGAGAAGAAAGTGCCATGCGCCCGAGCACGTTTCCCCCGAAAAACAATTCCCCTTTGCCTTTTGCCTTCCTTCCCCCGGCACTGAATTTGTCAAGAGGAGGAACCAAGTCCAGACGAATTAGACTGCATTTTGTGGTCATCCTTGCCTTTTTCTTCATCTTGCTCACAGTCCTCACAGGGACTCCAGTGCGATTTATCACGTTGCCATCTTGACAGCCTCCCCTCGTCCTTCCCGAGCCGCGAAGCCATTAGACTATCTCTACGTTGCATTGCGCACGCCTATGCGCGGCATTTATCATCTTTTGTCCCAACTTTTTTTTATCTCGCCCAGTGCCCTGTTGGGAGCCCTAACTGCCGCCGGCCGCCGTAATGAAGCGCTGGGAGGTTAGTCGCCACAAAATAAGCTAATTAAAGCTAGCAAACAAAAGGAAATAGAAGGGGTGCGGGGGGGCTTTGTGAAAATGCCAGAGAAGGAGAGCTCACAGATGGCAGCGAGGAAGCTGAAGCGGTGATGTGGCAAAACGCCCTCGCTGCCTTCTTCTCTCTGTATTTTTAGGACGCTTGTTTGTACTGGGATGTCCTTTTTAGTGTGACTTTGACACAACAAATCAACAGATCATGACAAAACACAGATAAAGACATTTCAAGGATAGGTTTCTGGGCTGTAGGGGCCACCAAGAAAGTCAAGATAGAGACTTCTTCTTTGACTTTCAAACCTTAATTTCCTTGAAATTTTTGGTTGAATCACACGTTTTTAGAGCACAAGTGTTGTTCAAAGGCCGAGATTGCTTCGTTTGGTTCAGGCTCTGGATTCTTGTTTGAACTTAAGAACCTATTTTCTTTGAAATATCAGGCCTAATTCAGAATTTCTAAGGTCCTCTAAACACCATACAGTCTCAAATATGTATTGCATTCAAATTCCCGCCTTCCTAATCCAAAAGTCAAGACCACCATGATTAGTCTCAGTGCGCCAGGACGACAAACATCTTATCGGCACGTCGCTGCAAGCAGTATCAAGTGGATGCGGCAAAATGTCAGGGCGGGGTATTAGTGGGGCGATTATTAATCCATATCTTGCTGGGTAGACAATTTAATTATAGCTTAATCAATAATTCCTGATTTTATAGATGCAGAGCAGTGGCCCGGTGTGTTGATGAGATTTACTTGTGCTACATGAAGCCTGTATAAACACCCCGAAAAAACACTAGTTTGATGGCATTATAAGTTATAAATAAATAGTACTTCCATAAATAGTAACATAATAAATAGTATTTGAATAGTAAATATAATATAATTTAATAATACTTACACACAAACTTGTATGTGACATCGTTACTATGGGCGTTCGTGGAGCTCAACAAAGGGACAACTTATTAGGTACAGGTCTGATAGCCTGAAAACAGCAACCAAAAGTGCTTGAAAAAAAAAAAAAAGAATATTAAAAAAGCTGTACAGAATGTTTTATAGCTTGTCACAGCATTACCTACAGGAGTTACTATGCCCACTCGAGATGGCATCATTTGGACACAAACAAAGCAGCCTGGCGTGGGACTAATCGCGCCACTACAGCTCATTGTTTTTCACACGGACATCTGCAGGATGAAATTTGGGACGGGAGGCAGTGCGGCCAATTAGATGTCGCCACATAATAAGAGACAGCAGATCTTGCGGCGTGAAATTTTTTCGAGGGGGGGGGATCGTATTTGTAAGGTAAAGAAGTACCGCGTGGGCACAAATCCAGGCGGCAGAAAGTCGGCCGGCACCACCCTGCGCTAACGATGGGGCTGGGAGGGAGACGGACGGATTAAAGGGATCTTCGTGGAGGGATTGTCAAACATGGAAGTAAAAGTTTGTGATTAAATATGTCAAGGCGGCTTGTTTGCTATCACAGGAGCTTAACGGTTCAGAGGATTCCCAAATCCATCGCAGGGACCACCGCTGCAGAACGCGGATGCACGTCACTTTCATGTTTGTGGCAACAGTTTTTGAGAGTTTATGAACCCGACCGTTGGGCTTGTTTTCTTTTATGTACACCCATCATGGGTCAATGTGACCCGCTGTGTTTTCTTGAGCAAAGATGCAAACTCCACAATGGAAGAAGCCCAGGGCCGAGATTTGAACTGTGAGGGAGAAGCACCGTGTTACCAGTTATTGAATCAAATAATGCTCATTTTTGGGATAAACCTGTTGAGTAGAGAGAGAGATGAAAAATGACATATGAAAAGCCCTTTATGATGGATGCTCTGTGAAGCACTATAGCTGTCAAGAGGCTCTGTGCATTAATGTATATTTCCCCTTTCATAGCGCGACAGGCACTTAGAAACTCTGGCCTGGATTCAAATGGAAATGGTCGAGTCCAGTGGCGGCGTGAGAGCTTTTTCACCTCCCACTGAAGGCTTTCAACTAACTAATAAACCATAATAAATACATCTCAGCCTTCCCAAAATGTCAACACCGAGGGGGGAGAAAGCACTAACAAGAGAGAAGGGGGCGGGCTGACAGGGGGGAGTGATAAAGTAAGATAAAGTGCGTGAATGAGCGGAAGGTGAGAAAGACAGCTCTCCAAAGACGTACTTCACTCCATCACGCCGCCCGATGTAAATGGACTGTGACAAGAGGAGCCGGCGGCGTAAAGATTCCCGACGTGCGTCGAGCGGCGGCGGCTGCTTTTAGGTGGCTCGGTGCAGGCGGAGCTCTTTCTTCCGCAGCCCTCCGGGAAGGCGAAAATCCCGAGGCGGTCTCCACGGAGACGAATGGCTTACACCATTAACCCCCCCCCCCCCACAACTGCCGCCTGCAGAATCGCGATGCACGCAGGCTGCACAAATGCGCCGAGATCAGTGCAATGCATTGCCATCTGAGGACACCTGGAGTGAAAGCAAAAAGCGGCAAGCCTCAAGCTAAGTGCTCTTAGTCGCTTCGTGAGGAAAGCAAACATGGGTGGCACCCGTCCCACACACACGGTGCCATTTTGGTCCTTTAGAAAAAAAGGACAATGCTGCTATTTGCAGTTCACTGTTCAGAAATTCAACATATTGTCTCATTACAGGAGACAAACATTGCGGAAGTCAACCCAAACATATTTTTTTTCAAGAATATGTTCTATGCAAGCCCACTAGTTGAAACGGGGCATTCTGATTAATATTGCGTTTGTGGAATAAGTGTTATTAATCCACTCGTTTTTAGCCATCTCCGGGGGCGGCCATTTTCAATCAATCAATCACATTTTATTTATATAGCACTTTTCATACATAAAAATGCAACTCAAAGTGCTTTAAAACATTCAAAGCAAAACATAGAATTATCTTCAATCAAAAGAAAAGATAAATTATTTAAAAGTTGTTGAAAGCCAAACTAAAAAGGTGTGTCTTGAGCTTCCTCTTAAAAATATCAACAGTCTCTGCAGACCTGACATCCTCTGGCAGGCTATTCCAAAGGTGAGGACCAAAATGGCTGAATGCAGCCTGTCTTGTCTTGTGTCGACTGAAAATGACATCACAACTGCTCACAACGACCAATCACGGCTCAGATTCAGAAAACAGGTCAGCCGTGATTGGTCGTTGTGAGCAGTTGTGATGTCATTGTCAGTCGAGGGAAGACAAAATGGCCGCCTCCAGAGATGGCTAAAAACGAGTGCATTTTGCTGCTTAATTTATATTCCACACATACAAAATTAATCAGAATGCCGTGTTTCAACTAGTGGGCCTGCTTGGAACATAAAAAAAATATGTTTGGGTTGACTTCTGCTTTAAAAA
>NC_141218.1:5844728-6012228 GCF_054856515.1 Filicampus tigris | reverse complement strand
TATATATATATATATTACCACAATTGTGTAGCCCTGGCATGATAACTACTGGTGGTTTTGCTGAAGCACTAGCACTATTTAATGAATCGTTCCATTGCCTAGTGGATAACAAAATGAACACAAATGCCTTTGCTGCGTTCCAGGCTGCCGCTGCCTATCCTATCAGATAATTAACTTTTTTCTTTCTTTTTATTTTTTTCAGCCAAGAGACTGCGCTGACTACCAAGCAGCCTGCACAATTAGAATTACTTATCTCCGCTCTTTTTTTTTTTTAAGAGGCAAAACAAACGAATCCAAATTTCCTTCTTCTCGCTCTAACACACAACTTAGTTTACAAAATTCAGAAGCCAAATGAAAGGATCCCAATTGTTTCGCATCGGTGGCGGAAAAACCTCAGCCCAGCTGTCCTGATGTCTCGACTGTGATGCGTTTCAATATTTATGTTAGCATTTGCTTTTCCGCCGTGACGGGAGGAAGTGGAGTCTTTTCATGTCTGCTTGTGTAGCTTGTCTCCTCGCAGCTTTTAAAGCCATCTGTTTGAGTGGGCCATTTTATTAAGTGACAAACTGGATCCCACTAGCGCGCTAATGTCCCTGGATCCCACTAGCGCGCTAATGTCCCGCGGGGGGAGGGCAGGAGTGTGCGATGAAGACGTGAAAGGGCAGAACTAGATTCCTCCTTCTTTCTTTTTCCTTCGTAAACATTGCACAGAAAGTGAGAGCGTCCTAATACGTGACAGTGTTGCAGGGTCTGTCAGTATCCAAAATGTGGGACGGGAGCATTAGATATTCATTTTGAAGCAATTGCGTGTCGCTTGATTGCTCCAAACTTGAAGAGAAGTTCTTCACGACAGTCAATAAGCAAGTGCAGAAGACAGTCTTACTATTTATGTGTAATTGTCACCATATGAAGTGCATTTTTCTGTATTTATGGCTTAGTTAAGCGGTTATGGTGAACCGTATATACATAACATGGTTAACCATAAGTAACCATGTTCCGCCCGCAGGCTGACAAGAACTCTTTTTTTTTTTTTTTTTTTTGCCATTTAGCGTCTTCCATGTTTCTCGTATGCCCGGTTCGAATTGGGTAGCAATTAGACAAATGACGTCCAGTTTGTGAAATGGCCAAAGTGAGCCTAAATTGGCCACATCAGACAAAAATGGAAAACATGGAATGCGCACTTTGAACACTTCTAAAATCTTCCATAACAAATAAACTCACAACAAAAAACAATTGTTTCACTAAAATGTATGACTTCTTCTACTTGCATTTGTACTCTTGGAGTCACGTTTTGGGGGAAAGTGACGCTGTTTGAAACGTTTACAGTAATTTTGACGAGTCGACTCTGCTCAGGATTTCGACCCATACAAGCTTAGTGGCCTTTTTTTTTATTTTTTTTTTTTAACTGAAACATGTCAGCCGATTGTAGAAGAGTCTTCCCCGGGTAGCAGAAGAAACCAAAGAGTCCAGGAGATACAATGAGATATAATCAAGTTTTACTAATTGAAGGTTTTTGACAAGATTTTCACGCAAAAATGTAACCCCCCCCCCCCCACACACACACACACACTTTTTTTTCTCACACCAATAATCAATATTATCACTTTGCATTATGACAGACTGTCATTTTTGGAAATTTCATGTTGCTAGTCACTTTGTTCCACCTACACAAAATTGGGCAGGCAGCAAGCGGAAAAAAATCACTGAAGAGATTTATTTTTTTTTTCTTTTTGAGACGGACCCTTAGAAATGGCCAAAGTGAATGTTGAAGTGTACATTCTGAAACCCTATTTCTTCCTAATTCCACATTTCCACGATGATTTTGAAGCATCTCTCATTGAGGGAGCCTCATCGGTTACGCCACAAACGAAGGTCCTATTCCTGGTGCACTAATGAACAACCATTGGCAGAGCCGAATCCCCTTTCAAGTCGTCACTAATTGGAATTATGATTCGGGTTTCCGGCGAGGATCGCAGCCCAACGTGCGACGCCAGTCAGCCAACATTTCTAATTAAGCCGGGGCTCCTCTCCTTTTCTCGTGTGCCTAAAACCCCCTTTGTGAGCGCGCACAATGTGGAGTTTGTTTCCCTCGGCGTCACAAAAGACACATTTTTTATCACAATGCCGCAGATAGCGAGCGGCGGCCCTCAAGAAAATGCTGCCGTTTGTTCCGCCCATTTATCCCGCCACTGTTTGTTTCCTCATATTTATAATGGGAGGTCAGAGTGGACTTTTTTAGCCGCTTGGTGAAACTTCATCAATATCGCCCCGCTGATACGGCGTGGCTAAAGGATGTCGGAGGAGGAGGTTAATGGCATCTCCTAAATGCTCCTTTCTTCCACTTGAAAACGCAGTGTGGTTATTGTGCAGCGCGCATCGGGATTAATTATCACCCGGCACAACCCAACCTCACCCTTCACGTTAAATATTCAGAGGGGAAATGGCCCCCTTTCATGCAAATGAAATTAAACATGTCAGTCAGCAGGATTGTATGAATCCGGCTCTCCCTTCAACTCGGAATGGAACTGAGAGTGGCTTTATTTGCGCCCTCTGATTCATGTGCTTTCATGGTCCCGTCGGGCCACTTGGAAATGCTGATGAATGACGCCGACTTTGGCTGTAAGTCGAGCTGGTATCAAATCAACTTTTAATGGAGGCGCACGTGCCAAAACGCTGTTTGTTGTGTGACGCCGGCCACACTGCGGGTTGCCCATTGGCCCGGCTAGAAATGAGCAAAAATCTGCAAATGTTTACGTCGGATCGGAATTCGTGGAGGAAATGAGAATCCACCGGGTCGCTACGTGTCGTCAGATAATGGAAGTGAAGCAGCATGTGGCTCATTATCCAAGGTGACTGTAAGCGATTGCCGTGGTCACAACGCAGCCCGTTTGCTGCGAACAATCGCTCCTCCTAAATATCTTAGTCCTTAGACACTCTGAAGCAGCATGCGGGTCCTTATCCAAGGTCATTTTTTAATAATAACAACTTTCACGCATTGTGAGGGACCCAGGGCCGCTCAGCAATAACTCATTAGAGTAATTAAAATGCCCGTGTGTGTGTGTATAATCATGTTTCTGAACATATACTCTACTGAACAGATGGTGCTTGAGGATTTATTATTATTTTTTTAATGTCCTGAGAAACAGTATCACAGGATTTAGTCGGAATATTTTTAGGGACTTTCAAATAGTTTTGAGCGCTCTGTTCACAATTGAATGATTGTTGCCACGGGGGATCATTGTTAAGTATATGGTAGTAAGTGGCATAGCCCTGTCTGGAGGAAAAGTTTTTGTAGTGCATCCCTTGCATTTGCTTTGTGCAATGTTTATTACAATAATGCTTGGACTTTAAGTTTACACGATCAGGATTTTGGAGCCGATCACCTGATCAGCGATTGGAAACAGAACAAAACAAGAACCAATCACTGATCCATTCAGATGATGGACCTATCTATTTAAAAAAAAAATGGATTTACTCTAAAGTCAAAAAAGTCTAATGTCTATTTGCGGGGGTTTAGGACCAGCCCAAATTTGGGTAAAATAAAGAACAGTTAAACCTTAAAAATTCTCCCCGAAACACAGGTGAACTTTAAATGCAGATCAAATGCAGAACCCCACCCCCCCAAAAAAAAAATCATTACTAATATTGGAAAAATATTGAAAAAAAAATCAGACTACAGTATATGCTCAAAAACCTTGGATTATTAACGTTGGCAGAACAGAACATCCCTGGAGTGAATGAAATTGCGTTTGCTACCATTTTGCGGATCCGATCAATGACGACATTGACGGATCGGCAAATTATGACCGTACACCCGATCACAGATTTGACATAAAATGCTAAAAATCTGCCAATTCGATCCAGCCGATCAGATCCGCGTAAAGTCTGATAATGCTGTTTTAAGAGCCAAGTGTTTTTGGAGGTGCGAAAGAAGCTTGAAAACCTCTGTCTTACCCCATTTGAGATGCATCACTTGACCGGCATACATCCTTGATACTATTTACTACTTTCCTATTACCCAAGGCCATCATCTGGCATCTCAGGGCATTGCCGCAACAGTACAGACATATGCGGATATTCCGTGAATAGGCGAAAAAAATGAATAGGTGAATTTGTGACCATAGGTGGGGTCCGCTGCACTGTTGCAGAGCCGGCACGCCGACAACGGGGCGAGCAATGGCGATCCGGCCATCCGTGTCTGTGAAAACGCCATTACCTTCACGTCACGCCTCGGTCACTACCTCATTGTGCCACCAAGCGCGCCCACACCACCTTCCCCTACGCCCCACGCTCACCGTATCAATTGCCCGTCAGCTCCCTTCATGTGCCGCCACGCCCCGAATGACGTGGAATCTTCAGCGCGTGGACGCGTCACAGTGATATCCCGCGCTCATTTGCCGTAGCAGCAGAGGCCCAGCTGCCCGTCTGTTTATCTGCGAGTCCTGCGGGTTAATTTGTTCCTCGCTCCCAACGCCGCCATCGCCGCCACACACACACAAACAGATGAGACACTTCAGATAGTGGGCATTACCTAATGGCCTGCCGCAAACAAAGTGATTGATAAAAGGAGGCCAGTGGGCCCCCGCAGGAGGACAGATGGAGATCACCTCCCAATAAATCTGACACTCTGGCTTTTTCGCTGTCATATTGAAGCTCGTGGAAATAAAAACAACAGCGTGTGTGATCCTAGTACTACTGATTATATTCACATGAGACAATATTGAATACGTAGATACTTGCTTTTTGCATTTTTTTTTTTTACCAAGTAATTGTTTCACTTCTGTGAAGGAAAACAATGGAATGGATTTTATTTGTTTTTATGTGATTTCATGTATTTGTTCATTTTATTTGTATTTCATTGAATGGATTTTATTTTTTTATAAAACTAAATTATTATTTTAGCCTCCACCTGTAATGTATTATTTTCACCAACACGCCAAAAACGCATTTTTTTTTGCAAAACCAGTTTAAGAGCCACTGTTTTGGAAAATGTTCACATTTTTGTCTTTTTTTTTTCAAACTACTGCCTCGATCCGTGTTTCCCAACTTTATTGTGCCAAGGCACATTTGACATGAGAAAAAAAAAATCTCAATGGGCAACACCAAATTAAAACGTTGAAAAAAAATAAAAAATAAGTGGACGCATAGGTTAATTATGTACTTTCTCTACCATCCAGCAGAAGAGCATGTAATTGTTCTGCCTATCGCTATATATTTGTAGTCAATCATTTTTCGACCAATTAATTGAAATTGGACAATTTCAAAAGGCAAACCAGATGCTCGATGGCACACTGGCTTGGATTATCAGTCATTGTGATCAACATAGACAATGCACCCTGTAATTGCTCATTTTACATACTGTATTTACATCCCCCCCGCCCCCCATTTCTGATACTTTTCCACCATTCAACAAGACAACAACAAGGATGTTTAATGTCTATACGAGCTGTACAGGGTAAAAAAAAAAAACGTTTTTTGAACCGGACACGCCGTCTTCTTTTTCTGTCTCCCGCAGCGCCGCCAAAGTTTTTACGAACGCCCAACGACCAAACGGGCGTGCAGGGCGGCGTGGCCTCCTTCATCTGCCAGGCCACGGGCGACCCGCGGCCCAAGATCGTGTGGAACAAGAAGGGGAAGAAAGTGAGCAACCAGCGATTCGAGGTATTAGGTCTATTGTTCTGATGTAAAATGCTCGCTGACAAACACTTTGCACTGCTTTTGGGCTGCTGCACACACATGCTCAAAGCTGCCACGAGGCACGAGTTTTCCACACGAGGCAAACATTTTTTCACACGTGCGATGCTCACGCTTAGATTTCATGTCATGTTCATGGCACTCAGCGTTATGTTCCGTTGGAGGAACAGGAGATCTCCATTGGATCCTGAAAAACGCAAATCATGAGGGGCGTCCGCTCGAGCATTACGCATCGTTTCGTTTTTCAGTAGCTTCTGTTGTTGATGGATCAAATGTTGGTTGGGGGAGTGGGGGGCCGGGGGCTCCACCCATTAAACATATATTAATACTAATAAAAAACTGTTTGAAGTCAGTTAAAACCCTTGACAGTAATGCATTAAAACTGCATTTTATTTTATGTTGAGGAGAGCACAAGTGGTCACTCAACAACAACAAAAACAAAAATGTTAAATACATTTTCGGGGGGGAGTTAAAATACTTGCTCAATTTATTCGAATTACACTTTGTTCAATTACATATTATTCTGTTTAATTTTAGTTTTATCAGCGTAGTAGGTAAGCATTTTATTTGATATTTTCAAATTGTATTTTTTAGGTCACTGGGTCCTACATGAGCATGCACCCAATCAAAGATGTGAAAACATGGCTTTAAATTTAAAAAAAAAAAAACGAAAAAAAAAAAACATGAGGTTGCACCCTTCAAAAATAAAAATGAATCCAGCGATTACTAAAATTCTGTGCTTTGATTGCATTTTTTAAAATTGTATTTAAAGTCTTCTAAATGTTTTTTTTTTTTTATTACACAAAAAAATAATTTTGTTTCATTTGAAGACACTTTTTTTTTTTTTTTTTTAACAACAAATGAATTGATTCCTTTTGCTCCGTGGCAGCTTGCTCCATATGTACACCACATGGACAAACACACCTAAATTTAGACCAATGTCCCTGTATATTTTCTTCCTCTGGTTTGGCTACAAAGGTTGTCGTCGATTATACGTTTGTCCGTATGGCGTACTGTTCACCCGAGCATCATCATTTTGCCTGAAATGTGGATCCGCACTCTATTCCCTATGTGACATGTGTCATGGCAGAGCTCCGATAAGACTTGTATTAATTTCCTGCGTCAACCCTCAGGACTCCGATGCTGTCGCTGCAATGGCTTTAACATCTTATCAGTGGATCGCATGGCTTGTTGCGCCGCATGCCGACGACGTTCAACTCTTAACACAAACATTTCCCTCGCCTTCCACCAGCTTACAAGCATGGCCAAAGAAATGTTTGAAATTGTATTAAATCCTTGTTGACCATGTGTGTGTGTGTGTACACTGCTCCCAAAATGTTTGGGATATTAGATTTTTGTGTCAAATTTCAGGCTGAAGCTAAAACGCTGTCTAGCAGTATAATTTGACCGTCTCTAAACCTTTGTCCATTGTTTCAGTACTTTTTGCCCAATTTGCTTTTCTCAATGAGCCGGATGGCAACATCCTCAACAGCAGTTTGATCCATTGAAGTTCCCCCAAGACGTCCACTTGGATTACTTTCTGTAGCTCTTTGATTTTTAGTATACGTCAAAGGTCAAATTTAGTTTGCCTGTAAAGGTTGTATTGCATTTCAGGTTCATCCGGAAATTTAACGCCAAAAACCAATCTCCCTAACCATTTATGAGTAGTGTATGTGTGAGTGGGTGAATGCAGAAGTTTTTATTTGTTGAAATCCAAGTTTTGAGTTATGACACAGGGCTTTCTAAACATCAGTGAGTACCCAACGCGGCGCATGACTACACTATAACAAATACCGTCCTGTTTTTGTTTGTTTGTTTGTTTTTGTGCGCATTCTGTGTGTCGTCCGTCCGATAAAATAATTGTCTCTTTATGTGGCGCTACTTCAACTCATAGTACAACCGAACTGCTGCTCAGGCCACCGTTGACTGTCTGTGCTTCGTTTCTGTCTGACAACCAGTTTTAGGGCCACGCCGAAAACGACAAAAAGAAGAGGGAAATTATGAAAAAAAAAAATATATATATATATATATATATATATTACCCTATTGTAATGCCTTTAGAAATCCAAGATTTCCTCAAAAAATTCAGACTTTTCCTCTGTAAAGCAAAAACAAAAAACACTAGCAGTAGGACGTTGTTCTAGAATTTCATAATCATATATTCTCACAAGATTATTACTTTGGACGCTCTTGAATGAGTAAAAGAGTCGGAGAAGAAAAACAAATGTCATCCTTGTGTGATTTCGAAATGTCTCCTAACATTATGGCTTTATTCACACAAGTTTTAATTGTAACTTGAATGTCGTAGGATGACAACATGAAATATGACTTTTGTCTCGTAATTCCATGACTTATGTGGTAGCATTTCGACATTTTAGTTTGTTTATTCCTTTTCAGTGTGGCCCTTATCCTACTTTGTCCCATTGACACACATTGTTTCAGGGTGTCCAGTGTTAGCTTTAAGAGTGTGGGACGCGTTTGCAATTGACAAGGTTCACCCATCTGAACTATAAGCTCAAATGTACCCATTCTTAAAGTTAGACAAGCACTAATTAGCATATTATGTAATTGACTTTTGTTGTGCCGTACTATACTTCAGAATACTGCTATATAATTCTCAGAGAACACTACAGTAGAGTGTGACACTGTGTCGCCATCAATTGTCCCGACTGTGTGTTACCTGTGTGTACGGTGGTCCCGCATTTGTCGTACCTCCCCCCCGCCGCAATTCTCCTTTAACACACAGTGTCTCTCGCACCTGCAGGTGATCGAGTTTGACGACGGCTCCGGCTCGGTGCTGCGCATCCAGCCACTGCGCACGCCGCGTGACGAGGCCATATACGAGTGCGTAGCCTCCAACAGCGTCGGGGAGACGAGCGCGACCACCCGACTCACCGTTTTACGTGGTACGTCCCCTTGGTCAAGGACATCTGACGTTTGTAGCTGCAGTTTTTACAGTACACAATGGTACTGTGAGTTAGCAGTTTAACTTATTCACTGCCATGAATGTTTATCATTGTCGATTGGTAAGGCAGTTTATATCATATTTGGCAGACAAAACTTTTTTTTGTTAGCCTTGGTTGCTCCGAGCCCCGTTCTGCTGTACTGTCATATGGTGTTCCACAGGATTCAATTTTGGGGCCACTGCTGTTCTCTTCGTATTTGCGGCCCTTGGGTTCCATCATAAGAAAGCATTGTATTTCCTCTCACTGCAATGCGGATGACAGTCAGATCTATGTCCCGCTGATCAAAAAGGACACTTTATCATTAAGGCCAATTTCGTCCTGTCTGGAGAAAACAAGGCCCGGATGGCACTGAATTTCTTGAATTTCAATGAAAAGAAAACAGTGGTTATGGTGTTTGGTCCCAGTGGCCCTTGTACATCCCACCCTGCTGACTGGGGCACCCTCGCGCCTTGTTTAAAGCCAACAGTCTCGAATTTGGGTTTTAAATTGCACAGTGATTTTAAATTGGACCAGCAAATAGGTGCTGCTGTTAAATCCAGCTTTTTTTTTCTTTTTTTTTTCATCTTAGTTAGTAAAGCCTCTCCTTTCACTACAGCACTTAGAAACAGTAATCCATGCCTTCATTACATGTCGGCTTGATTATTATAATGCATTTCATGTTGGAGTCAGCACGTCCTCCCTCAAGCATCTCCAGTTGGTCCAAAATGCTGCTGCTCAACTCCGACCTGGAGCTCATACGAGGGAGCGCATACTGTAACTTTTTTTTTTTGTAGGTCAGTTTTTTTACTCCATGTACAGCACTTGGTATGCAGCAATGATTGTTTTTAAAGTACTCTATCAATAAAGTTAAGCTGGGTTGAGATGAGTTGAGACTCAAATTCAACTGTTCACTGACATCGACTAATAGATATTTCAGGCATGTTTTTCAATGTGTAGGCGTGGAGGAGGGTCTCGCCCAGTGTGTCTGTTAAGATCTTTTTAAATGAATGCAAATGTAATACAAAACACAATAGTTAGTTAATGCAGGAGGGAGGGGTAAAACTATAAAACAAAAAAAACAAAAAAACATATTGTAAATATAATATGACGCGGATGCCCTGGAATGTACTGTATCCCTCGCGACGAATGGGGTTCCAATGTACGTTGCTTTTGATTTTCCGCAACGTGTTAAGTCCATTAGCCGTTTAGCCGCGTAAGTTTCTTCTGGATTTGAAGTCATTTGCATACACCCTGACACAATAATTAAGATGCCAGTTAAATTATGCAAATAGACGTCTGTTCCTTCACCGGCGGCTGTTTTTAATGCTTTCAAATTAGCTGTGCTGTGACTTGACCATGTGAAGAGTGCCAAGGCTGCTGCTTTTATGTACGGAAATGATAAAAATGGCCCCTGCCAAATCTGAAGGGGTGTTGCGGAACAAGGTTAAGGTGTGTAACCAAACCCCCGATTGAGTGATAAGTCCGTCTCGTCAACGTTTGTCCATGTCGGGAAAGTGGGGTCCCCAAGTCAACACAAAAGCAAAAAAACTTTAAAGGCATCACAGACCGCCGCCAAAGTGGACCAATGGAATGCATGTCAACACAAAATATAGAAAAGTGTAGTAAAAGAAAAGTAATTTGAAGTCCCCCCCCGCCAAGTCTCTAAGGGGCAGGGCCGGCTCGCCCAATCGGTGAGATAGGCAGATGCTAGGGACGCTGTGGACTCTACGGGACGCCAAAAATCGAAAATATATAAATGAATTAAGTTGAAATTAGCAGCATCTTGCGCACTGTGGGTCACCTGCATTCAATTAACTCTTGAGTGCCCGTCTTAGTTGCTGTATATTTATGATGGTGGTAGTTGCACTTTAAATGGTTTATGAAAATCAAAGGATTCCCTGGTTTAGTAACAAAATTTGAAGTAATGTCATTTTTAGCAAAAGAATATTTCATAATGAAGGGCAATAAGAACATGCAAATACATTAGCACATTCACTGCCATTCACGAATGTATTTGTGTTTTCACAGTCCAGCCATTCAATCCCAGGAACTTCTTCATATTTGTTTGAATTTTTTTGCAAATGTTAGGGGAAAAGAGGGTCTGAAAATGCCTGCCAGTGAATGAGTTAACTATTTAATTTAACTATTTAAACTAACAAGTTAAAAGCCTCATTTATTGTGGAGAAAAATGAAACCTGAGTAAATCTGAGACTGTAAGAGAAATTAAAAATGTGTATTCCTTCCGTTCCTACTTACACATATTTACAATAAGACGTTAGTTATTTTTGTAGATTTTTCTCAAAGTTAAATCTAATTCAAATACAAATGCACCTCATTGCCAGTGACTAATGTAACGAATGAAATCTTATTATTATTATTATTAGTAGTAGTAGTAGTAGTAGTAGTACTAGAAGTAGAAGTATTAAAGTACTGAATAGTTAAAAGAAACAAAAGAAAAATGTTGCTTGATCAATCATCTGCGGGTGACTGAATCTCAAGTGGGGAAGCTGTGTATACTGTATTTACAATAGCTTGACGAGTCCGCTGATAGTGTAGTGGTACACACGCCTGAGTTGTGTGCGGGCAGCGTGGGATCAATTCCCGCTCAGTGACAGTGTCTATGTGTGCCCTGCGACTGGCTGGCGACCAGTTCGGGGTGTAGTCTGCCTTCGCCCATTGACGGCTGGGATAGGCTCCAGCAACTCACCGCGACCCTATATAGGATAAGCGGTTTGGAAGATGACATGACATGACAATAGCTTGACATGAAACAGTTAACATAGATTAACATTTAAAGCAATACCCAATAAATATTATGATAAATTATGTTGATACAGGGAAAAGATGCATTTGTTTCATTTCTATTTAGAAAGTATGGAATGATGCGTGCATTAAAATTATTTTGGTTTGTCCAAGAAAATTAGGTGTCGCAACAGCATGTCGCATGATTTTTTTTGACTGTAACTAAACAGCTATGAAAGTAAGAAGATGTTTCTGATTTCTTGATTTTCACATGAAACACGATTTGCATATAGAAGGCTCTCGGCGACAAATTACCTTCTTTCAGGATACTGCATCAAAAATGGAAGAATACTGTATGGACATGCTTAAAAAGACAGATTCAGCCTCATCAAAGCTGCAGCACAAATTAAATACCATAACTTGCCTATTCTTAGCACTTTTTAAGCAAAAATATGGAATGCCTCAAAAAAACTAGTGCCAATTAAAAAAATAAAAATAAAAAAAATGTCAAAAATGTCAAAAACCATTTTTGGATTCAGTGGCATCAAAACACTCTAAAACGGTGTAAATGTTCTCAGCGTAAAAATGTGTGTTGTTGAGTCTGTCTCCAAGTGCTGAAAGTGTATTCATGAAGAAGCATATTGTCCTCCTAAAATAATCGCCAATGTCATTTTTTTTTTACAAAAACACAAAAAACTGAACCAAATTTTGATTTTCTACATTTTAAAAAGGGACAAAATATATTAATAAAAAAATCTTGCTAAAGTAAACACTCCCAAATTAGCTGAAAGATAATACTGATTATATGTATTAATACTTTTCATGTCAGGGCTCGAATCAAATGCTCTGTTAAACCGATGATGTAGCCATTTTTAGCAGAAGTAGCCGGCATCCTTAGATGTTTAAAGCTAAAAAAAAAATCTATATTTTTTTTGCTAAAACGTGACTTTATTTTAAGAGGGTGACAATGTGCTAATTTTCAAGGGGGTTATGAAAAAATACTCTTCCCCTGCTACACCAGTCCTTTCTCCACCCACACAAAAGAGGTCAGCCATTTTGTTTGTCATCTAATATACGACTAGAATGGCACAGGTGGCTTTGGAGAGCGGTGGCCTGCGTGAAGTGCGCTCCATTTTGTGCCGCAATTACACAAGGCGTCAAATGAGCTCCTATTGAGAGCAGGCTGCATCTGCGCCAATCCTCCCGCCTCCCGCCATCACCGACCGTCTTATCTCTCGGGCGAGCCCACAAAAGGCCGATTGGGAGAGAAAGGTGGCGCGGCCGCGTTTGGACAATATTTCGCACATTTCACACACACAGATATAACACACTGTAGCTTGTTACAGCTTGTTGCTTCTGCGCACATGACCACAAATCTCTGTATAAAATTCATATCACATAGCTTGTGCTGCCAACAATAGTGGCCTTTTTCTTTGTGAAAACAGCTATTTGGTGATGCGGTCGACGCCCCGGCATTACAAAACGATGCTACAAGCCAATCACAATTTGGAATGTGGGATCGAGAGAATGTCGGAGCCCAGGACTGATCTCTTAAGCTGTCAGGCGAATGTGCGACATAAATTCAAAAAAATAAAGAAAGTAAGCATTTATAAGAAAAAAGAGCAAACCCTAAAGAGGAACAAGAACAACCGCAAGAATCTGAAAAATAAACGAATAAAAACAACTGTGTATATTTTCATGCAAACTAAAGGAAAACGGCAAAAAGGAAGCATCGCCCGAGGTTCCGACTCTTAGCTAGCTGCGTTTCCGGCAGAATGATGTGTGCATTGGGCTGTTGGAGTTCATGATTCAGGCATGATTAAGGATTTATATTGCATCCTCATACCCCTATTATGCTGTCAACAACCATTTCCTGCCTGCATACGCACGCACGCACACACACACACACACACACAAATAGCAACAAACGTACATTGCTGCGTACAAGTCGACAGTGAGAGCAGAAAATGAGAAGGCGCTCTCCTGTGACGGAAAAACAGAAAGCATCAATTCCATTTTGCCAGTGAAGGGTGAGGTGGGGGGCTGCGGGGGGGTTGTAACGATGACGACGCAAAAAAAGCTCGGAGGTAGATCATCCTGCGTACAATGGACGCAGCGGCTACATGAGCGGCGATTATTCCGAGACAATGAGCGCTCTTTTGTCACCATTTACCAAGCGGGAATAGCAAAGGCAACCTCGTTTGTATTCCGGGAAGACTTAACAAGATGGAGCACCTTGTCGTGAAACGTGCATTCTCACATCAGCTAACCGAACTTACTGGCAAATATGTAATTGTATCGTTGGCAGGAAAAAAAACAACATCTATTAAAATAGGAACCGGATGAATCCAACAAGTCAAAATAAAAGTAGCTAGAAAATTTTTTGAATTGAATTAAAAATGTGATTTTTTTTTTTCAGATTTTTTTTTTAAATATAACTTTTAATCAATTACTTAAAAATGAAAGGATTTTTTCAAAAAATATATATATAAAATGTGAACTAAAATAAAGCACAAACGCAGCATATTTTCTTTGAGGAAATAAAAATAGTACCAAAGGAACAAGAAAAAAATGAATGAATAAAACAGAAAATCAGAAGACATAAAATTGTTTAAAAATGAACTAAAATATATCCATCCATCAATCCATCCACCGATTTTCTGAACCGTTTATGCTCACAAGGGTCGTGCTGGAGCCTATCCCAGCCGTCTTTGGGCAGTAGGCGGGGTACACCCTGAACTGGTTGCCAGCCAATCGCAGTCGAACTAAATCCAAAAGAGGATCTAATTAAAAACATGCAAAAGCGGAAATGAAAAGGTAATTATAAAGTAAATAAAGCTATATTAATTTACAATAAATACCACTGCCTGCCAATTACGACAACCGTCTCAGTCCAAACTCAGCTCAGTCATTACGTCCAAAATGGACAAGTTAATCATTACTGTAATTAAAAAGATGGAGACCTGCTGTCCCCGCGGATATTGAACTGCTCGCTGGGTGAAAAGGGAAAAAAAACAAAACAAACACCTCTTTGAATATTACGTGGTAAATCAAGGCGGTCCAATCAGTATCTGTAAGCTACGGCGAGTGATTTAAGACCAAGCGGCTGTTGGCGATCTTGATGTCAGACTTCTCAGTTGCTGGGAAAAAAACATCTGCCAGAGTCACAAAGGCCTTTGGATGGAGGGTGCTTCGGAACATCAAGCCAGCGCCATTTCATGTTTTCATGGAAGGCGCTTGTCTCATTAGTGACTTGTAAAAAAATAAGATAAAAAAAAAAAAAAAACCTTGGACAATGATTCCCAAGTAAATTATCCAGTTTCAGTTAGTTGGAACCTGAATGTCATAGACAAGCTGGGCGAGATCGTCTTCCGTGCCTACCTGTTAAAAATATACAAGACATTGGTGACTAAACGGTTGGATTCCACTTGATGAATAGAAACGTCCACAGCAGTGAATGAGTTAATAAGATTTTTAAAAAGTTTTTTTCAAGTTTTATCAATATTGTATATCCAGGACATAAAGAAGAATAGAAATGTGGTACCCTTCCGCCGTCCTTTTATCCGCCATTTTGTCCGTAATCACCTTTAGGACGGTCCGGCTATCATTTTAAACGGGTTTCCATTAGCGTTTCCAACAACCAACTTCGACAAACTACCACTAGCAACTAGTATCAACCTGGCCAACTTCTCACACTAATTGATCGCAGTATTTTTGATTGATTTGTTTGCTCTTAAGCCCAAGTTGATTTTAGCGCAGCCAAGTGCGGTTTTGAGTGGTACCGCAACACAAATTCAGCACGGTTGTCACACTGCTGCCAAGTGAAGAAGCAGAAGCAGTGACTAAATAACGCCTCAAGGTACAGATATAAGCCAGTACTGTTTGGTTACACATGTTGTCCGGTCGGGAATCAGATTAAAGAGCTTCTGCAGCCCAAATAGGACCCCTGGGGGAGCAGCTCTGGGAAGATGCCGCTTAAGTAATCCAATAAGAGGGAACAAAATGCTCAGCGCTATGCTCTAATAAAGCGCACGCCAGTGTGTCGACAATTCAACCTTGGACCGCGGATGGGGGAAAATAAGTCGTTCAATATGTTCCAAAACGCCGGACGAAGCCATTGCCCTGAGTTATCCCAGCGCTTTGAGTCAACAGGTGTAAAAGTTGCTAATGAATATTGCTGCAAATGTGCCACAGTTGGCTCAGCCAGCTAATTCCAATTTGCTGTAATCGAGTGTTAGGAGGAACAGGTCCGCTCTTAGCCTAAGTGCTATTACGCCTCGCCATCTTAGGGCCCTCTAAAAGCTACTTTGGTAATTTCCTTAACGGGTAGGATTTCTTTTTTGGCGGTGGGATAACTATGGGACTTTCTACCACCCACTTAGATGTTATCTTAACGTGTGGAATGCATTCTGTGAGAATGTTAAAATAATGACACAAATGACAGTGATGGAAAGCATGCTTTAGAAACCAAACCAAATATTGACAGCACTTCTTCCGGACCTTTATTGAGCCAAGGCAACCATTTTAGTGGTTTAGTGGCATTTAGTTATGTGCACACCAACAAAAGTATGAATACTGAAATTATGTGGGTCAGTTTAACTGAACACAAAGTTCACAATAAGCAAGGACTTATTCTCTTGCATGAATGGCAACTTGTGGAAACACGGGTAGTCACTTTGCATTGCTACCATAGGTAGTTCAACAAAGATATATTTGGAATTCATATATAATAATTTTTGGACCAATGAAGTGAAATTGATTTGTATCCCTCGGCACCCTGGTTGTGAATTACTCATCTACGGTGAATCACAACATCTGTTCGAGGTGGAACTTCCCAAAAAACCTGCAGTACGATCGGAACATTTTTTCACCGAACCCGTTGCCATTCCAACCACCCACGGGTGGTTTTGCGGGTCGTGCACGCGGGACATTCACTACATACTAAACAACGTCAAAGCATTCCTGGGCATGTTATATATGGTTAGAAAACTGAGTTTCCGCAGATTCGAATGATATCAAACATTGTAAGATACAATCATATCTGCAGGATCGGCGAGCATTTAAGTCAAAATAATGCTAACACATAAAAAATGTGCAACTCACCATTTCATCCTCAAATGTCCGACACAATTTAATAATCCATCATCAGTGATCATATTACGTCGACAAGGGTCCAGTAAAAGTATTCCAGTAATATAGTTAGTCCACCACAAGCCTGACATCCATAAAGCCACGTTATTAGCTGCTGCAACCGTTACAGGTTGCTATCAGATACATATAGATATTACATATGTACATATTTTTGTAGATTGAGTTACCTTCGACGGATTTAGACACACGAGCTTTCAAAACATAGGCTGGACCTTAGTTTGATTGATTGCTGACTTGATCCAATAAACTAATGTCAGAGTTCAACAACAGCCAATGAACATATTTCATGCGTAAATAGTACCACCCCTGCATATGGATGATTCGTCAGTTATGTTTGCAGTCGCAACCAAAAAACTAAGCTGGTGGTTGACGCATTCAACGTCCAATGAAATTCTTCCAAAAAATCAATGGAAACTGTTTTCAACAAAAACACCGGGCGAACACACACTTTCAAAGCCCAGCGACATCAGGGCTGTGCGTCAGAGCGCACGTCATATCGTGTCACCTTCTTTGATTTTTCTGCGGGTTTTTTAAATCTGGATGTAGGCTATGATAGCGCCAAGTCTTACTTTTCATTAGAACTCCTGATTGTAGAAGCATTCCACAATGGCAACCTTTTCCCCTACGTATGTGAACATGGTTGCAACATGATTGCAATGAGATTCAAATAGCACACTTTTGGTTCGCCTGGACATCCCCTTAGTAAAACTTGTGTAAAATGCTGATTTTCTGTTGTATTATTGTCAAATGTGAAATGGAATTGGAGGAGCCTTTGAGCTGTAATCCTGTTGTGTTATTTTAGTCCACCACCTAATACAAAATTGTCCAGGCAGATTTTTGGAAAAGAAAAAAAATAGGCGGACATAAAATCTGCCTTCTCTTATGTATTCAAACTTCCATAATTCAGTGCCAGTCACACTTAAAAAGATTCTGACAGTTGGAGAAAAATTCAAAGTGTTATCTTCAAAAAGAGACCAAAACTATTCTGATACTCCAAATGGTTCAAGTACAGCTTCAGTTTTACTTTGGGTGCACCTTTATAGGCGTTCAGGTAAAAATACCTGGGGAGTGAGTGGCAAGGGGTTTTAAAAAACTTTTTTTTTTTTCAACTGTACTTTTCTAACTTCCTTTTTCAAATATGGGTTTTTGGGGGTTTTTGAGTTCTTTTTTTTTGTACTTTTAATACCTGTTTTGGTTGCATTTTTTAAAGAATCCTACATGTTTTTCATATATATATATATATATATATATATATATATATATATATATATATATATTTATTTATTTATTTAATGATATGTAATTTTAGAAAATTAAACTAAAAAAAATTGAATGACTCAAAAAAATGAATAAAAGTAAAGTAGAATAAAATATATATTTATATATATTTCTGTTTTTTCACTTTCTGTTTTACTTTTATTCTTAGTCATTAAATTTTTTTTTTTTTAGTTTAATTTTCTAAAATGCAAGGGCCCAACAGAGAGAATAAAGGCTACACTATGAGACATAAATTCCATGTAAGACTCTTGTTGCCATCTTTTGGGGTCACGAACCCGGGGCGTATCATCAGGCGGAGACAAGCGCCGGCTACATACATATGGAGGCAAACATCTTCATTCGAGTTAAGTGGAGGAAAACCTTGCGGCTGTGAACATTTTAATATTTGATCATGCTAAAAAGCTTTCTTGGGGACTCATCATTCATGCCTGAAGGCACACCACAAGAAAGAGTCCTAATGGAAAACGGGGTTACATGAGGCCTTTCAACCTCAGAGCCAGCGATACTTCTATTTTGGGGGATATTATTTATTTATTTATTCTCCATCTTAGTCGCTGTCTCACTTGGCAATGATAGTAATGGCAAAAAGCCTATATATATATATATATATATACACACACACGCACGGTGGTACCTCTACTTAACGAACGTCTCTAAATACGAAATTACAAATACGAAAAAAGTTACAAAACGCCTCAACAGGAAAATAGTGCCTCTTGTCACGAAAGAAATTCCAAGATACGAAAGGTAAAAATACAGTATGGGCTGCTAGTCGCAGCTCCGGAGTTTCCTGAACGCAACATACTCATAGCTGCTCTGCCATTGGCTATTACCTAGCATCTTCCTGGCATCCCATTGGCTAAGAGGGACCTCTACCGTATGTGTCTATGTGTGCAGATAGACAGGTAGATAGATATATTTGTGATAGATATGTCTATGCAGCGTCCTCGTCATTCGCCCTCCTCAGGCCATGAGGTGTTCCGATAGTTTGACGTGAATTAGAAACAAGGAAAAGAAAAAAAAGGAGAAAATAGGTTTTTTTTGTCCATACAAACGAAGCAAGAGATAATAGAAAAGTATGAAAAGGGGATGCGTTTGGTTGATCTCACCAAAGAATATGACAGTGGCCACGTTATTAAATCAGTTGTTTACAAAACGCCAGGCAAAAACCACTTCTGAGAGAGAACATGAACCAAAGAGGGCACAAAGCAATGAGGACAGCAATTAAAAGGTAAACGACCATCATTTTTAATCTTTACTCTATTCTTTGGTTTTTTTTTTTACATTATGCACAACTCTCATTTATTGTGCAATAATCTAATTGTAACATGTATTTGTTACATGTTTTGATGCATTTTTATGCGTTATAAAACATTTATGTCTGAATATTGGGGAGCTCGAAACGTATTAGGGCATTTACATGGAAAACACGTCTCTACTTACAAAATTTTCTACTTAAATTTCTTCCAGAACCAATTAATTTCCTGAGTATATATATATATATATATAATATATATATATATATATATATATATATATATATACCCACACAGGATCCAGTGAGTTAAAACTCAAAAAATCTGATCAACAAACTGTAATGGCTATAACACTTACAGTAATCTGTTAGTAAAACAGCTAGCTGTAGTGTTCTTGGGTGGGTGAAGAAAACACCAAATTAATGAGTGGCTGTTGACAAAGCTGTTTTGTGAGCCATCAAACTGAGGAAGGGCCAACAATGACAAGCTCTTCTATCTACACAGTGTCGGAAACTGACGTTCCTATTTCATTCTAGGTCAGCTAATGCATTTGCAAGCCATGAAACGAGCCAATTTCAAATGACGTCCTTGTTAGCACTGTGCTATGATTCACTTGATTATCACTCCAACCCCCCCGCCTACATTTCCCTATCTCCTTTTGGATTTTTGAGCGTGGAAAGCGCTTTGATCAGTGTCCCTCAACTTGAAGTGATACGCTTCTGCGTGGAAGGGGGAGAAATTGCTTGCCGCTGTCACACTCGGCGGGTAATGTTTTCTGCTGCTTTTTGCGCCGGCTTAAATCATATCAGGGGAGGGGCAGGGAGAATCAGATTGATTCCTAAACTGGGCAAGAATAACCTTCAGGGTAGATCCGTGTGGAAAGCAGTCTAAGAATGTAAAAATCCATAATCCTGCATTCTTAGCTGCAAAGAGTTTGCAAACAATGCGTCTCGTCACAGGCTTTTCTCCAGCAAGTGACCTGTGACAGCCTCTATGGAGGCAGGCGGGGGTATCCACTTAAATACTTCCAACAAATATGTCTTTTCGAAAAGCCTGCAGGGATTCCTATGAAGAGTAACCTCCAGCACGGGGTGAAACGTCTTGTTCCGCTATAGGGAAGAAAGAGGGTCAAACACAATCCGATTCTTGTGCAGCAGCCACGGAACTAAAGTCACAATTTGACTGGCGGGGGGGGGGGGTTGGTGCTTTTTACAGCTTTACTTGGAAAAGAGAGGGTTGTGAAAGCTTAAAAATGCAGTGCTTCCAGCTACAACACCTATGAAAACACAACTCAACTGTCTGCACTCTCGTTTTCATTGCAGATTGGCTATTTACACACACCTGTCAGCAATAAGACACGGCTACTACGAATGCACCCAGAGAGTTTGGAGGCATGCCAAAATAACAATCCACAACACTTTCCTTTGGAGTCGAGTCTATGACTATTGATTTCAGAAGCGAGATCCCAAACAGTGCCAGGCCAAAGGGCCCAGTTATAATGTAGGTTATGCAGACACGATCTTAAATTGTTTTTTTTTTCTAGGCATCTGCGACACTTTAAGTTTACTTTATGTACAGGGGGTAGGCACAAAAACCGTTTCTGCCTATTTTCCCTTTCAGACATGTACAATATATTATGACTTGTGAGTAGATGGTTTGTTGTGAAATAATGTCTGAACGAATTAATAAACAGAAAAGCCTCAAGTCGTAACCTTCAAGTCTCAAGCAAGTCCCAAGTTACCGTGGGGGGAAAAAAAATCAAGCAAGTCAAGTCGAATCGCCACCAAATTTCAAGCGATTCAAGGCATTAATTGGTTCAAGCAAGTCATAAGTCAAGTAAAAATCTTGATCATAAAATCTTGCTCAGTCAATTTAGGAGTGATATTTAGTTTTTTGAAATGTGCTGAAAATGGGAGTAAACGTACAATGATCAGATTAAATAAGATACATAAATTTCATTGTTTTTAATGCCAATGTGTTTCCCAAATCTATTAGTGTGTGTTAATGGGTGAATGAGCGGCATTAACTTTGTAGGTTGTCACTTTAGTTTAGTGTAGTTGACGTGCATTAGTTTACAGGAGTCCTGCCGCATCAAATAGAAGTACTGTACCCAAAATACAGTCAATGTTTGTTTATGCTAAAATAAATGTCATTTCATAATGATATAGTTCCAAGATTACTCTCCATGGTGTCTAATCTATTACTTATTGGCTTCTCAATGAAATGTATAACGGACACAGTTAGTATTAGTTAAAAATTGACCAGCTAGGTGAGCTAAACCGTCACGCTAACCAAGCTACCTTAGCTTCATAGTTCACACAGCTATCTTAGCTGCATTTGACAGAAGAAACTAAACGGCGTAGATGTTGTGTCTCTTATCTTCGAGTTTCAAATCTTGCCTGTTACTATTGTTTTTTTCCCAGTTTCATCAAAATGATAAATCCCTGAAACTAAAAGTATTTGATACTTGCTCAAAGAGTCAACCTCAGCCTTTCACTGTGCCCAGGGCATACTGTTGGCCGTCGTTGCCAAGGTTGCCAGATTGTTAACACGCAAAATCTTTCAAAAACAAAAGGCAGATTATATATATATAAAAAAAAATGGAGTTTCCAATGTAAACAGAATGACTTGTCAAGTCATGGAGTTAAAGTCAAAGTTGAGTCTCACAGATGCCAAGTCAAAGTCAAGTTGAATCTTGCAGCGGTTTTTACTGTTAAGAATACCTAGACGAGGAACCCAGGGGAGTGCCCTGCAGCCTCCTTAGGGAAAAAGTATCCACAGCAAAATTCCTTCTCGGTTCTTTTGTTTATAGGTGATGTATTCAAAGGCAAAATCCAGCTCACTAAACTTGTCTTTGAATAATACTACAAATAGGAAGTACAAACATTATGACCTGTAAAAACATCAGCGCTAACTGATACCGCCGTCTTACGCGGGATCAGGAAGACAGGCAATTGCCCTCAACAGTCTAACAGGAGTGACATGAGTGCAGTGATTTAATCAGTTTCCCAACAAAGCTGTACGAAAACAATCCATAATTCCCACTGCACTCGATAGCGATTGAGCTGCTTAAACAGTCGCCGTTGTCACACACGGGAACGGAGAGTTCACCTCCATAGTTTGCGTATGAGTGATCAATCGATATAATCTTCTAATGGCTTGGAGTTTATGTCCAGTGGCCTTCTGTCATCAGCGGGAATCTGCTCGCCGAGGTACTTTTGGAGCCAACGTCCCTTCACACTTGGCACCATGCGCTCATAGCGATGCCGGTGGCTAATGTGTGCAAATTGTCATTGGGGGTCTTTTCATACCAAGCACCAGCGCTCAGCACTTTTATAGAAGGTGACTTCAGCATTTCTCTGCCTTCCATCTCATTTAGCGCGTGGAGCCATTGTTGAATATACAGTATGGATGTGTAAAGCAGCAGCTGTCCTTGTCTTAGACTGTCCTTGAGATTGCAGTGCTCAGCGAGCTAGAACTACAAAGAGGAGGGGAGTGGGATTCTGTTCCCTGTTAATTTCAGCTTTGACTAACAGTGATTTTTAATGTGAAGCTTTTCATGCTCCGCATTAGAAATGATAACTACCAGCTCACAAGTTTTAGCTAACGCTAAAAGGAACAGTGCATTCTAATTCCGTTTCAATGTCTTGGCCTTGCAAGGGGGGGAAAATCTGACACAGCTTTCGTGACGCGCTCGGCTAATCGCGCCGCACGCCAGCAAATGTGTTTAATTTCCCATCCTGTATTTATCATCGCCATGGTAATTCACTTTGCAAGGAAAGTGAGAGGGACGGGCTGCATTGCGTGTGCCACCGCATTCCTTAGCTTGATGTCACCGTTTTGTGGTCAAAGCGGCTCTAAATTACATTTTCGGAGCCAGGACCATCACCATTTGTAGCACATCATTGGCCCACTTGGAGGCCTATCAACTTCCTGCTTGGGGGTAAAAATAAGGAAAAATGACATTTGCGCGGGCCATTGGATGGGCCCTTACACTCCCTTTGTCATGGAAAATTCTGGAAAAGATCATCAAACTTTGACGCTATGCTCTGTCTGCATTAAATGACATGGGTGAAAAAAAAAAAAAACACTTGACAATTTAGCATCACCCATCTGTCTAGGTTAGCAACTTGCGATTCAAATTCATCTGGGCCACTTCCCTTAGTCAGAGTTTGTCAAGTGCGAGCCATGATGGAAGTCACCTAAAATGTCTGACTCCATTCAGCGTCGATTAGTCAAGGGCAGATTTTTGTCTACTTATCACAATACTCTAGAAGCCAAACTGCAACTTTGTAAACGCTTTTCTTGGGAATCCAAGTTTTTTTTTTACTGTGTAGGTCGCATGGCTCGTTACATCCAGGAAGCACAGCGATGATGCTCGTGGCTGTCGATCGGGTTCATATTTGTCTAATTGTAGAATCAAGTAATAGTGCGCAGACAGGTCCGATACTGTTCAGTGCGGTCTTCATGCACAACAAACACTGTCCACAATGGTTCAGGCAGGGACACCAGAGTTGCTTGGAGAAAAGTTTGCGGTTCACTCTGAAGTCACTTGCTCGTAAACACGTTTTTACTTCTCCGAGATTTATCCATCGCGCTGGCTCGCTATGCCAAGTACCCAAAAGCGTTGTTGGAAGTCAGCCATGATTGTCATTTGGCGGCGTGCAGGCGTGAATGGCGTCTCTGCGAAGCCTCTTTCCAAAGTGACGAAAATCCTTCTGAAAAAGATGCCAATTAGTAGCCGTATCTCAGGAATGTAACGGAGCAAATAAACATAATGGCCGCTAGTAGAACGCATTGCTAGTTCCGCAGGGCAATTAACACGGAAGAATCACAAGGTTTGGTTTTTACCTTTCTAAAATTGCCGGTATAAGGTTTATGCACTTGAAAACCAAACAGATCTAAAATCCTGAGGAAAAAAAAGTGTGTCCTTGGATCGCCTGGCAGCAAAAGCTACCTGCCGTCATAAGTGAACATCAAAAAGCACTTGAACGGGAGAGTTGGCGTCGCCATAGCGCCCGACATTAAGAGACTAATTTTGATTCTTTTTGGCCATGTTTGCTGTCTCTGCACTCTTGTGAAATGTGTTTTAGAGACTCTGCTCTAGCTTTCTGACGCCTGAAAGCCAACATGGATGCATCTTACAAATCGGCATAAATGGATGATGTATGAAAATACATCGCACAGGCTACAATGTTCGGTGTAGTAACAGCATCCACTCAAAGACTTGGTTCTATGGGAAATACACAGAAATATACTTTGCTCTCTGGTCTTTGGGGTTCCAATTCTGTAGCTCGAGGGAAAAAAAAACAAAAAAAAAACACAGAATCAGCTATTTTCATAAAGTCAGAAGCAGGGAGTTCTCCAAAGAAGCCCAGCTCAAGAATTATGCCATGGGCAACTCAAGGTTTTAGTTCAGGGTGCAGCAATACGCATGTACGTGTGCTTTAAGGTCACAGTTTTGGGTTGAGTAATGGCACATAATATACAAAGCCCAAAACGGTAGCTACAGGTTCAATGCCATTTAAAAAAAAAAAAAAAAAAAAAAATAGATTGATTTCGAAATCACCAACAGGAAATGAACCGCCATTGTTTTAGTCCCAAGTCTTGTGTCTCACCTGAGAATTGTTTGTGTCTCCCCAGAGGACCAGCTGCCCCCTGGTTTCCCCACCATTGACATGGGCCCACAGCTAAAAGTGGTGGAGCGAACACGAACCGCCACCATGCTGTGTGCCGCCAGTGGCAACCCGGACCCAGATATCTCCTGGTTTAAAGACTTCCTCCCCGTCAATACCACTAACAACAACGGGCGCATTAAACAGCTCCGATCAGGTAGGTTTCTTCTCCGTCATCAATGATGTTCTCGTCGTCTGTGCGCCCCCCTTAGGTTAACTCCCCATTTGACTTATTTTTTTTTTTGTAGGGAATGGCATTTTCCACTATGTCCTGTTCTATTCTGAGTGTACCCCAGTGTGTTCCACTTTTTCTTCATGTGTTGTCAGTAGGCTGTTGGGATTTGACCCCCCCCCCCCCCCCCCATGTGTTGGCTATGGCCAATTTTGGGTTTTCCTTTCTGCTGCGTTGGTGCAGTGTTTGTTTCATTATTGTGAGTCCATTCTCTTTTGGTCTTTTGGTTTTGTGTTGATAATAAACTCTTAAGTTGTCTAGGAAGTTCTTGGACTTTTTTTTTTTTTTGTCTGTGGTATATGGACCTTTATTGGAAATCAGATTTGAAGAAAGAATAATGGTCTATATAGCAGCTACGGTATGTGTTCTGTTTTTGTTTTAATAATCTACACTCTCAGAAAAATCACCTTTAGGGGTACGACAACTTGTCACTGGGATGCCATCCTCACCTGACACCCTTGGAAACGTATCTGTACCTTTTTGGGCCTTGGGAAATTTCCATGAGGAGTCAGATGAGTAACTCTTTGGGGGCGCGTTAGTAAGCATTGATCCCCGCTCTACCTTTCATAGCTCTCGGGTGCTCCAATGGCTTAGGGAGTACCGGCTATTAGGCTGCAGTCACACTAGCAAGATTGTATTCATGGAATTGTTCTCATTGACTTCCTGTGGTACCCCAATTTCTACAACCATATCAACTTCCTATGCTAAGCCTTTCCTAGAAAGCCATTACCATCCTGTTAGCTGTATTCCTATCAACTCCTTTAATGTCCCCCTATATCTTCAGACCTGTTAACCTCATATTCCAACAAACCCATCAAGTTCTTACGATGTCCTTATTTCTACCAATCAATCGATTTCCTATGGTACCAGTACTTCAACAAACCCATCTGTGGTACCCCTATTTCTGACAGTGTACCGAAACCCCGAAAACAACTTGTGTTCCGCAGCTTTAATGTGCCAGCATCTGGCAACGTGTTGTTTGACCACCTTGTCCTTTTTGTTTCCAAGAGAACTAACTAACCCTGCGCCATGATGATGATGATCAAAGCATTTAACGGCACCTTTTGTTAACCAACAACTTAAGAATATAATCATATTCTTACGCTTATGTCTTTCTTCTCTCTATATGTGTTTTTTTTTTTTTTTTTAATCTACAGAATCCTTTGGTAAGTGCTTAGCTCTAAAGCGCACATCACCCCCCACTAATTCTCTCATGTTTCCAACAACTATTAAAATGCATGGCATGCATTTTACTAACAGATGACTTTAGGCTTACAACGATTACTAGTACGATTACTACTATTTGAGAGACACTTCCCTCACACAACAATGTGCTCACCTCACACGCAGGGACACCAGCTTTCACTGAGCTGACACTTTTTACCTTTTGAAAATGAAAATCCAAAAGTCACAATGGGACATGTTCAGCAAGCACACAAGGCCTCAAGAGTTTTTCCCTTCACTACTAGACGGTCGTCAGAAGCTCCTCCATGTGAAAGTTCCTGTGATTTCGCAATGCTGAATCCTGCACAGAACGTTCTTATTCTCTCTCTTTATCTCTCCTGTCTCTTTCCTCCAGTATCTCCTATTTATTGTTGAAATTTTCTTCTTCCAACCCCCCCCCCCCCGAACCCCACACTCCCTCCCCCCCCCCAGCCTCTATCTACACACGTACTAATGCTTCTTCTTTCTAATCTTATTTGCATTCATATTATCCACCCAGGTGGTACGCCAATAAGAGGTAAGCGTGCTGAACTGACGCTCACAGAATGAAAAACAATCCAAAGTTCATTCTTGCTGTCACTGCCATCCACTCAATGCACTCACTTCTCCATGTTTGTCCTGTTTCTCAGTCGCCATGGCATTCCCCTTCTGAGTTGTCCTGTTCTGTTGACTCGATTCCATCCATGTCCCTGTTCTGTTCCGCTTTCACGAGCCCAGTTGTGATATGCTTGCCCTGGCTCCAACAACAACAAAAAGCATATCCAATGACAATTATTTTTGTCAAACTCTTTCCATTTTTGTTTGCCATATAGCAAATCATGCGTCCCTCTTTTTGTCCAACTAAAACAACCAAGCATTTTTTCCCCCCCTTAGCTGTTCTTGCTGTGGAGTCAACGCCCCCCCAAAAAAAATCTATTTTTTTCCCATTTCTTCTACTTGCTCTCCTCTCCTGTACCTCTACAAAAAAGCCCAAACAACCACTTTTTTGATAAAGTTTCTACGGTGCTTTTTTACCTCTTTCACACCTATTTTTCTGACTTTTCTTGCCTCTTTGGAGCTTTTGACTTTTTTTTTATTTTTTTGTCTTCAGGCTTTGGGATAACAGTAGAGTCGGACGGAGGGAAGCGGATGCATTGGCTCAATTTTTGGCCATGTTGACCCGGGGAGCCGCAGCAGTTTGTTTTTGTCTGGTCAATGTGACACCACACTGCTAATCCCATGGTGGATTTTTATGGGTGTCTTTTGAAACTCCAAAAAAACAAACAAAGAGCAGTGGTTGGTTCTTGTTGGCTCAGGGGCCCGCATTTTGAATTTTGTCCTCTAATACACTTGTATTTTATTTTTCAGCTAAGGGTTGTCGCAAGGTTGTAAGTTGTGCTGACATACATTTCTTGCCAAGATTTGCATGTCAAAAACAAACGAAACAATTTTGTTCCAGAGGGTTATGTGTTGGATTTGCCTTGCATTCTACTGCAATTGCTCTTTTTCCACATATGTGAGCAGCAATTTTAATTTTTTTTTTTGGTTTTTGCACAATGCTGCCTTTTTTTTTCCAAAAACAAAAACAGATGGTACACAATTTGTGATTGAATATGCTAAAAAAAAAAAAAAATCATTCTGAAAATTTCTTTCTTTCAATTGTCCTTTCTTGTTCTGCTGCTTTCTTCTACTGTAAACCTCTTTTGTTTGATCCATGTCTCCTAAAGCAGTACCACTCATCCCCCATATTGACCAGTCAAGTTACATGTTTTACACCAGGCCTTGCCCTCTATAAAACTTATCTGCATTGGCATTAGGATGAGTGTCTTTTTAAACTCATTATTTTTTAATTCTGTCTAGTTTTGTAAATTTCTTCAAAGGTTACTTGTAGTCAACCTCCAAAGTCAATGTCAAATGCCCTAATGAGCGTAACCTTTTTCATATATATATATATATATATATATATATATATATATATATATATATATATATACATATATATATATAATTACATCCTCAAAACTAAGCTCAGTCTTTCATATAATATAATAATATAATTGGATGGAATTGAACCAAAACAGGCTCCGTTTAAGTCTTGGTCAAGTTGCATGTGGCGTAGTTTATTTTTCAATGCCATTGCAGTGCAGAGATTTAACTAGAGAAACTTAGCGTAATATAGAAAAAATTGTTCGGAGGGCAACAAAAAGAATTGAATGGAACGAGAATCTCACAAGACTTCTACGAATCACCCCAGACTGCATCAAACACAACAATGTGCAATATTGCTAAGAAGACAGTGCACACTGAAAACTATACTACTATACTAATTAATAAGGTCCAACAATGTGGAGTAGAGGTAGGAATGAGCTCATACAAGAGATGCCTTCTCATCCTCCTTGCGTTTCAGCTAAGAACGTTAATGGCGGCCATATTTGACCCCGGAACAGACTATTTGAATTGCCTTTGATGAGAAGGCGTAACGGATGGCATTGGACTTTGGAGGTTTCCGCTGTGTACATTTTCTCAAGTCTTGCATGATGAGCACTTGCAGCTACTGGGCTGTAGGCTAACTTAGTGGATCAAACAAATGATTCAAGAAACACTGAGTAATTCCTTCATATTTAGTCAATACAAGCGTTGCAAAAAAAAAAGAAAAAAAGAATGCATGTTGTGTTTTTGGCTCGCTTTAATTCTCTTCTGCCGCCCTGTCTGTGATTCCCAAACAGGAGCCCTGCAGATTGAGCAGAGTGAGGAGTCGGACCAGGGAAAGTATGAGTGTGTGGCCACCAACAACGATGGGACGCGCTACTCTGCACCGGCCAACCTTTATGTCCGAGGTACGATAAAAGCGCGAAAAGTTGTTTGTAGATAAATCCAATGGAGGCCGCATTGTATGTTGTAAGTATCTCTTGAATTGCTTTGAATTTTGGTGGATTTGTTTTTTTTGTTTTTGCACTTTTACCCGCACTAATATGTGAACCTATACAGTATCCACTCTACTCCGCTTTTTTCCGGCCCTTTCCATTGCCCAGCCCGGTTGGCGAGAATTGTTTATTGTTTTATCTGACTTGTTTTTCTCCTCTCTTTTCCTCCCTGTTGAGCAATATTGAAAGGACATCAAGGAATCGCCAAAGGCGACTGACCTATGTCACTGGCATATCTATAGAATGTTTAGTGCTCAAGCACGGACGTTGCGTGTCCTAAAGCTTAAACTCATTCACCTGCCATTGACAAATGTACTTGTCTTTTCACAGTCGAGCTATTCAATCCCAGGAACTTGTTTATATATTTTTTTAGGGTAAAAGAGGGCCTGCAAATGTCTGGCAGTGAATGAGTTAAGTGCCTTTCAGGGGGCTTTAATAGGCTCTAATAGAGTCGTTCACTGCCAGCCATTTTGCAAGCAGAGTTCCCCATGTTGCCAGCCAATTTATAGCATTTTGAGTGATCTTTCAGATCAGATCAGATTAGACGCTCCTTCTTTCACAATAAAACCAAAAAGCTAAGAAAACTGATTTTATGTGAAGTGAAACAAGCAGAACAGTGACTTGTGACAGGAATAATTTTTGCCTGTTTGACACCTCAAACTATAAAATAATGGAAAGAAGACTGGGAAAGGGCTTTTGGTGGCAAAATATTTTATTTACAGCTACACAACTAAGAAAGGGGTCGTGAGCGACACTGACTCACTGCATGGCTCGAGTCGAAGATCAGTGGCTTTCACCATGTTCACATCGTCGCTCACTTCCTAAATGATCTTTTCTGACGATCAAGACACACACTTTCAGTTACCAACTACAACTGAAAACAGCATAGGCATGTTGATGATTATTTTTTACAAACTGGAGTACAACAATTGGGCCGACAACGTCACCCCCAACGCCAGTTTTGCCGGAACTCAGTGGACATGTCCGACACACGAATAAGTCTTGTGCCCACAATTGAACAGGAAGTCAGCCATTTTGGCTTGAAGGGGCTGGTTTTGAGAAGATAGGGGGTCCTTTTCTAGGTGTCATGCCTGATCAAACTCCTTGTATGGAATTCATGCCATTGTCACATGATAAATGGCACACGTTACTTTACGTTTACACAGAAAGGATACCACACTGTCGTGTTGGAAAAAAAAAATAGCACCCGAACACCAATTTCACCAATTGACAGGAAATGGGGTGTACATGACAACCATAAATAGAAGCATGAAAAAAATCCTAAACAGGAAATTGACTCTTTTTTTCCTGCTTAATTTTAATGCTTCTTCCAGCTTTGATTCCACTTTGCTTATAATATTGTGCTTTCAAAACCAAGTATATATATATATATATATGTGTGTATATATATATGTATATATATATGGGTATATATATGTATATATATATGGGTATATATATATATATATATATATATATATATATATATATATATATATATATATATATATGTGTATATATATATATATATATATATATATATATATTTATATGTATATATGTCACATACACACAGTATATGGAAAAAGTGTTGGGACACTAGGCCATGAGGAAATAGAGGTCATAACATAACATTCCATGTTCTTCTAAAAACAAATGAGATGAGGAACTGTAATTGTACCACTTACTGATTTTTAAAATGATTGTCTCAATACTTTTGTCGTATGTGTTGTTCTGACTTGAATCTATGCTGTTTAGTACTCAAGTACTATCTAATGTCAGCGATTTGAGCTTTTCAAGCAAGGTGTAGACGGCGAAGTCCTTTAAATTGTTTAATCTGGACGCCTGTTTACTCTCCCCCTTGTTTTTCTCCTTTATTCTTTGTGTTCATTTTTTTTTTTTTTGTACCTCCAAAAAAAAATCCTCCATCTCCCCTTCAGAGCTGCGAGAAGGTTGGTGTGTTTTCTTTTCCTCCAAATACAACAACGCACACTGTTCATTCACAGAAATGCTCAAGTGCTATTGTTATTATTGTTTCAATAGTCAACCAGTTGTCATTATTGGTTCACACAGGACCAACATTTGCATCTCATTTGCATGTTGTCAGTGTTCCTGCTTGGCCTCCAGAAATCCTGGAAAATAACTTGAACAGAATGAGAGGATGCTTCCTGAATGACGTTAATGACGAATACGTACTTGATTGTAATTGGCACTAAATGTGAGTGTTAAGCTGTAAAAGCAACCTTGCCCCCAAGAGATTGGGGGGAGACTCCTTGAAAGAATAGCGGCTTATTATGATGAGCCCTCACAAATGTAATGATATTCAAATGAGCGGGATAATATGTCTGTGGGGGAGCGCGTGCACGCCGTCCAATTGGATATTAATTAAATCTGCGGTATTTAATAATGAGCGAGCAGAGCGAGCTGCTCCGCTTGCAATTCAGGACAGGAAGTGATGACCAAAGATGAAAGGCAGCTACGGTATTTGCACAGGATGAGCAGCAACACTGTTTATTTTGAGTTAGTGTTCAGTATACTGTATATTTATTTTTGGGTGTTTTTGTGTGACCAATTTTCAGTCCACAGTTAAGCCTGTTTTTTTTTTTTTTTTGTCATGAGTTGCATTCTTCCACAAATAAATAGAATGTAAGTGTAAAAGTACTATGTATCATTAAATAAATTGAGGCTTATTCAATTACTCAAGTGTTACTATATTGACAAATTTATAAGAATTTATCATTTTACTGCTTTGTGAAATAGACCCTTGATGTGCTACAGAAACTTGAGCAGATTCGTAATCATCACAAAAAAAAAAGTTTACCGCCATCTCTGATTGAAAAATTGAGTACAAATGTGTCGACCAGTGTTATTTATGAAAAAATGCCCTTGTGTTGTTTTGACTATTGTCGTTATTGTTATGTACATGACGGTGATCATCACATCAAGTTGTTGTGCGTGTACAGTGCGCCTGCATGCAGCACTGCATCACGGCGTCGTGTCGATCGCTCATCAATCACAACGCGGATCAATCCTCCCCGCGGTCTCCCGTGGGCCTTTTTTTTCAGTGGGCTTCTTGTGTTTTTGTCCCGTGGCAGTGCGCCGAGTCCCGCCGCGCTTCTCCATCCCTCCCACGGACAACGAGATCATGCCGGGTGGCAGCGTGAATATCACATGTGTGGCGGTGGGCTCGCCCATGCCATACGTCAAGTGGATGCTGGGCGCCGAGGACCTGACGCCCGAGGATGACATGCCCATCGGGCGCAACGTCCTGGAGCTGACCGACGTGCGCCAGTCGGCCAACTACACATGCGTGGCCATGTCCACGCTGGGCGTCATTGAGGCCGTGGCGCAAATCACCGTCAAAGGTACCCCTCCCACTCTCGCCGCCAATGAATCCTACTCTCAAATCTCAATTACAAATGACGACAATTCCAATCCGGATTAGCGCCCAATTGTACGACTTTCGTACTGCTATCACTCAGAAATCCCTTCGAAAATATGTTTGTACTTCCAGCTACTAATACTTCATACTTTTACTTCAACACTTTCTTCTACTACTACCAATACTACTCATACCTCTACTAATATGACTAATACTCATACTTCCCATTGCTTTACTAATTACTACTACCTGCTTACTTACTAGTACTACTACTATGACTACTAATACTGCTTATTTCTACTTACTAGCAGGGCTGCACAATATAACGAAAAATCATTGGCGAATTGGTGCGACATACGTATCATGCGACGGACGTGCTTTAAATCTACATTTTCACATGGAATTTTTGACTTTTGAACAGGATCTACTACATTGTGTAAATTGTGTGTAATATATATGTCCATATTGCAGTTAATTAAAAGAATACATTGAGGCTGCTTATTTTGCCTTATGATTTTTTTTCCTCCATTTGATAATAAAAGTAATTTCTTTAGCTACATGCTACATATCGCAATAGTATTGCATTATTCAATACCCATATCACATATTGTATGTTTTTCCAATATTGTGCAGCCCGACTTAGTAATAATTCTCCCGCTTGCATCTAATACGACTTGCTTTTGGCACCACCAGCTGCTACTACTGCTATAATACTAAAACTAATACTGCTTATATTCCCATTCACCTCTATTTACAAATACTATAAATACTACTACTGCTATTATTGCATACTATTACACCACAACCTACTGCTACCACCTATAAAAAATAATAATACTCATACGTCTTTTTTATGCCACCTATTGTCGTTATCATGATTCTTTTCTGTCAGGCTTATTGTCATATCGTGTTACAGTATTAGTGTTGGAAATAGCAATGAATAAAAATATCCCACGGGTCAATCATAGAAATGACAAACAAAAGAACTGCATCAGTGCATTACTGTCAAGCTTTTTAGTCCACAACGTATCTGCGGCATAGCTGGTACGAATATGGTGGGGTCAACTACTGCAGAGACAGCCAGCTCGCTGTGTCAGATGGCAGCAAATGGAGTTCGGGTCTTATCTAGCAGCTGGAAAGCAACACAGGAGGCAGGCCTGACGCTTTGGTGTCCTCTGCGGGCCCGCTACGTGTTATCTGAGCCCAATCATATCGGCGCCGCACGAGCATGAGGACAATATGGCGAGCGGGCGTCTCCGCAAGCACACGAGGGACAAGCTTTTCTTGTTCCAGAGGCATAACAGAGATATTAGTCACAATATAACAGCCTGACAGCGGGGGCCCCCTGTAGCATAGTTCAGACGGCGTATAAAGACAATCTATTGCCGGTATGTTCCGCCGCGTGAGGAATTAAAGCCATAAATTCCGCCGCTAAATTATTCAAGTGATAAGCAGCTTCGTGTCGGAGATGAACAACGTGGTTTCAAACACGCAGCTTCGTATGCACAAGCAGCTGGACTGGGCCGGCCGGACGAACATTATTTCCTCGTTATTTTAGCGGCTTACCAACCACAGCCCAGCTATATATTGCAGAGTTTCCAAGCAATCCGTTTTTATTTCCATGTCCATGTATATAAAATACAGAACATTTAAGCAGTTGCATGGAATTTCCATTCTTTTTGGCTCTTATTGAATGCTGGTAGAACCCATACGTAGATGAACACTTTTCATTTTGTTTAGCACGTCTTCCGTCGTAGTTGGTGCTACACTGCGGTCGTTTGACACATCAGCAAATCATCATGTGCGTCGGAAAGACAGAAAAATCTTTGGTCACCATTGTCATTTTTTTAATTGAAATTGGCTCTATCAAAAGTACTGGTGGTATCGGTAAGTACTCAAGGTGTGAATACTCATGCTGGTATCGGTTTGACAAAAAGTGGTAGCCAATTTCCTAGGCATCTTATTCTTGCATTTTTTTATGCCGGTTGAAAAAAGTCTGATTTAGTAAGTTTTACTGTGTTTAGAGCATGTGGGGAGGGGTTAACTAACATAAAAAAATACATTCTCTCCGAGGTATATCGCAGATTTTCACATATTGCGCTTGGGCCCGGGAATGATAAACATTGCATTTCTGCAGCATTGCCTAGAAATCCTGGGGTCCCGGTGGTCACCGAGCGCACCGCCACTAGCATCACCCTGACGTGGGATTCCGGCAATCCCGAACCAGTGTCATACTACATCGTCCAGCACAAGTCCAAGTACTCTGAGGACTTGTACAAGGAGATTGACGGCGTGGCGACCACGCGCTACAGCGTGGGCGGCCTCAGCCCCTACTCAGACTACGAGTTCCGCGTGGTGGCCGTCAACAACATCGGCAGGGGCCCGCCCAGCGAGAGCGTGGAGGCCAAGACTGCCGAGCAGGCGCCCAGCACGGCGCCGCGCCGCGTTCGGGGACAAATGCTGAGCGCCACGACGGCCGTCATCAACTGGGAAGAACCGGAGGAAGCCAACGGGCAGATTATGGGCTATAGGGTGTACTACACTCTGGATTCCAACCAGCACGTCAACCTGTGGGAGAAGCAAATCGTCCGGGGGGCGAACTTTGTCACCATCCAAGGCCTCATCCCTAATAAAACGTACTACATCAAGGTGCTAGCCTTCACATCGGTCGGCGATGGGCCTCTCTCTCCAGATCTGCAGATCATTGCAAAGACGGGAGGTGAGCTGGCTTTCATTTCCTCATTGGAAGCGATGTTAGTAGAAACATTTTAATCACAGAGGCTTCCGAAAGTCAGTTCCAGTTGTTAAGGGGCTGCAAGCGTCTCGGGGCTGTCAACAAACGCTAATCCGGAGAACTCCAAGAACAAGAAATGCAAATAACTTGTTGTCGACTCGCAGTGCAAAACATGTTGTCTTCCGACTTAATTAGCTATGATTTATAGCTATGACTATTTTGGATGACAACATGGGGCTCTCTTAAAATACGCTGCGGCTCAACGTGTCAACATCTCTTCATTCTGATGCATAGTTCCTTCCCAACCAACGGATTTCAAGGGCGAGGCCAAGTCGGAAACCAGCATTTTGTTGTCGTGGGTTGCGCCGGTCCAGACGGGACAGGAGAATCAAATCACGGGATATGAGCTCTTGTACAAGAAGAGGGACGATAAAGATGAGGTAATGCTTGACATTAGCGGAACCTTCAACTTGACTTTTGAATCCTCACCAATTTGACGAACCGTTCTCTTTTTCAGAGGCGAATTAGCTTCGAGCCCACCTCGACGTACCTCATGAAGGACTTGAAGCCCTTCACCACGTACGCCTTCCGCCTGGCAGCCCGTAGCAAGCACGGTGTCGGCGCGTACACAAGCGAGATCTCCGCAGAGACCCCGCAAACACGTAGGTCTTCTTCCGTATCCGCGGGGTGAAAGCTTTGAAAATATATAGCGCTTAACAAATGAAATAGAACAACAGCCAATGAAAGGTTTATGCCCCAGCTGGCCTTAACCCCCTGTTAATTTGTGTGTCAAATAATATCGAAAGAATTCTTATTCTTTTCTTCTTTTAATGTTACTGTTTTTATATATACTTTTTATTGACAGTGTTTTATTAAATTGTCCCTGCATTGAGACCTTGGGGCTAAAGCTGGGCACACTGACCCATGAACCTTTCTACTGTACAGTAATCTCCCAATGTCATTTATTTGCCACATTAAGATGTTTATAGTTGAGTACGTTAGTAGTTCAATCGATAAGTATACCAGAAACTATGATGCCAAAACACTTGAATGTAATTTCAAACTATCTGACAATGTTGCCCTCAAAAGTAAATAGCAACAAAATGCAAAGCAAGCGCACATGCGCCAGACACTCTCTCGCTAATTCTTCTTCTTGTACTATCATTTCAAAATAGAGCCTTTGGCACAAAATGTACTACTTTCCCATTAGACAAGGTTTTAGCACCATATTCGACATATTAGGGTATTTTGGAAGAGGTTGCGCTGTTCAGATCAAGATTTGGTTCCACAGAAAATAAAGCACAAATCGGTGAAGAGTAAACAACAAGCATGGGGGGGGGGATTACTGTACCATAGAAACAAACATAACAGGAGTGTTAATACCCCAGCTGCTCCAAAAGAATCTGCATTAAAGCACTTGGTGTCATTGAAAGCTCTTTCCTCACTTATGCACCGTGGCTGTAAATAATTGTTCCCCTTTAAAACGTAAAGTGAGCAGACGAGGTTGAAGAGGGTTTCACTCGAGCGTTTTAAAAGCCAAAGGGCACGCTTGTCCTTTAGGAAGCCTTCTCTCGACCTTGCATGCCAAAAAAACAGAAGAGAATGAGCTTTCTGTGAAGCCCAGAAGTAACTCTGCGGACATTAAGGGGACATATTGTGTAAAATTGATTTTTTTTTTTTAAATAATTGCTTGCGCACAAATAGTTGGGTTTCTTCTGACTTTGTGACCACGAGCTAATTTGGCTAATTTAAATAGTGCCACCCCCATGCCAAGGTTCTCTACCCATGACTTCAAGATTTTTTTTTTTAAACAACACATACTGTATACACAGACACAGATTGGTTTCTGATAAACCGTTCGGAAAAACTGACAATGTGGCGGTGCACACAATTCTTGATTAGTACAATTTGTTGGCTTGGTGATGAAGTGCGGCTCCTAACTCCGCCTGAGTTGTCACGATAGCAAAAGCCTTTCTCGCCTTGGTGGGGCGGGGTGAGCAGTGGCTCATTTGCATGATTTACGGCCGCCCCAGGAGTGTTTTGACAAAAGCGTGTCCCAAACATTAACACAGTTGAAAACTGTTTCAAATTGTGAGAAAATCCTTAATATGCCTCCTTGAAAAGGGTCAGCGATGCTATAAAAGACTAACAATAACAGTAGTAATAACGGGCTCACAGAAAGATCAAGTTGTGTCAATAGCTGCGTGCCGTTTGATTTTTTTGGAGATGTCTGGCGTAATTTGTGAGGTCTGTAAAATACAAGGTAGCAGCTATCAGGTAGGTATTGGACACTTAAACACACGGCTCAGTTGTGTGGTCGGATGCATGCCAATGTTTGAGAATCTACTAAACAGTCATGTCTCCTTGGGAAGCTTCTCTGTCATACAATCAGGCTTTTACCACAAACCAACAGGCTTCGGAAAGGTTGGTGACGAATGCAGTTTTCTCCTTTACAAACCCATTGAACGCATCAACCTTTATGTTTTTGGATTGATGGTAACTGCTTGCCAAATTTGCTTTGACCAATAAGATCACAGATGATTGTCAAATAGTTAAGGGTTAGGTGATGTGTATGTAGGTAGCTTACACAAGGCACAGCTGTCCTCTTTCCAACCAACACCCTCCATTCATCATCAGTTTTGTGTTATATTTTTGAGTTTTTTTGGTTCATTCCCATCTTTCATTGTGCTTTGTCCTCATCTTCCTTTATTTTCCTTTTTCTCCATTGGATATTTCTACAATCACCACCACAATCAAAACCAAAATGAAAACAAACAACCGGCCTTGCCAAACGACAACTGGGTTCAAATTGCACCAATCAGAGCCCTCCGGCCCGCCCACGGAAGTCAGGTGCTCTAGCCCCACTTCCACGAGCATCCTGGTAAGTTGGCAGGCTCCCCCAATGGAATCGCAGAACGGGATCATAACACGATACAGCATCCAGTATGCCGCCACCGAAGGGGAGGACACCTCCACGCAACGGATCCTGGACATCCCCCCAGAGAGCTCACAGTACCTTTTGGAACACTTGGAAAAATGGACAGAGTACCACGTGACAGTCACCGCTCATACAGACGCTGGAGCCGGGCCGCGAAGTACGCCGCAACTGGTGCGCACAGAAGAGGACGGTATGTGTTCGCCAATTCCAAAGCCTCGCCCTGACAACAGTTACTAACAATCCCTTCCGCCTGCTTCTAACAAGACTCTTTGGACTTTTGATCAACTTTTTTTCCAACATTTTTGCCTCAATTTCAACACATGGTACAGCCTCTAATTTCCAGTCCCACCTGTCATTTTTGAAGCTTGGGCAGTGGGATTTTCTTTTCTTTTTTTTCTTCTTTTTTTTTACCAGAAGGCCTTTTTAAAAAAATGTTTTTCAACTGTGATGTGGTAGAATCATTTTTGTCATATATTTTTTGCTTGCTTCATAGCCAAAAATTCTTGCTGCGCTTCAAGCTTTGATCCACTTGAAGCCACACTTTTGGCTCCACATGTTTTTCCCACTCTACCCATTTTTAATGTTTGAAGATTAGGTCAGTTACCAGACCTATTTTTGCTGTTATTTTTACCCCCTCTTACCATTGTTGAAATATTGTCGCTGCAATTTTGTGATTTTCAATTTTTTGGGGGGGGTCACTATTTTGCACGACGGAAGAAGATTCTAAGCTGCGAGTGAAGGGGTTGACTGTTATGTTGACCTTTTTTTCCCCATTCTATCCCATGGTGTTGTCCCCCCAGTTCCTAGTGGGCCACCTCGTAAAGTTGAGGTGGAAGCTGTCAACTCGTCGTCAATTAAAGTCATCTGGCGCTCACCGATGCCCACCAAGCAACATGGGCAGATCCGGGGGTACCAGGTGCACTATGTCAGGATGCTTAATGGAGAGCCCACGGGACAGCCCGTCATCAAGGATATCCTGATTGATGATGCCCAGGTACGCACACCCTCCTGCACCAAACCAAATAGTCTTTGCATTATCTCATTTTCCTTCACCAACGAATGGGAAAGACCAGCTATTATAAATCATGACTTAGCTGAGTGACTGCAACAGTGATTAATGATTCCTGGCTTTATGTGTTGTCTCTTTCCCTGAACCTAATCAGTGGGAATATGATGATTCAACTGATCATGTGAGTAGTCCAAACAGATTGGAGTCTTGCTTACCAACCCCGCTCCCCAACCCCACTGTCGTCCTAAGCATGAATGGCATGTGAATTTTGAATTTTGTGCAGTTTATCAATAGCCAGATTATCAATATATATTAAGACCCAGCCATCCCTATCCTTGTCCACTGAAGCATGCCTCCAGATGTGAGAATGGGCCCGTTCTATGTACATTATTAAATGTCAGTGTCTCGTCTGCGCATCACTCAAGTCCCGTGTCTCAACAGGAAATGGTCATCTCGGAGCTGCAGGCCGAGACCACATATTCTGTTACTGTGGCCGCCTATACCACGAAGGGCGACGGTGCACGCAGCAAGCCCAAACTGGTTACGACCACTGGCGCAGGTACGTTTCATCGTCATGCCAGAAAGTCACGTTTCATTGAGTATAATTCGCTACACTGTATAAATACTGAACCATAATCTACTGTTCCATCGAGTGTATCAAGATTGATTGACCAGTTGCATTGGTTTCTGTGTTGTGCCTTGGTACATGTTTAGTAATTACGTCTTTACCATTCAGGATGAGCTGTAAGCATGCACTTAGTAACATTGTTCTTCTCTCTACTGATATTGCCATAGTTCCTGATAAACCTCGTCTAATGGTCAGTACCACCAACATGGGCACCGCTCTCCTCCAGTGGCATCCACCAGCAGTCACCCACGGGCCTCTGCAAGGCTACCGCCTCCGCTTCGGCCGCAAAGACCTGGAACCGTTGACAGTCATCGAGTTCCCCGAGCGGGATAACCACTACACCACCAGAGAGATCCATAAGGGCGCATCGTACACGTTCCGGCTTTCAGCTCGCAATAAGGTGGGCTTTGGCGAAGAGACGGTCAAGGAGGTGACCACTAACGAGGATGTGCCGAGCGGCTACCCCCAGTGGATCACGGCCGATGCCGCGACCACATCCACCATTCAGGTCAGCTGGCAAGAGGTGCTGCTAGCCGAGCGAAATGGCCACATCGTCAAGTATGCGCTGCAGTACAAGGACATCAACAGCCCGCGCAGTCCCTCGGAACTCTTTATCACCGCCCCCGAATCCACAGTGGTCTTGGACGGCCTTAAGGCAGATACTACTTACGATATTAAAATGTGTGCCTTCACCAGCAAGGGTTCTGGTCCCTATAGCCCAAGTGTCCAAATCAGGACGCAGCCTTTGGATCAAGGTATGACTAGTCCGTCAGCCATCTTAGCTCTTGCTTGCTATGTCCCCTATGCAGCTAACAACAAGCTTCAAAAGGCAGAACGTAACCACAAGAAGGTATAAAGATTTAGTCGTCACACCCTTTAAGCTATTTATTACCTCCCATGTGTTTGTGTCAGTCATTACATGTAAAAGTCGGTGTTAAGGTAAGAGGACAGTGTTCAGGGTACAGTAGTCTGCTTTTGGGGTGCTCTGAAGGTAAGTCCTAGCATGGCAGTAAGCAGCAAGATGATGTCCTGTGTCTAAATCAGATGCTCCCCCTTTCTTTTAGCAGTGTTTGCAAAAAATTTCCACGTGAGAGCTGCCATGAAAACGTCCGTGCTGCTGACGTGGGAGATCCCCGACACCTACAACGCTGCTCAGCCTTTCACGGTGAGTTATCTGTTCTGGTAAATCCATGGGTATACATTGCCTTCGACCCGAGGCGACAGTTCTGCAGCAGTTGAGGTTTTTTTCTTTGGCGTTGGTTAAATGAACAACTCTCCTATACCAACCCAAAGACTTTGGAAGAACTTGAAGGGCAAATACGAGAAGTTATGTTCTTCCATCCCGCAAGAGTTCCGGGTAAAATCAGTTGACGCCATTCCATGGCTGCTCTAGAAGCTGGTAGCGAATTTTGGTGCTCGTATCAATAAAGCATTTTCTTTCTTTCTTTCTTTTCCATTGCTTGGAAGAATTGATCCATTAAAGAACACATAGTGAATCAGTAAATAGTCAGCGTTTTAAAATGACGAATAAGATGACGCCGTACACCCCTAAACATTTCTTTCCTTGCATTCAGATCCTATATGACGACGGGCAAAGCGTGGAGGTGGACGGCAAGCTGACACAGAAGCTGATCACGGGTCTTCAGCCGGAGACGCAGTACTCCTTCCTGTTGACCAACCGTGGCAACAGCGCCGGTGGTCTGCAGCACCGCGTGGCCACCATGACGGCGCCGGACATCCTCCGCACCAAGCCATACCTGATCGGCAAGACCAACTCGGATGGCATGGTGACGGTGGAGCTCCCTTCGGTGCAGACGTCAGAAAAAGTGCGGTGAGTAGATGCCACCTGAGAGTATGGATTTATATTTCTGTTGTCTATTTTTTCAGAACATCAGTCTAGTCGTTACGAGCCTCTAAGCCTCGCAAAGTCTCTTATTACTACTCAAAGCCAGGAGGGTTGAGAGAAGGCCAATGTGGCAGCACATCCCATTGTCGACTGACACTTTTTGGCTTCTTATGATTACGCTCGATTACCCACTCCCATGCCGGTGCTTGAAACCCTCATGTTATGTTGTTTGGTTTTAAAGTTAGTTTATTGGTATGGAATGTACAATGTAGCCAGAATACATTTGCAGCAGCTACATTCTATTTTTCCCTAAAAATTCTAAATACCACACCCGCTGCTAAGTTTTAGAAGTGCCGCAAAGAGAATTAGACAAAGCTGCCCGTAGATAGGTGTGCCAAACATGTGCTAGTAATGGTGCATGGCTGCCACCAACTGATATTGTCCTTCCACTACAAGGAAACCAATGTGAATTGATTGAGGCCGGATGTTGTGCTGCTGCCATCTAGTGGTGGGGGTTTGAAGCACCAGGGTTGTAATACAATACAATACAATGCAATTTTATTTATATAGCACATTTTACAAAGCTAGTTTTGATGTGATTTTTTATTTCGTTGTGATGTTTTTTTTATTCGTTAGTTTTAATTTGTTTTTAGAGCAGATTTGTTTCTTTTTATTCGTTTTTATTTCTTCAAAAATGCTTCGTTGTAGGTTAGCTGTTATTAGTTTTAGTATTACTTTTATTTTTTTTCAATATATGGAATATTTGTGGAGTGCGAGATAAAGAAAAAAAATGTCACTAATTGTTGTATTTTTTTTTCTAAATAATTTCCATATTTTACTTCATTAATGAAAATGTTTTTCCGATTTTGGTCCAAGTTATTTCATTAGTTGCTGTTTACTATAATAACCTTATGAAGCACACTCATACCTCAAATTTTGCTTGTCATGTGATAATTTGTCTAAAAAAGAAAAAAAAAATCGTAATTCAAAGCACTCGTATCTCAAGGCACCAATCAACTTGCAAACGTACGTATTTAACTCATTCACTGCCATTGAGAAATGTACTTGTTTTTTCATAGTCCAGCCATTCAATCCCAGGAATTTATTAAAATAGGGTATGAAAATGTCTGGCAGTGAACGACTTGATCAGTTTTGGAATAAGGATGCAGCATAACATGAAGTGCTGAAAAGACTTCAAAGAACAGTACTGAGAGTCTTAAGTAATAATATAAGTAGTGGGTTTGTCTTTCATTTTTGACACATTTAGATGATCAACCATAAGAGTAGCATTAGGCTCATTGGTCTCACAACTTTGTAAACTTTTCCAATCTAATTTTCCAATATGATCTGACCCAGACGTCTTGTCCTTTCCAGGGCGTATTACATTGTGGTGGTGCCCCTGAAGAAGCAACGTGGCGGCAAGTTCGTCAAACCCTGGGACAATCCTGACGAGATGAATTTAGAGGAGGTAGGCGCCACTAAGGCTTACATTTCTCTTCAATAGCGATTGCATGCCAACGAGGACGTGAAGTAGCCGTTCAAGAGCCCTGCAAAAGCCAATCCCCCCTCGTCCTCTTTGCGGCCGTTGCAATTACCTGAAGAGCCGTAAGCAAGCCTCCATCCCGAGGCGAGGCTACGGACACGCAACGCACTCGCTGACTTTTATATTTAGCCCATTTAGTCATTTCGAGAGCTTTGCTACAAGATTCCGAAGCCATGGCTCGTATTTTCACTGCAGCAAAAGGATATATCATGCGGCGGGAAGGCTGAAAGCGAGCGCGCACCTCGTTCCATCTGGCATTGGCTTTTACAGCTTGAGCCTCAGGGCCCCGTGTCTGGAGCCTTGACCGATTGCCCAAAAAAGTCGCCTCGCTGTCAGAATTTATTTGTTTGTCAATACTGGCACTCACCTTTTCACAACTTTTCCCAAGGGCAACTAGATTCCGTCGCTGTTGACAGCAGAGATGATTGAAGACATTATCGGGCGGCTCCAAAAGCCCTGAAGCCAAAACAGAGCAAAACACACACGCACACACACAGTCTAATGTGAATGACAGGCGCATGCATTGTTCACACACATGCACGCTGATGATCCGTGCACCCGAGTCACAGATGTGAATCTAGAACGACTTGACGGGTGTGATTAGCATAATTAACATCCTCACGCAAAGTAAATGGACTTAGGCTCAAGGTAATTTTGATGAATGAAACTAATTTGTTAGAGAAAAATATAGTATCACTATTTTTTGTAAAAGCGGAAAGGATTTTTGCTAATTCTCTTATGCTCGCATTGATTGGGATTGGATATTTGGAAACTTTTGCCAGGGTAATATCTGTAATTTTAAAGAATACACTTTTTATTCGTATGCTATATTTACTTTAAATTAATTGCATTTTATGCTGGAAAAATTGAACTGTTTAAAATTTAAAAAAAAATAAAAAATAAAATCATCCGCTGGCCTTTTTTCTATTCGTTCCTCTTTTTTATGTATTTTGAAATTTGGAAACACCTGCCTAGACATAAAATACGTATTAGTAATAAATATTTAACTATTGACAACGCAGCAAGTGAATGTATAGTCTATACACTCTTTCTTTGCAAATTGTATGCAATTTTGTATTTAATGTCATACAGCATACCTCAATTCAACTCATATTGTAAATAAGTGTTTAATCTTTGTTTTACATAAAGGTGAGACACAATTGCAATTTGAATTGACGTAGTCACTGATGCCGTTGCACTGTTTCATATGCTTATTTTTCCAACCAAAAGAAGAGATACTGTAAGACAGAGATCTGCCTTGCTCTGCCTTCCGCTATCGCCGTTTTCAGCTTGTGCACAAGATAGACAGGGAAAAAAAAAAAAAAAAAAAAGAAATCTTGACAGGCAGATATGGTTTGTTGTGGTTTTCATGTGTTTGCTGCAGCACGCTCCCACATCTTATCATGTGCCTCTTTTGCTCCCACACACACTGTAGCTGCTTAAGGAGATAAACCGCACGAGCAGAGGCCTCCGGCTCCGCAGGCAGGCGGAGCCCAAGGCGTACATCGCCGCCTACTTCCGAGACCTGCCCAAAGACTTCACACTGGGCGACGGCAAGTTCTACGGTGACTTCGAAAACAAGCAACTGCAAAACGGCCAGGAGTACATCTTCTTTGTGCTCGCCGCTCTGGAGATATCCGACAATGTGAGGCGTTATCTTTTTATGTTCAATCCAGATCCAGTGTGATTCTTTGGAAAAAAAAAAAAAGACTGCAGTGTGTGTCTGTACTGTGGTGGACTATGCTTAAAAACAAGTAACCACCAGGAAAAAAAAACAATCCCAACAGTTGTTATACGTTGCTGTGAAGCTGATTTTTTTTTTTTTTTCCTTTTTCTTATATACCGCTTATCCTCATTCGGGTCACAGGTGAGCTGTGCTCAATATCTATGAGCATTACTTTTTAAACGTGAGGGACCAACCAGGTGGTCTTAATGTTCTCTCTTCTGTCAGCTGACGCATAGAGTGGGCCGCCGTTTGCTCCCGGTTAGACGTGTTAATTTGAGCCCTTCTAAGATTTGCAAAACTTGAGAAGCCCGAGGGCGAGAAGCCCCCGTAAGACCAGAGCTGATTACAAGACCACCTCGATAACAGAGCGTCTCTTTAATTACGTCCCGTCTGCCTTATCTCTTCAGCTGCAGCCTAAGCGCGCGCGTGTGTGTGTGTGTACGCCTGCGCGTGTATGCAAATGAAAGCGGAAGAAAAGCGGCATGATTAAGTAGGCAAGATGATGGATGGGTTGAGCTTGAGGGGTGTGTATACTTCCTGCATCTTACACTTCTTCGCTCACCTTGAATGCAGGTAAAATGATAATGACTCAAAAAAAGATCTTTAATTTGCTCACTTAAGCGTGTATTTTCTTCCCAAAGGACACTTTTTTCCTTTATCTACTGCTGAAGTATGAAATAGCTCAATCAAGTAGTAGAGATAATTATGATTGGTCATCTTTGGAAACTTTACATGGAAATAATAGTGTCGCTTCTGTTATTAAAGATTGTAAGTGTTGGGGATTGATGAAAAGTACCCATTGATGCCAGACAAAATTGCGAAGCAACCGCATGTCAGAGTCAACTGGAAAAGCTCAGCGTCGTTAAAGGGAAACCTCTCCGCTTAGCCTAAGATCATCTTGGAACCGTGCAAGGGATTCGTTAGCACCACAGTGTTTCTCTTGAATTCATATGCTGATTTGGTTAACAATGTGCTCAGTAGGTAACTGTTTACATGGAGACTCTGTTGTCATTCGAATTGAAATCATTCCGAATGAAGACCTCTGGTCACCTGTTGACATGTCACGTGATCTATTCCAATCCGCCGTTTACGATGTAAACATCACGTATTTATCAAGATGGAGTTGATCTATTTCGCACAGTACTCGCGATGGTTTTTATTAAAGCAGCATCTTAAAAATAAAAACAATTTACAAGTACTTGAAGACAAGTTCTCGCGTCGGAGGCGAGCTCTGGTAAGACGCTGCCATTTTAAAGTTCGTATAAAACAACGTCGCTACGCATTTAGGTCAAGACAGAGCATGCGTAGACCGGACGCAGTCTGGCTATTCCAATTGAATTGTTTGAATGGCACTCGTTCAGATTTTTATTCCGTTTGGTCATTTGGATCCTTTGTAATCGGAATACATCGTTATGGTTGTTGATTTTCCCCTTTCACTTGTTGCTCGGTACAATTCATGGGGCTAAAGCCTAAAAAATGAATGTGTTTCTAAATATGTCACATTGGGAAATGTCATCGTTTTCAGATCATGTACGCCACTAGCCCGTACTCCGACCCAGTGGTTTCGGCCGACATCGACCCCCAGCCAATCATCGACGAGGAGGAGGGTCTCATCTGGGTGGTGGGTCCCGTCCTCGCCGTTGTTTTCATCATATGCATCGTCATCGCAATTCTGCTGTATAAGAGGTGAGTGCTACGATACAACCACGCAAGACTCAGTGTGACGTTATGTAGCATTACATAGCAGCTCCAATCTTTTCTTTTTTTGGAAAGTGCAGCATCAATAGTTTGTAAAAAAAATTGCAGATTTAATATTCTGGATTAGTGTACCAGAAGTGAGAATCAATCACATACAGTATGTGCAAGTCATAATTAATTCACAAAAATGACCAAGTTGAGTTACGAGTAAATTTCAAACAATCCGATCCATTACTTGGGTTATCAAAGCCATAAATTTCGTCATACAGTCTTGCTCGGCCTGACTTGGACTTTTCATTTAGTTTGACCAGCTATCATTATGCTAAACTGTAACGTTAATGTTGCCTAACTGTCTTTGTGAATTTTAGAGTGATGAAGTTGGATGTCACAGTTGTTGTGTCGGAAAGCTTGCATGTTGCCGTTCAGATTTTCAGCAATTTTATCAAAAGCATAATCCTTAAATCCAGTTTTAATCATCTACTGTGATTCCTCCATAATTTGCTTCACAAGGTGTGTCGCCAGGTTTGCACCCACTAGGCCCCCCCCCCCCCAAAAGAAAAACATCTTCTTTCAAAAACAAAACAAACGGCACACTATCTTCAAATACCCATTTTTAAATGTAAACAGGCAAGACTTGTCAGGTGAATGTACTTCAAGTCTAAATCAAGTCACGTCTTTGACACATTTTAGCCAAGAAATTGCTGAAATTGTCAACTTGACTTTATGTGACTCCCCCATCTCTGGTATGCACCGTACCAAATGTTTCGTAGTGAGAAATCAGAATCGATGTAACGTTACAGCTATACCCCATCCTGATGAATCAATAAGGCGCCGGTTGCAGGAAAAGACAAACACAGCGATTAGAAGCCAGGAGATGACTTTTATGCTTGAACAAGAAGCAATCAGTTGAAAACGCTCGAATGTTCGAATCTTGCCTGCACCTGGCGCTCTCCATGTTCTTTGAAACGGAGCGTGCGGCTGAAGAACACAGCAATCTCTGAAGCGAGTCGTCACTAAAAAGCCGAGACTGAGATATGATTGGTATCACTTTTTTTTTTTTTTCTGTGTATCTCACTGTATGGAGCCAAAGCTCTTCCCAGCTAATGTTTTGTTGCGATATTTCTCTTCTTGCTGACCAATGGAACAGCAAACCCGACAGGTAAGAGAGCAAAAGAAGCAAATCAAAACTTGCTTGCCCTTGTAAAAGAAATAACAATTAATAACAGAATCAAGCACAGAGATGAATCAAAGCCATGCTTCACAGTTACACTGTGACTCCTCCAGTGTCCCTTGCAATGATAGTCCCGAAACAGTCGACTGTAATTATTTACCAAGCGTTCTTTGTTTTCGCTGCCTGAATAATAACGCACTGTTCCCGCTGCAGGAAAAGGGCCGAATCGGAAGCGAGGAAAGGTAGTCTCCCCAACAGCAAGGAGATGCCCTTGCATCACCCGACCGACCCCGTTGAGCTCCGCCGCCTCAACTTTCAGACGCCTGGTGAGTGCTCCTTCAATCAAGCCACAGACGTCCTGCGTGAATCTGAAAATACTTCCGGTCGCCGTCTGTAGCTGGCTTTTACGCTAATGCCGAGTTTGAGAGCGTCATGGCGATGCTCTGAATTTACTATGTCATCTCCCACCTTATATTCACATACAATCACTAGATGTGGACATCAGTACAAGATCTCGGATGCAAGCGGTGGAATTTCCTCCCCAGGGACTCAGTGCTGAGCCTTTACCACAGAATGAGGTTCTTGTGGGGATTAGTCTCGGCGACTCAGACGTCAGCTAATGGTGCCTCCTGAATACTAAGAACACAAACCGTTCCGGAGGAAATCTGGATAGTGAGTGCAAGTAGGATGCTAGTGTGTTGTTTCCTCTGCAGGGCCTCAGCCCTCAACCTTCGATGGAGGGTGAGGAGCTCTAAAATCAGCTAAGGATGCCTCCTGAATGTTGAGAGGTATTCTTGGCATGTCCCATCCAAGTGGCAGCCGTTAGTTTGACTTGGGAAAATGTTGTTGTCCCATTACTGGAACCATCCAGTAAAGAGGAAGCTTGGGCTGCCCCCTGCAGCCCAAACTGGAACAAGTGGAGTACAATGCAGGGATGCGAGATTATGGGTTTAAAATCATGAAGCCCAAAACCCTGAGTCAGACCCCCGTGGGAGGTATTTTTTCCATCGGGGTGTCCTGTGATACGCTGTGGTTGTGTCACTTACGGTAATCTACGTGGGGGTCATTCAGCCTAAGTGACAGCATCTCTTAGCATTCCCACACAATTTCCTGAGGGAATTCCAGTTTTAAGACCAGAGTGAAGAGCCGGCAGAGACGATGGACAAGCGAAGGCAGACATTGGAGGGGTGTTGGAGGAAGGGTGGTCAACACTGACGCTTATTCGACTATGCGGTGGAAGTGCAGGCTTGACATTTTGGTGGCACTTGTCCTCCTCCAAACCTGCTTGGGTTGGAGATCTCAGAATGTGTGCGGTGCTTTGGTGTACCAATTTACAGCAAATGCAAATTAGACGCATTTACTCAGTTGTTGTGATCGTGTTTTGGCTCATGCACGGAAGGATCCGGCGTCCATTTATCAACTGGAAAGATGTTCTCTGGCACCGGCTGCTTTGGGACACGTGGGCCACAGCCAATAATGTTGCTTTATCAAAGCGCCATCTTCCCCATCAGCTTATATGAAAGGATGATGAATTATCTCTGCAGGCTGATTTCGGGAAAAAAGATTATGCATATTTATGAAAGCTCTTTTCAGACCATTACCGGTTGTTGCGTGTTTTCTTCTTTTGGTTCCGAGTGATCCCGTCCGCCCACTATTCAAGTGTCCTTCTGGACCAAACCGCCTTTCTCACTGTTCTACAAAGTACAGGACATACTTTGACGACCGCTGTCTCACAATACGAGACCACCTCTTTCCCTCCCTCCCTTACCTTGCTGCGAGCCCTTATTGGGCGTTTTCATCTTTAAGGCAGCTTGAGCGAGCGACAGAAATGGTGCTTTCATTGTCACCCGGCGGTGGAAATGGATTTCAAGTAGCAAGCTGCGATAGAAACACCCTTTCAGAGAGATATGAGAGTGGATGGGAAAATGAGGCCCTGCTTCCATTAGCTAATGCCCACTTGTGCCAGCGACTCGAATAAAGTCGAGGAGGAGGCGAGCACCAGCGCTCGTGTCACACAACATTGGCCAGAGGCTGGAGTGCAGTTTTCTAGTCCCCATTGTGGGAAGAGTGTATGAGCCTCATCGCCTGTATTCAACTATCAGCGTGTCAAGGTCAGGAAACTTTTGAGTGGAAACTTTTTTGCATTACAGTGAGCCCCTGTTGATTTGTGCTATGATATTCACAAATTGACCTATTCCTTGAAAAACTCTACTCTAGGAAAATGAGAATTGGTGTCACGGAAGTATTGTTGAAGTGATGCATCGTGACTTTTTTACGATTATGTCAGAGAGGAGCTAAATTTAGATTAGTTTGTTAGTGGAAGTTCCAGAGAGTGTTGCTGCATGTGTGTGCACACATGCAATTCGGGGGATTTTTTTTTTTCGAAATCAAATCATCTTTCTGCCATTTATTTTTCAGGTTCGTTTTGTAAGATGTGTTTTAACTTTAACTGTTTTGGAATAATCGTGAAGGGCATATTTCTGGTTTAAACCAGGGGTGTGCCCTCAGACTGCAGTTATGACAGAAAACCAAAGATCACCTTATCATACGATATTTTCACAGAAGCACAATTGCCACTGCATTTGATTATTATATTTTAACAACAAATTAATTTAAAATCAGAAGTAAATGTGACAATCAAATCCCTGTGTACAAATGTTTGTTACGACATGACTGAATGAAATAAAATGGTTATACAACCGATTATAATGAAGAACAATTCTATTTTCGACCTTCCAAAATGAAAAGAACAAGTCCATTTAGCAAGGAATTTTAATTACACTTTAATTGCTTGAGTGGGCCACATGAAATCATGTGGCAGTCCTAACTTTTACCACACACTTTGAGTTTCACACTCAAGGTTTAAACTACCGGTATAATTTAGGCAATTATCAATATTATCAAGAGAGCATCAATTATTCGCGCTGGGTCTTTATCCTCCATGAATACGGAGAGTTTACTGTACCTTAAACGCCCGTGTCTGATCTGTGCTGCTACAATGTTTCCTGCTTATGTCGATGGCCTAGCCTAGCGTCTAGCATGACGTCACTAATAATTAACCCATTGACCACACACGCAAATCATTTCACTGTCTTAAGGCCATGTTTACACCAAGCAATACGGTTCAGTACAAAGGACTACAGACTGTTTGGCCCTAGGCGTGCCAAAATCTGGCCTTGCCCGCAGCAGTTGTTTGGCAACGCTTGGTGTAAACAGGGCTGTGCACAATTCACTCGGCCGCTATGACGCAGATATTTAATGACCATTTCCTCCACAGGTACGGGCTCATCCGGTCGCCCAAGTAGCCTCCATTTGTCAAGTTAGTTGGCCTCAATTACGCATTTGCCATTAATTATATTCCCCTTCCCCCTTCTTTCCCGCCTAGCCTCCTATCCCCATCTAATCCGCTTTGGTGTTAACGCCGTGTCATCGCGGGAGGCGGGAAAATGACAGGCGGGAAACATCAATCATCCCTCCGAAGTAGAACTCTCTCTCTTAACGTCTTTTCCTTCTCATGCTAACTTCCCAGCCTAGCTTTCTATGGGAATAAATACCCTTGTCTCTCCGTAGGGAGACGTGTGCGCTGACTTCCCATTGGCCTCCATGTCGTCTTCATTCAAGCATGGCACACAAACAAGCCTAACTCAATCAAATCTTCCACCTCCACACTGCTCATGCTTATCTAATCAGCTTGCTTGCGCTTGGGTTCTGATTTTTTTGTTTTGTTGTGTTTTGTCGTTGAAATCGCAAAAGGAATGTATCTGCATACGACTGACCTGCAATTCCATCTGACTGACAGGTATGGCGAGCCACCCTCCGATCCCTGTCATGGACCTGGCGGAGCATCTGGAGCACTTGAAAGCCAACGACAACCTCAAGTTTTCCCAGGAGTACGAGGTGAGCCGTGATAAGAGTCTGGCCGCAGTGCGCCGGCAACCGATCAGAAACGCGTCCGGCGCTGGTTATTGCGCTGGGCGGGAACGCTTGGCGTTTTACCTCCGGATGTAATCCCATCAGTGTGCAGGGACGTCAACAAAGTCTGCTGCCATAAACTGCTTTATGCAAATGTGCAGCATTTAGAGCCACCGGGGATGCCCCTTTTGACACATGGTAAACCTTGCAGCAATCTGGTATTTCCTCATTATATTAGGGCAGCAATGTAAACAATTATCCCCTGGTAAACCACAGCTCCATTTTTTTTTTTGACAATGGCCTATATAAATGATATTTTTTTATTTTTTTTTATTTTAATTAATAATCAAATACAATGTAATTAATCTAAAAATCATGATTCCATTACACAATCATTTAAAAAAAATATGGTATTACCTTTAAAAATAAATATTTTCTATGCACTGGATGTATAAATGCACAGGCACCTGGGCAAAGACTTTCTGAAACCTCCACTAACAAGCCTAAACTTAATTCATACAGAGCCAAGCTCTTACTTCCTTGACACCAATTCCTATTTAGACAGGGCTTTGGTGGCACACTATGGCATCTGTTTCTTAAAGAGCAAATAAGCAGTCGAGAATAATAATGTCTTTGTCATTGTAAGAGGGGTAATGAAATTTAAGGTGCATTCCTCTCAGGTGCCGTTTGAAAAAAAAAAAAGGTAAAAAAAGGTATATCACGCAATAATACTACTTGTAATAAAAACTCACACAGTAAATAACAAAAGAGTGATAATCAGAGCTGGGCATCGCCTAACCGCCACCGCGCTCTGTCCTGCATATTTAATCGTCCCACGTGGTCCCAGTCCTCCCTTCGTCGGCGAAAGCCAATCGGCGTTGAGAACGGAATCTTCATGTCACACGCAGGCGCCGCACGAGCAGACACGCCGCAAAAAAAAGAAAAAATGTCCAACAAAAACAACTGACACACACGCACAGCGTGGTGATTGGTGAAATAAAAACAATATGGGACACATGTCATTGCGTCTGTGGGACCGTAGGCTACATAACACAGTTATGTGACGCGGTACAGGTTTAAGTCCGTTCTCGACGCCGTTTGGCTGACTCGGACCGACTGGGACCACAAGGGTCGATTAAATATGCAGACGGGAACTCGGTGGCGGTTAGGCGATGCCCAGCTCTGCTGATAATATATTTTTTGCAAAAGGCCGGCAACTGTGTAACCTGTTCTTTAGCCAAATTCCTTTCATTAAGTGTCAAAAGAATTTGCTTACTCTTTGGCGTTTTTGAGTGAACCTTATTCCAAAATCCTGAACGATTTTTTTTTTTTTTTTCAAACATCTTTCAAGTCGCACCAAGGTTGAGTATATAGCATCAGAGGGTTTTTCTTATTCTTTGGCTTTTTTTGGATGATACTGTCTCACTGACAGCCAGTGTTGTTCTCCCGCCACAGTCCATCGACCCCGGGCAGCAGTTCACCTGGGAACACTCCAACTTGGAGGTGAACAAACCAAAGAACCGATACGCCAACGTGATCGCCTACGACCACTCGCGAGTTTTGCTCTCCGCAATTGACGGTATAATAACACCCTTCCTCCATTCACACCATGACCACACTGTACTTTTTTTTTTCCCTTTTCCCTCCTCACACCAACATGTCATTTGCTTTCATGCCGTGGGTGCTCGCGGGGATATAGATGGCTTTTTGAAATAGGCAATTTTCCCCCCGCCTCGCTGAGCTCGGCACTCGAATACGATTGAACAATCACCTGCATAAACCTGAGAGATGCCAGTAAGTTGTATTTCTCTCTAGTGCCGCGCCATGATTATTTCTGAATCATGCTTGGGCTTCACATTAAGTCTCTGCGGGCACATTGAACGGGGACTAAGGATGCAAAATATGCGTGTGCGGTTACCAGGTGGAACTCAACCGTAAAGCATTTGCAACATGCGTCACATACGCAACAAGGACATTTCCATAACAAATGTTGAACATGGAGCATGTCTTTAACAGATGCCAACAGAAAAATAATAACAAAAATAGTCATAACTTAATACATGCAAAGCAAAAAATAGTCCTTTTCATATTCACATGCATAACAGGGAGTTCCCTCAACACATTCCTAACTCGGGAAAATTCTTCAATTTTGATTGCGTTGTTTAAAGAAACTAAACTTGTGTCAGAGTTCTTTCACAGCAAACCCATCGGACCATTCCTTATTATTGAGTGTGTAATGGAGTTTCAATCAGTCATATGTTATTATTTTCCCTCCAGCTCATAAGCAGACAGAACAAATGACATAATTAATGCAAATCCTGACTGGCAGACGGCATAAATGCGTCCGCTCGCCGAAATAAACATCTATTCACTGCCATTAAGCGAAAAAAATGATGTCTTTTCTTTTCAATTGGAAATTACAGTGGACTTAATTGTGTCTTATCCCTTGTCCATCACTGAGTATGTGTGGACAGCAAACAGAGTAGGAGCAATGGCGGGGCGATAACCACAACATAATGCAGACACGTGGCTTTTTCACTATACTTTTTGTCTAGCCACTAAAAGTTACCTGGGAGGAAAGAAAGCCCGGAATGGAGAAGGGAGGAGGGGCTGGAGAGAGAGAGAGGGACGGGGAAAGGGAGAGGAGGAGTGCGTGGTGGGGGTGATTCTCTGAGACGTGGCGTCCATGCAGATGAGACTTATCTTGGTGGAGCATGTGTGCGCCGAGCCCCGAAACTGCCAGTCCTGAAGCATTGACTGCCTGTCAGCTCTGCCTCTTTGCGCTGGATTAGAAAAAAAAAAAAAAAAACTGTGCCTTTCATTTAAAATAAGCAAAGGGAGGGAGGAATGGAGGCTTGTTTTCCTGCACAGCAATTTTGCCACTTCTACACTTTGGGGAAAAAAAAGGAAAAAGATTTATGAACGCAACATTAGGTGCACCTCCAAATAGCATGATTTTCTACTGTTAGCCTCATTGGTCTTTTGTCCTAGTCCTCATTGAATAGATAATCACGCTTACTTTAGATTGACAGTAATGTATTTATTTGGTGAAAAATATAGATGATATTATTAATATTAGATAATTGACAGATAATTGTTAAAATCCCACCGAAAAAGGTATAATGTTAAATCACAAACAAGAATGAAATCAAGTGATTATCTTTTTTTTCTTTTTTCTTACACATATTTTTCTCAATTTTTTTTTTCCTCATTGTTACAGTAATAATTGTAAAATATGTAAAAAGATCATTTGGTTTAATAGTAATAATGTACAAAATGTTGATTAATTGTTATCCTTTTTTTTTCAAATGTTGTACTGTATATGATGAAAAAAATACACTACATATTTAGCCGACTTACTGTATTTCTATATATGAATGAAAAAATTCACTGTGGAAGAACTCTAATCCTTCCAACAAACATCCCTGTAATCTGCCCTTTTAATTGATCATTGAATGCCTCAACGTCGCCCCACCCCCACCTCCATCTAGGCATCCCGGGAAGCGACTACATCAACGCCAACTATGTGGACGGCTACAGGAAGCAGAACGCATACATTGCCACGCAAGGCTCGCTGCCCGAGACGTTTGGAGAATTCTGGCGAATGATCTGGGAGCAGAGGAGTGCCATCGTTGTCATGATGACCAAACTGGAGGAGCGATCCAGAGTGAGACACGTCACAATCTTTATGTTACGCCTATGGCCTCCGCCAAGATAGTGTAGAAAGAGGTTGACCCGGCTCCAGGATTTCTTTTTTAACGCTAGAGGGGGTATAAACTGGATCCATATGACGATTGCTAGCCATTCCAGTTTGTTTTTAAATCGCATTATGCCAACATCAACATGATTCTCCATTCTTGGCGGAGGTCCACGGAATAGGGAATCCCTTTCCAATTTGTTTGCCCAACCAATTTCCACAAAACGCCATGAAGAGACAGTGTGTGGGCCAAAGGAATTACAATTAGTATTTCCACAAAACATGGACGGTTAGTGTTTGGGCTAAGAAAGAATCCATTATAATTTGGTGTTGATTTGGATTCTTGGGTTGCCCTGCACATCCAGTGAGTGCCATTTGAATTTGTTTATGAATGATCAGTTTTCACATGAGTGATTTCTTCCAAAAACATGGGAGAATGTTAAAGAACAATCACGTCAAATTTGGTATGGATCCAGCTTGGGGGTGGTCTAGTTGTACTTCCATAGAGTATGTTCTAATGTGGCTTTCATGGCAGGTAAAGTGTGACCAGTACTGGCCCACCAGAGCAACGGAGACTTATGGCCTCATTCAAGTGACTCTGCTCGACACGGTGGAGTTGGCCACATACTGCGTCAGGACATTTGCACTTTTTAAAGTAAGGGCGCCACATTCCTCCTGGCATAGGAGGTCTACCATTGTTCGGGATTGGGCTCTCATTGACCTGCTGGATTTTGCTTACATAGAACGGCTCCAGCGAGAAGCGGGAGGTCCGGCAGTTCCAGTTCACGGCCTGGCCGGACCACGGGGTGCCGGAACACCCCACACCGTTCCTGGCCTTCTTGAGACGGGTAAAGGCGTGCAACCCTCCTGACGCCGGGCCCATGGTGGTGCACTGCAGGTAGCAAATTCAGAGCAAATGATGAAAATAACCTCAAGCATGAAATTGATTCCCCCCCCCCCCCCTCTCAGTTTGCTGGAATTAATCTATGAATACGTATGACAATGTACGAGGGTTTCTAATCATTTTAATGGATGAACTAATTAGCAAATAAAAGCTCCCCAAATCACGGTAGGTGGATCAACCCAAAAGTCTAATTTTGTGTCAAGGGTGGCACACTCACTCATTTTTAACATCCATCTAGACCCTTGGTCATTAAAAGTTTAACAAACATTTATTAAAGACTGAATGCAAATGAAGTTAAATACAACTGAACTGTACAGGCAGTGATTGTTTCAGATCCCAGAAGAGGGAGCCATCTCGGGGAAATTGTGAATCGCAAACAGCAAATAGGCGGAAGGTTCACTGTTTATCGGGACTTGGTTAATTTTCAGCGCATTTCCTTGTATATGTTAATTTGGTCTTGAAGAAAACCTTTCATCCCACACAAATCAGCCTACTGGGTTTCTCAGCAAACCTTTTAACATGACGGTACAAGGAGTCCTGGTGTCATTCCCCTCAGCCAACCCCCCCCCCCACGCACTGCCACAAAGCTAGCGCAGCTCCGTCGCTACACTGCAACCATCTTGCACATCATCAGGCCCACAAGTGCCGGGTTCTCACATCTTAAACAAATGACCCTCAAGCCGACACTATCAGTGTCTGGACTCCCAGCACGGCGCCACAAAGAGCGTTTTGGGTCTCCTCTCAAGCCACAATGCCATCACAAGAAGGGAAAGTACAGCCACAGATAGAAACTGGTGTCAGAAAGTGACAGAAAAGGGAACGAGGCTTAGCGCAGATTTCAAAGTAACACATTGGGTAGTTAATTAGCGCCGCTTGCTTCCGATTGGACATGTTAACTTTCCACAGTAGAAGAGAATGTGCGACTTAAGGCTCCCTATCATATCCCCCCCCCCACACACACACACACAAATAGATCCCATCCGTCCATCCTTGATGTTTGAATGCAGTTTTAAAGGGATCCATCCGTCTGTTAATTTGAATTGAAACGCCTGTAAGAAGGAGCAATGTGAGTGTTGTCTGGGTGTCTCTGGAGTTAACGAGAAGAAAGATTTGGGGATTCTGTCAAGCCCAAGCTGCAAAACAAGCTCAAACGATGACAAAATCAACACATTTCAGTCCCTCTAGTGGTTGATTAAGTACACAAATAGAAACCTTATTCAAAGGCTACATAGTGTCACACATTATTAAAGATGTAAAGAAAATAAATTGCTAATACGTACAGGCGTTACCACATTATTACTTTTCCAGGGTCCTTTAAAGATGAACTTGTCTTAACGATGCGCCATCGCAAAAGCATTTTCGGTTGTTTCGACGGAATTTCAAACACGAAAATGACGGCGGTGAGAGCCAGACCAAAGAGAAGATATTCAAAGGCGCCTCCATCTGGTTAAAATGTACACACTTACATTTTATGAGACATTATTACTTTCTGGGTGAAAAGGAAGGTCAAACAGAACCTTGGAACGGATTGCGTTCGTTTTTCTGACAGTTAACTGCACAAAGTCAGCTCACCCTAGTATGCTGGCTGCGTGCGTGTCGGTCTGCTTGGCACGTTGGCTGACAGCAAGAGATTTGGTAACAATACATATGTAATTGCTTTGGCTGCTCTGCATCCTTTATCTTCTAGCAGCTCAGTGCAGCTGTATTTTACAGTGCGCTTCCCTAGACTCAACCCCCGCCTCCTTCCCCCATTCCCTCAACTTCTGGAAAGCACATCGGTCTGACACTTAATGTGTGTCAACGTCCAAAGCAGCTGGCCTGACTGGCTGAGGAGCCAGTGTCAGGTCATTAGTGCAGTCAGTGTGCCAGCTCCCCGCCGACTGCCAAATACACTGATGCCTTATCTGCACTTGTCAATAAAAAGAATATTGCACATGTTCCCAGCATTCCCTGCTCTTATGTTTAACGGCACATTTCTTTAATATATGCCGCGCCTCCATCTCGACGTGGAGCTAACTGACAGCATGTCCCCCATCTCACCTCCCTCCCACGTCCCTCATCTTTCGGTATCTCTGCCACTCTGTCACGCAATGGATTTCAGGTCATCGCTCCACCGGGTCCCGGTCCACGCCGCAAAGTGTTCCCAATCGCAAAGAGTCGGCCGAGTGTCCCGCATCCCAGGGGTTGAGGGGCTTCTCAGCCCCTGGAGGTGATTTGCGCTTTTGAATATTTTCGCATTTCACTGACGCCTGATTCTTTTTGCGCCCTAAAGGAATTGTCACCGGGAAAAAATATGTAGTAACGTAAAAAAGTTCTGCCGCAGTCAGCCTTTTTTTCAGAGTGATCATCAGATCATTTGTTAAAGCCAATGACTCCCGTACGTGTCTTTATTCCATTCACTGCATGGCACATTAGGCAGACTTGGCCTCCGGCGTCCAACTTTACTCCTTGCTTCTCTTTTCTCTCCTGAGCAAATGAAAAACAAATGTGCCATCACAAGGCGGCGGCACAAGATCAAGGCTTCCACCTCACGGGAATGTCAGCGTAATGGATCGAATGACCTATTTACTTTGGAGTGTGAGGCCTCCAAAGTTGACGAACAGGATTTAGCGTCGGTTCTTGGAAATGCAAGTCTTGAGAGTGGGACTTTATTTTTTCTCCTAAGATAAGTCCTGATGGGTCAGGAAGCGCAGGTGGCGTGAACGGGACCGCAGCAAAGCCAGAAACAACCCCACCGGAACAGGACTGCTGCCAAAGCCCAATCTCCACTCTGTGCCACTTCATGTTTAATTATACTCTGAGCTAAACCGTCAGTCTTTTGGCGAGGAAAGTTCTCTGCTGTTAGATTAGGCCTCTTAGGCACCTAAATGGAAAGGTGACTTGAGCAAGGCCGTTGTCTGGCAAAGACAATGTGAAAGCAACTTTTCTCTTCATTGTCCCCTTTGACAGCGCTGGCGTGGGTCGCACGGGTTGCTTCATTGTGATCGATGCCATGCTGGAGCGAATCAAGCATGAGAAGACGGTGGACATCTACGGGCACGTGACGCTGATGCGTGCCCAGCGCAACTACATGGTGCAGACTGAAGACCAGTATGTCTTCATCCACGATGCGCTGCAGGAGGCCGTCAACTGCGGCACCACCGAAGTGCCCGCTCGGAACCTCTACGCTTACATCCAGAAACTTACGCAGATAGAGGCCGGAGAAAATGTCACCGGCATGGAACTTGAGTTCAAGGTAGAGTGTTCTGATGAAGGTGCAATGACTACGGCTCTAAGCTACTTCCATTTGACCCTTAACATACTCTACATTTTTAGCACCAGAAAAGCTACAACGCGTTACCTTGGAGTCCTACTATTAGTTCTTTGTGGTACGTTTGTGCAGACTGTTCCATCAGTGACTCCTACTGTATCCCAAATTTTTGTATGAGAAAATATGACACAAATCCAGACACTTTAAAGCCCATGAAACCATGATGCCTATTTTCTAGTCTTGATTGTGCAATACGGCTCAGAAATGTTCCCCTTCTCTGGTTTCCCATGTATTACCCACGTTGGTGCAAATGCAGGGTTTTCCCAGCACATATCTGCCAGACCAAAGTGCTTGAGTAATATTTTCTGTTGGATCTCAGTCTTTGATCATCTGTTTTTTTTCGTTCCTCTCCGTCCAAATGCAGCGTTTGGCCAACACTAAAGCCCATACTTCGCGATTCATCAGTGCCAATCTCCCCTGCAACAAGTTCAAGAACCGCCTTGTAAACATCATGCCATACGAGTCCACACGCGTGTGTCTCCAGCCCATTCGAGGAGTGGAGGGATCTGACTACATCAATGCAAGTTTCATTGATGGCTACAGGTAAACGCGCCGTGACCGCGTTTGACTGTGAGGCTTATTGAAGCTAACTGAGGCGATGGCAATCCCATGAGGCTATTGTAGCTAACTGAGGAGATGCTAATCCCCTGTTTTCTCAGGCAACAGAAGGCCTACATTGCCACACAGGGACCACTGGCGGAAACCACAGAGGACTTCTGGAGAATGCTCTGGGAGCACAACTCTACTATTGTCGTTATGCTAACCAAGCTCAGAGAAATGGGCAGGGTATGCTTCCGAAAAAAAAAATGACGTGAGAGTGGACACCGTGGGCCCAGTTGTGGATCATTGTGCTTGTCTCTCCCAGGAAAAATGCCACCAGTACTGGCCCGCGGAGAGGTCAGCCAGATACCAGTACTTTGTGGTGGACCCCATGGCCGAGTACAACATGCCGCAGTACATCCTTCGGGAGTTCAAAGTGACGGATGCCAGGGTAAGCAGACGTCGCCGTAGTGTCAAGCATGTGTTTATCCCAAACTAAGAGTCTTTTAAGCGTAAATATGGGGAGCAGCTCAATGCAGCCAGACTTCCTAATTCCATCAAAGGCTTACACAGATAAATGGCACAGGCTCCGTTCTTTGTACTGCATGTTATACTGACTCCTCAATGGGATTGCTATCCTTATCAAAGGGATACAATATGACTAAGTCATACACTGGCAAAGTCAGCTTAACATCAAACAAATTACCATCTTTTTTTATTTGACACATGGCAATGACAGGCGCCATTAATGAGACATCTGCTCCACAGTGCAAACTGTACACATTCATGGCCATGTTGTCCTTCCCAGGACGGGCAGTCGCGAACGGTGCGACAGTTCCAGTTCACGGACTGGCCCGAGCAAGGAGTGCCAAAATCCGGGGAGGGCTTCATCGATTTCATTGGCCAAGTACATAAAACGAAAGAGCAGTTTGGCCAAGATGGGCCTATCTCAGTCCACTGTAGGTAAGTGAAAGTCGCACACCAAGTAGACCTTTTAACCTGACAGTATTCAAAGGGCTTCAACAAATTCAGTTCAAGAAGAAGGAAATGACTAACTTGTAGATGGCACGAACCAGCCACTTAAATTCTGGCACCAGCCAACCGTCGTACAAGAAAATGCGAGACCACCGATCAAGTCTCTGAACTGTGGTACTTGTGGCTGTTTCTCAGCGTCTCTTTGCCTACCCATCTGTCTCCCCTTGCACAGCGCTGGCGTCGGTCGGACCGGCGTCTTCATCACCCTCAGCATTGCCTTGGAGCGAATGAGATACGAAGGCGTCGTAGACATCTTTCAGACCGTGAAGATGTTGCGGACGCAGAGACCAGCCATGGTGCAGACAGAGGTACGTTTGCATGTGGCTCGCGAGCCCTTTGCCACTTTGCCATAGAATCCCTACCGCGGCATGCATTCAAACACTTAAGTTCCGTTTGCTCACCACAGTAAGTCTTACAGGTGGAATTGTCAGCTACGTAAAAAAGGAATAAAGTACTCAATTGAGGACATTCGGCAACACATCCTGATCCCATTATCAATATTGTTGAACTGCAGTGTATATGTAGCTATAACCTTTAGGTACCTCGCCAGCGCAGTTGATACACAAATTGAAAGGTGGAAAAAAAAATCATCTTACCATCATTGACAATGGCGCACGGGAATGAAATATACCTTCCCAGATTCCCAATATCTCCAAAAATGACTGTGATGCCACAGACCCCGGAGCATGCCTTCAAACCCTCCTATCAGTAAAACTAACAAGCGATACAATCCCATTAAGCTTGTCACATTGAATATTGCCTATTGTTTACATGCAATCGTCAGGAATGCAAGAAACAAAGGAGCACATCCAGCATCCCATTCCATTGTCATTGGTATACATGAAATATCAGTAGACTGCAGTGTCTAGCTCTGCCCTTTAGTACCCAAACAGAAGGGAGGCAAAGATAAGATGACAACTTTTGAAAATGGACTACCACACGGCCTTTGGTTCAGTCTTCCTACATTCCCAAGCATGTCCATCACAGGCACAAAATATCACTTCTTACAATTTCATCATCCAGTGCCACAAATTGTTTGTTTGTGTTTTTCCAGGATCAATACCAGTTCTGCTACAGGGCTGGATTAGAGTATCTGGGAAGTTTTGATCACTATGCAACGTAAAGGACTCAGCATCAGAGGGAAACGCGGAAAGGAAAGAAAAAAAACCCAGTTGCGCCTCTCTTCTGAGCCATAAATTACTGCTTGAGAACGTACAAACTCCTTGCAAACAACTCATTAAGTGTTGGATGTGCGACATGAACCGCCACAAAAAAAAAAAAACTACAAAAAAAAAAAAGATTCCCTGGAGGACCAAGTATTTTCCCAATCCAAGATTAAACTGGCCTTGTCACCAAGTGATGGAACCCGGACCATTGAAGCACCTCGTTGGATTTTTTTTTTTGCTTCAAGGATTTATTTGGGAGAGAACGGACCCGGCACAGAATGTGACTCGAGCCGAGTGAATGCGTTACGAGAGGCATCAGAGGAGCGTGGGGAACTTGACGCACATTGTAAAGAAAAATAATTCACAACAATCGGGAAAACACAGACAATGCTCGAATGGACCGTGACATTGAAGTACCCCCTTTCTCCTGTCTCAATGTTCATCATCTAAAGTTTGCAAGGGGATATACAAAAAAGATCTATGGAATAAATCAAATGATTAATTTAGGTTTTTTTTTAGTACTTTCTTATACAGCTGATGTTTTTTTTTTCTTTTAAAAATGTGTAAATGTCATTTTTTTTACACTCTGAAAGAAGAACATTGACATAGCTGTTTCCTCTTTTCTTCAAGCTGTTTGTGCAAGATGTAATTTTTTGGTTAGTAGCACATGGATTGACTTAAAAAAAAAAAAAAAAAAAAAACGGCTCAGAGCCAATCTTACCCATTAGCCTCGATTGTTTCCCGATTGCTTTTGTTGCATACACTTCCCATTCGATAAACTGGGGCTTTGTGGAATCAACAGGGATGAGCAAAGTATGAAGTTGCTGCTATCAATTATCTTAGTTCTTCCATGTCAGGATAATGAGAGGGATGAAATAGGTAGGTTGTATATCTACATATACATTTATAAATATCGAAGATGTGAAATACAAATCTAAATATAAAGTTGAAAAGAAAATATGATGGTTGGTGAACGCTTCCGAATGGTGTGGGAAAGTGATGTTTCACTGGAATGCACATCAGTAAGACACGATTCTGATTCAGTGCATCTTTTCTTGTGCAATAAATGATGTGCTATTAAGTCACGCCACCCCACCCTCTGTGGGCGTCACATGGAAATGTACATCAGCTGTCTGTCAACCGCCGCTCCACGCAATTGGGCAAAGTACAATAACGTCTGGTATGTTATGTAAATCCTTTCTCTAGTATTCCTTTTTCCCATTTTGCATTTAGAGTGCCTTATATTTATGCCTGTTTTTATACCATTTCAGTGTATCTTTTGAGTATTCAGCATATATGTCAATATAAAAATATATACATGTGTTTATTTACAGTACAGTACACTATGTCCATGAGATTATATATGCAAACAACATTTTTAAAAATCATTTTGTCATTTTCAGTGGCCTTACCGTGAATGGATGGGTGCAATTAATTCACGGAACTTGGAAGAAAAACAGGAAAATTCAGCTTTTCAAGATTTAAAATTTTCAAAGTGAGCAGGATGAGGACAGGGTTGACGCTGTCATTTATTCAGATGAGTGAGCCTCTAAGATCACACGTCCACATGCATTTGGTATTGGATCGCAAGCCAACATACTCAAAGCAAACGAAAAAAAAAAATCATAGTCAAGTCAACTCAAGTCTGATTTTGATATTTCATATACATTTCAACCGAGAAGCTAGAAGATATTTCACATAACTGATATAAAGGCGGGAGTAAAAATGGCTACAAAATAGTCCTCCTGAACCATCTTAACAAAAAAAAAATCAACTGAAATTTCATACACACATACTCATCTCAAACATGATTGATTTTTGAGCTAGTAAAATTATTCGACGCCGTTATTTCGTTAATGGTGCTACACACATTGTTATTGGTGCACTGGGGGAAGCAGAGTTTTGTTTTGTTTTTATGGGCGAGAGAAACACAGCTTGCTTAAATTTCAGAATTTTTACCAGATTTTTCAACACTATAAAAGGGTTCAGATTAGGAGGAGAACTGATGGACAATCTTGACTAAACAAAATTCAACGATGCATAACACTTTTTTGATTCGATTACATGGCAAAGATTTTACATTGATTGGCATCTTTTACCACAATTCGCTATTTGTGTTGGTTTCATGGATGTGCATTCCAGATCTTTCTTTCCCTTATAAACGGTTATGTTCACTTTTTTGTTCATTTCCAGACAAAAGTACTGTTATGTAGTGGCTAAAGTGTTTTTGTTTTGTTTGTTTTTGTTTATGCAAGATGCATGGTTAAATGTTGCAGGATGGCCTGAGTTGGCCTGGTAAGGAAGATTTGCACTTTCTCTATCTTTGTACTATGCACTGCCCTATTGATTCTAAACCCAATAATATATTACTTGAACCCATTACGGAAAAAAAAAAATCTCCTTCAACGTTCACTTTGTGTGTATGTAAATAACACAAAAAGGTATCACCTATTAAAAAAAAAGACCAAAAAAAATTGTGGAAAACAAATACAAAAAAAAAAAGAGCGTCCAATCTGTTGCTGCGGTTACTCCATCAATGACTCCGGAAAATTCTGCCGCCTCGCCCCAAGATCACATGTTCAGCTTGAAGTGTCATTAACAGAAATAAACGTTGTGTTCCTCTGCTCTCTCTATCTATCTCTCGTCTGGATGCATAGACTGAAAATGAAATGAAGTCAAGAAATTGTAAAAAAAAAAAAAAAAAACGGCTTGTTAAAAAGTTCATACAATTACCTCTGATTAGTTGTAAGTGTAAATTGATTATTTTTTCTGAATGAAAGGAGTACTTTTTATTTTCTTACTTAGGTCACATTGGTGGGGAAAGAAGTCTGTATGAGAAATCAAAAAGTCACATTTGTTATAAATGAATCCTATTAAAAAATGTCTGTGTTATGCACTGGCGTTTCCCTGGATTCTCTCCATCAGGCATCAAACTTGTCCGCCATGCTCAAACATTTTGTAATTTAAACGTTGCCTATGTGTCTAGCAGTGTTTTCTAATCTTATTTGATTCAAGACACATATTTTACAAAAATGTACGCACCAAAAATTTCACAGAAAGAATACAATGGTCCCTTGTTTATCACGTTTGTTACGTTCCAAAAATAACCCCAAAATTTTCGTTTCTTAATATTAAAAAACATTGTCATTTTTTGGGGGGGGATGATTAAACAGAGCAGGTCACACTGACCCATGAACAATGTTAATAAATAATCACAATAATCATGACACATTTTTGAGCTAACGAATTTAATTTTAATGAACAACATATGAAGTTGCAAACATAAGAAATGATCAATTTTCAGTCGCGCGTATCTCACGCCTCCTCCTCCCTCTGTCCTTACGCGACTCGCTTTTGCACAGCTCCCATGGTTGCCAAGCGATCAAATGTAAGTTAATCCTCCTGTCTTTATTGACACTTTTCTCCTTCTCTTCCCCATCTCTCTCTCCTTCACTAAATTACATTTAGTAAGCCAAACGCATTCTGTGCGAGGGATGGCACGCAAGGAGATGTATTCTAATTGGTCTACGGGTTTGTACGCTGTAAAAAAGAGCATGATGGAATGCACTTTAAAAAATAAAGACAGTCAATTAGGACATAATACGGGTTTGTGCGCTGTAAAAAACAGCATACAAAATAACACTGTCAAAAAAAATCGGCAATGTAGCGAGTCCGCGAAAGGTGAACCGCGATATAGCGAGGGACCACTATATTCCGGAAAACGTATGATCTTGTTTCAGTTATTCACAAATTGAATTTCTCATTGTGATGCGTGGACCTGTTGAGTAGAAGACAACGCTTTTATTGTGTTTTATGAATGGCAACATGTGGATACACAGGATAATTGGACCTTTTTCCGTCTAGTGGAAGAACATTCCATTTTTCTGCCTGTCACAACACATCACTGGTAAAAATGCATTATTTGTAGAAAAAAAAAAACATTTTCAGACCAATTGAGTGAAAACTGTTATTTACTGACTAACCAACAATCTTATGGCACAGTGGTTGGGAATTATTGTCAAGCATCTTAGGTTAATGTTTTGCAGCAATCCAACAAAATTTGTAGCACAATTTGTTTTTTGAAGAAATGGTGAAATCCACCCTAAAAGGACTGCTGGCTCAAGCCAAAGCAGCAGCCTTTTTTTTTGGTTTTTTTTGTTGCGTCTCGACACTAATAAAGACACTCTAATGTTTCGTTTTTCCAGTGGGACCAGCCTACCCAAACATTACACGCTTGTCATTTTCCAGCCCAACTGCTCATTCCTTCATTTTTACCTCATTTCTTCTTCAGTTCTTTCAATGACCATGCAAGGTTTGGACTGGAATGAGTCAACATCGAAGACTGCAATGTTGTGATTGCCTACCCTCGCACCATTTTTACCCACTGGCTGTCACAGCGAGCAAGACTAATCTTAAAGTTGAGCGCTGAAGCAGCTGAGCAAACAGACATTCCGCCCGTTGCCAAATCTTCCGGGCTCGACTTGAGCTCGAGGCGACGCGGCGAACAAGTGGAGCGTCTGAAATGGACGACGGCTACGGCTCCGCGAGCAGCGCCACCCAAGGGGCTCGTGCCGTCGCGTCGGTGAAGGCAGCTGTGCCGCGGAGAGACGGGCAGCATGCCCTGCGGCCAATGATGATGAGGGTGATGATGATCCGTACAGGGATCCTCAATGGAGCAAACGGCCATACGCTGAAGACTGACAAAGGCAGATGTGAACAGACACCACCGTCGAATTGGCCAGCACATCAATTTACTTGGAAAGACAAAGGAGCAACAGGGGGAAAGGTCTCTTCATTTCTGCATTAGTGCTGAGAAAGCTGGCATTCGTCCTGTCTTTGGTATCACCTGGGAGAAAAACTTGGGGATATTGGGGCTTCTGTTTCTCGGGTAGGCAGTAGGTAGGCCTATGTAGGTCGATAAGCTGGTTGGTCAGATAGGAGGATAGGTAGGTAGGCAGATTGGCTGCTAGGATAGGAGGTTAGGTCGGTCAACAGCATTAGTCTGAGACATGACTGCTGGATGAGAGGACGTTGCGTTGCTGTTCTGGTTTCTAGCTTAGGTAGGTTGGTCAGTGGGTTGGTATTTCGTGTAGACCGGAAGGTAAGCTTTTTTTGGCAGGATCCGCTATGTTTATGGTTAGGGACGTATGCAAGTACAGTAGCTTGGCCCATCGATAGGTAGGTGGGTAAGCTGATTCATATGGTTGGAGGGTAGATTGGTAGGTACTCTATGTAGCTTCGTTGCTTTAGTTAGCTGGTTATGAAGGTAGGATGGTTTTGTTAGGTAAGATGGTTGATCAACCTGATATGAGTTGTAAGCAACATATTTTCATGATTAAATGGCGTGAGTTGAATTGCCTTGGTGGAAAGCAGAATATTACAGAAAGGTAAATTGTACATACAAAACAAAATAATGGATTTTTCCACACTAAATAAAACGTTTATTTCCCACTTTGGCAGGCAAGTGAACACCTGGTGACCTTAAAACCTGACGAGAAAAAGAAAAAATATATAATATATACTTGAAGGCAATAGCACATCAATTATCCTGTCAAGCCGGGGTAGAGTTGGGGAGGGGGGGGCCAGAGGAAATATAATTTACGAGCTCCCCGACAGGTTTTTGTTGTTGTTGTTGCAAGCTAAAGAAATAATACACCTCCACTTGCAGCTGCAGTCTTTTCAAATGCTGCCACCTCACCAGGGGGATAAGTACTGTACAGTATATTTGGTGACCTCAGAGAACACAGTGTCAATTATTATGGGCTATGGCTCTGTGCTGGACTTCGTTCCCTAATCAAAATAAATTGCCAGGTTCAGCAGAAAGTGAAATGCACTAAACCATCCAAAATTCTCAACAAAAAGGGCACAAACAAATCCATTAGGACAAGGTAAACGGGATGCATCAGCGCACTTGGCCCATTTGAACGGTTCCAATCAAACCCCGACAGGATTGTGTAGTTTTCTACAGCAGTGATTTCCAACCAGGTGCCAAGGCACACTAGTGTTCAGTGAGAGCTCCTCAGAAGTGATCGTCATGAAGGCTTACTGTAAATACAAAAATTATAAGATGGAGCGTGGTGGAGGGCGGCACGGTGGTCGACTGGTTAGCACGTCCGCCTCACAGTTCAGAGGTCGTGGGTTCGATCCCGGCTCCGGCCTCCCTGTGTGGAGTTTGCATGTTCTCCCCGTGCCTGCGTGGGTTTTCTCCGGGCACTCCGGTTTCCTCCCACATTCCAAAAACATGCATGGTAAGTTGATTGGATACTCTAAATTGGCCCTAGGTGTGATTGTGAGTGCGGATGTTTGTCTCTGTGTGCCCTGCGATTGGCTGGCAACCAGTTCAGGGTGTCCCCCGCCTACTGCCCAAAGACAGCTGGGATAGGCTCCAGCACGCCCCGCGACCCTTGTGAGGAGAAGCGGTACAGATAATGGATGGATGGATGGAGCGTGGTGGAGTTGACTTCGACCAGACATGTCCAAAGTTCGGCCCGGGGGCGCAATGTGGCCCGCGTTGAAATTTCCACCAGCCCGCACTACCTGGCATAGAAATTACTCATGTTTGGCCCATCTGTACTGTTGACCACAGTAGAAAATACACATGTACATGTACGAAAAAGCTTTTGTATATTTCACCAAAAGATGGCAGCAAATAGGGACGTTGCTTCCAGGACAAGTGGAAATTGGCAATTTTTTTCACTGAAATGCAAAACAACTGTGTCTGCCTAGTGAGCTAAGAGACTTTGGCTGTTTTCAAGGAATTCAATATCAAAAGTCAATACCAGACGAAACATGCAAACTACGACAAGGTGACTGGTAACGAACGCCGTGATAAATTAAAGCAATTGAAATCTGAATGGTCGGTCCCCATGCATTTTTCCCTCACCAAATCTGGCCCTGTTTGCAAAAAGTTTGGACACCCCTGACTTTGACTGTTCACATTTTTTCATTACTATTTACGCAACTAGTTGTTTTCCAACAACTAGCTGAACAGTAAAATTGGCAACAGGTGCTTGATCCATAAATGGATCAATACATATCCTGACTTGAGCCCCTATCCTACTGAGCGGTGAACAATTGCGAGTGTTTTCGAAGGCAGCGACTGTTGTCTTTCGTCAGAGTTCGTCGGGGTTCATTCAATGTCGTAAATGTTCGCTAAACGTTCGCTAGACGTTCACCAACAGTTTTAGTCATTAAGGCGAATGTGGCCGCTTGACGAAAATTTACGACCTTGAACGAACCATGATGTGAACACGCATTTTTCCAACTTCGCCAACAGTTGGAAATGTTCGCCCCTCAGTGGGATAAGACAGTTGATCGACAGTACATCACGGCAAGGCTTCAAACAGAATGCTCTCAGAGAAAACTGGCCACTGATCATTGTGTAACAGGAAGGCATGTTGTAAATGTTGCCATTCAGCTCCTTGATAGAGGACAACAAGTAGTGCAATGCATACTGAAGCTACTACTACTCATAACAATACTGCTTATCGATCCGGTGCCTTAACTGTATTCTTATCGTTCCTTTTTCTGTTGAGAAGATCTCCCACTGCTGTTAAAAAAAAAGATATATATATATACTACTTTACTAAGCTTGTGTTTAGCATGCTTGCGCGGTCTGACTGACTTATGCTTTTCGAGGCGGTATTAATACTCGATAATGTAAAATTACACATCGTGAAAGGAAGGTTGACGATGATATCGATGACGATATATATCGCCCACCTCTACTTGCGACTATAACAACATTCATTTCACTCACTCATTGTCATTCACTCAGAAATTTCACCTGAAAACCCAATATCACAGACTTCTAATGAGTAATGTAATGTATATTATATGTATATAACACATACTTTAGGGCAGCTGTGTCAACGAAAAGTGGCTGTGACTAACTCACTCATGGGCAGATTCAATGGCAAAAGATTCAACAGTGAAAGCTTTAATGTAACATCATATCATTACATGCCTAGGCTTAAGTAATGGAAGGGAAAGAGCGTCAGGTACAGTATATTGAAATGTCCTGAAATTAATTGTACACCCGCCACTTAGCCCAAAACCACTCCAGCTACTAGTCATTTGACTGTCAGAGCATGCGTGTTAGCAATGCACAGTAAGAGTGCTTTTACACAACCACTCTCAAGCACAGCAGCGCTTTTATGTTGTCCATCTTGTGCTCAGACCCTTGTTTAACTCTTCAGCTCTTCGTATGACTACAAACGCTGTGAAGCTTTTACACAGTTGAAAAGAGGTTAAAAAAGACGACAACTGCATAAAGTGATGCTAGCTGAATGTGACTAATAAGTAGGGTGTAACGGTACACGTGGGTGTATTAACGTTTCGGTATGCCACGTTCGGTTCGGTCCACTTGCGTTCGGTTCGGTACACTTATTAGTGCGAGTTTACGCATGGGCGCTACTGGCTGTTGCACGCGGGCTCGAAGGTCCCCCATACACTACGGTCTCCTGTTTGGGAACATTCTAGCTTTCCTGTTAAAATCGCAGATGGAGAAAAGTACGTGGAGAAGGATGCAAGCAGTATTTTTAGTCAAAAACAAAGTAGAACAGCTCTGTTCTTCGTTCTCCGCTGCTTCTCTTGCTAGCCGTATGATGCATTCATGAACCTCGGAAATATCATAACTCAGCAACACACAAATCAAACCACACCACAGATAACCCAATTCGTTACAATATGCTGTTGAACATTCAAAGATTTCAATGCCTAAAAAGTGTAAATAATTTCATAAAGACTTTAAAGTTACTGTATTTCATTATAAAAAGAGTTTTAATACAGTTAGCAATAATTGATAAGAGATTTTTCATCACAAAAAGTGTATATGTACTGTAATGACGTGTCTTTAACTTGAATACTTAGGTGTGTCATAGGCTTTTGCTGCTGATTGTTTAAATATTTCAGTGTCTTAATAATTTACAAAATTAAAAGATCTTTATTGATAGTGTATTTTTTATGCTGCTGTAATTTCTTAGAATGTCACCCAAATGGTTCGCTTTTATTTCTTTTTCTAAAAAAAATGTACCATTTACTTGTCATGTTTTCAAAATAAACATATATATATATTTTTGAAATCTGTTTTTTTGTACCGGAAATATACCAAAACGAAGTTTAAAAAAAAACCGAACCGAACCGAAATGTGATTTAGCATACCGTTACACCCCTACTAATAGGCAAGCAAGTGGGTGAGAAGGCTGGCTGTTGGGGTTTGAGGTTGGTAGATGGTTGATTGTTTGGAGAGTAGGTTGGCAGTTACGCTATTTTGTTTTGTTTTCCGGTTCGGTTTTATATTCTTTTGGCTGCTGCATCATGTTGGTAGACTTATTTGGAGGGGAGAAGGGTAAGCTGGTTGTTAGGTACGGTACGTCAGTCAGGGGTAAGACTGGTTTCTAGGATACACAGGTATGTATGTAGGTAGGGAGCTATTTTTTTTCTAACTGATATATAGGTCGGCTGGTTGGTCGTGTAGGTCGGTGGGTAGTCTGTTTACTAGGTCGTGTAGGTCGGTGGGTAGTCTGTTTACTAGGGCAAAGAGGTCATTTAGTATTGTAGGAAGGTAGGTCAGTTTTATTCCAGGGTAGGTAGGTAAGTAGAGTGGAGTCAGCAGGCTGATAGATGGGGAGGCAAATTGTAGGCTCAAATCTAAATTAGAATAGTAGGTAGGTCAGTAATATTTCACACTAGGTAGGCTGGCTTCTTAGACGAGTGGGTAGTGGTTTCCGAAGTAGATGTCAGTAGGACAGGTAGGTAGTAAGGTCGGTCCTAGGCTAGTTTCTAGGATGACGTGTAGGTTGTGGGTAGGCTAGTTACCAAAGTAGAAGGGTACGTTGGTTTGTTGTTAGGCTCAGTTAGTAGGTTGTGGGTAGGCTGGTTTCTAGGGTAGACGGGTGAGTTGGTAGGTTGTTTTCTGTAGTAGGCGAGTAGGTCCGTTGGTAGATGGGTAGGTTAGGCAGATTTGTAGCAGTACAATAGCACCATGAAAAAACGAAATAATAACATAGACAGTGCTCTTTGTATTGTAAGTTGCAAGTTCTTAAAACAAAGTAATGAAGCTGAACAATTTCCTATGGCAGAAAACAGGCCCGCCGGAGAAAAGCAGTATAGAAATACTAAACGGCTGTTACCTTGAAATAACTTCCTCCTTGCCATCATGTAATTCAATAAAATAGGGCTGAGCACAGTCCGCAGGGAGCTAGCAAAGCAGAAAAAAATGCAAGGGCTGGCTGCTACAGCTCAGGGCCATACAAGAGCATTTAACTAGCACAGATTAACTACTGTAGTCCCACCGGTGGTCTACGTGTCCTAGTGTAGCGCCTCCGGGATGGAAGAGAACAGCCAGGAACTCGGGGAGGGGGAGCCGGTAAGGGAGCTGCACAGTGGAATTATACAGATGTTAGCCGAGCATACTACAGCTATGCTCAAGAATCCTGTATTGTGCTCGAGCATGCTGTACTACACTCTAATGTTCTGTTTTGTGCCTAAACATTCCGTACGGTGCTTGAGAATGTTGTACTTTGGACTTCCATCCCGTGCTGCACTCGAACATTGTGTTCTGCGTTCATACTACCTTCTAGCATCCTGTGCTATGCTCTTGGAAAGCAACAGTGTACTCTCAGATGCTGAAGCAGCAAGGTTGAAGCCTTTGGCCACATCGTTAAGTGGACCACTACAGTACATTGACAATTAAGAGCAACAGTGGCCTAATTGAATTGATGCACACCCCCAGGTTGTGATCATTAAAATGTGTTATTTTGTACTTTATTGTGTCATCATGCTGTGGCACCAACATGGCCGACTGACTGTGGAGAAGGAAAAAAAAAAAAAAAAAAAAAGACACATTCATATTCAACTCAAAGTGCTCGAGCACAAATATGATCTCATTCTATGGGTGACGTATTTTTCCAATTAACTTAATGTGTACAAGATGGGATTGGTAGTGTATGTCCAATATGGTGTCATCCTTTCAAGAGGACCGCCCTGCACTTCCATATTGCCGAGTCATCGTTTTTTGCAGATGAGGTCAGCGTTAAATACCACGGCGCCAGCGGTGACTTCGACGCCGGGACTCGAGCGTCCTGTACCGCGCTCCAGCGTAACACTCTACTTTAGCGCCCTGTACTTTACATGCACTGTGCTTGAGCGTCTTTTACTGCACTAATGCATCCTATACTTTCTGTACTAGCATGGTGTGTTGCAATCAGGGTTGTTATAGTTTTTGATTTTTCCTTTGTAGTTAGTTTTTGTTTCATTTTCAGCAGGTTTGTTAGTTTGTATTCGTTTTTTTTCTCTCTATGCTTTAATTCGAGAATCTTGTGACGCGCTCGTGTATAATATGCTAGACTCAAGATTCTGTATTTCTCTATGTTCTTTTCTGTAATGCACATGATCCTCTTCAATCGTCCTGCTCTTTAGCATTCCATACTGGGCTGCACTAGGTTATTGTACAGTACTCGAGCTTCCTGTATTGCGCTTAAGCATCCTTTACTGTGGGCGTATGTTGGATTAGCGTCTTATTTACTGCACTTTAATAGGATTTGATTTCACAGATTGTTTTGACCTCAGATTTCTGGTATGGTTTGACAAATGTCTTCTTTTAGGGAGAACATAACCCGTTTGCCTTGTATCCTTGTCTAAGTATCTGTGAGGAGATTGCGGCTAAAAATACACCAAAAGAAAAGTACAGAAGTGGCACTAACAGACGATTAATACAACAAATTATCAGATGAAGGAGATGTCACGTCATCTTAACGCCGGGAAGATTACGGCATCGATTCCCTGCACGCATGCTAGATTACGCCAGCGCTGGTATCCAAAGGAGCACCGCAGATGAGAAGTCAGCGTGTCACTTTAAGTACTAAAGCAGTCTGTGCTATAGTTTTATCAGTTCACTGAAGGCCTGCAGCTAAATTTAGAGCTGATACAATTTGGCTTTTACTTGACAACATCACCATAGCGACAGAATTCTCTTCAAAGTGATCGTGTAGTTGTATTGCTGTGGTGTATACTTGTGTATAATGCATCCCGTGCTGTTCTTGAGCATTCTTGATTGCGTTTGAGTATTCCTTTGCGTGAGTATTTTTGCACTGCTTCGAAGAGGCCTGTGAACGCTAACCTGCTTCTAATTCTTTACAGCATTGTAGCGGTGGCGTTATTCAGCGAAGAACATTGGCGCTTGATGTGTGCCAGGCAAAGAGGAGGCTTGACCGATTTTCAAGACTTCACTTACTCGAGAGTTTCTCTTTTTTTTCCCAAAATTATGATACACACCACAAGCATGTTTGTACGGAAGCGTGGAACTACCAATGTGGAGTAAACATTTTTCAATGGTAAACCCGTTCGAACGCATTAATAAAATGTAGGCTAAATGCTAAAAACACATATATATTTATATATATATGTATATATACATATATATATATACGTATATATGTATATATACATATATACATATATATACATATATACACATATATACATATATATATATATATATATATATATATATATATATACACACATACATATATATCATTTTTGGGGGCATAACATGGACCTACTACTTCAAGACAGTGGTTCCATTTGTGCAATCGTAAAACACTCAAGATGTTGCCTTTACAGTTTGGATGTCCACAGTTTGACCCTCTTACAGATGGGGGTGGGATATTTAAAAAATGTCATTAAAATGGAATAATCATGTTTTGCTTCAGGCCCGCTGAGGGGAAAAATGCTTATAAGTACAATCAGTGTTGAAGAATCCAAGTGGGTTTTTTTTTTCTTGTTTTCTACATGCCTTAAAGCTGTGGTATTAATGTTGAGAGGAAATGGATCCCATGTGCTCACTTTCATCCCACACAAGGTCAGCGACTGCATCCATGCGGCGTGTGGCATGTTCCCACGTTTGGGTGAAGCAACATCTGGCTGGAGGGAATCACTACAAGTCCAAAGACGTACGAGGTCGGGATAAAAGTTTTAATGTTATGAGAATTAAGTTTTTCCAAGATAATCATGGTATGATAAAGATCAACGAGGTAAGAAAGTAATATTTAAACAAGAAATACATACACACACATACAGCTGTATATGTATGTATAGCTTTATTCAAATTTGATTACAGATCTCACTATATTCTCAACTTTTGATCAGGTTTTACACTCTTCCAGAAGAATACCAGTCTACATATTTTAAATGAGCATAAACGTTTCTATATTTTAAGTGGGCGGGGTTTTCCAGCCACTTGACAATCTTTGAGTTCTTGGAGAAACAGAAAACTGTTCTTTGGTCAGACGTAGATAGTCAATATGTTGCTCCAAATGCAACTGAATACGGCATGCTGCTCCAAAGGCCATATTGTAAATGAGCCTGTTAGCACAGGCAGTTTCATCTTGTTCTCCTTCTCAGCTCCCGAACCTCCTCTTTTGCCACACGTGTGCCTTGAGGGGCTGCGCTAACAACGTCTAATTTGACACTCTTTTCTAAGAGAGGCCCAATTTGGAGCTTCCTTAAGCTGCCGTTTAAGTAAACAGCCGCCGACAATGTGACTAATCAAGAGAGCAGGAGGCGAGCGCGGGCAGATGCGCCTCCGCATTGCAGATGAAGACGTGTCGGCGTCCAATCAATCGGCAATTAGCGCCGTTTCACCAGCAGCTGTTACGGAGACACGCAGCTATTTTACCGTCATGTGTATGATCTGAAAAGTCGCTCTCGTATTTTGACATTTTTATACACTTGTATGATGAAGGAGACTGTTTGAAATGTTCCCATTTCAGCATGGTCACATTCAAGCATAGTTGCATTCAGCATTGTTGTTATTATTATCGTTGTTATTTTTAAATTTAGCATTATTATATTTAGCATGATAATGTTAAGCATGGTCACATTTTAGTATCGTTGAGTTAAGTGTGGTCTGGAAATACTGTATAAATGTATATCTATGTGTAGAATGCTGGCAAATAAGATGTTTTTTTGTTCTTTTTTTGGCGTCATCTCTTTCCCGTCCCCCGCTCTCACGCCCATCGTCCCTTCTCATCGTGGAGGAATCTTTGAAATGCAATTCCTTATCAGCCTCGCCCGGGAAAATTATCAAATAAAAAGAGTCAAGTGTCAGCGGACTGCCAACGCTCCACAGATTTTAAAATTAGGCACTCTGGATCAAGTGAAAAAGGAACTAGTCGGATCAAAGAACTATTATAAGGTTAATACAGTTGTACACTGTTTTAGAGGCTGTGGATCGGTGTTAAAGATCGTTTTGTATATTATGCCTGTTCGATCCCGGCTCCGGCCTCCCTGTGTGGAGTTTGCATGTTCTCCCCGTGCCTGTTTTCTCCGGGTTCTCCGGTTTCCTCCCACATTCCAAAAAACATGCATGGTAAGTTGATTGGGCTCTCTAATTTGCCCCTAGGTGTGATTGTGAGTGCGGATGATGTTTCCGAAGACAGCTGGGATAGGCTCCAGCACGCCCCGTGACCCTTGTGAGGATAAGCGGTATCGATAATGGATGGATGGATGTTCTTGATGACAAAGGCATATTACAACTTTAAATTTAAAACTCCAGAGCCACGGAAAATCTTCTAGTTTTAATCTAGTTCTTCTAGAACAGGGGTGGCTGGCCAAATCTGGTTCTCAAGAGCCACAACCCAGCCTGTTTTAGGTTTATCCCTAGGTTTATCATCAGACTCATTATCAGCTGATGATTTGAATCAGGTGTGTTGCCGTAGGCATACACATAAAACAGGCTGGATAGATAAATGTTTCTCTTGAGCAATGAAAAAGTTATCTTTTAGACCCAAGAACCATTTTCAGCAAAAATATCTATCAGACTAACAGTATTTAGACTGTAAACCAATAGGAAACCGGTATTTTCGTCAGATGTGTCCAGTTTTACACTGCTGCAAAGGCTATACGCTAAATAAGTACAATTTTCCATTAATGGACTTCGGTCATTCTTGATGGAAAAGATATTCTCTTGGATGCTAGAGCAATGGAAAACTATTCTTTGTATAGACGTGTCCAGATGATTTTATGCTGTTCCAGACCACTGTGCATTCTAAAACATCCTCACATTGACAATCTTTCGGAAGACTCTCCACTCATGCGGAACATCGTGAAAGATCCTAGTGGTGTCTGTAGTGCAAAGATGACATTGTGACATTAGCTGTTGATAAGAGGCAAACACGGAACTCTATGCCAAACAAAAAGGAGGGAGAAAAAGGATTAATGGGAGCCGGATCCTCCCCTGATGTCAAACGAGGGCTGCGGAATGCGTGAAGCTTCACAGCCCACTGGCTTCCATCAGGGCTCCCGCTTCATAATGAGCCATTGTTTGCTGTTTGCTGTTTGCGGGCTCATCAAATTAAATTGCAAGGCTCGCTGATTCCGCCAACAGTTTTTTTTTTCCTCTTATTTTAGTCATAGCAACACTGGCAGAAAAAAAAAAAAAATCCTGTACGAAAGAGGAAATGTATTACAACCAGCCCGTGTTTATCCATTATCCAACCCGCTTATCCTCACGAGGGTCGCGTGAGTGCTGTAGCCTATCCCAGCTGTCTTTGGGCAGTAGGCGGGGCACACCCTGAACTGGTTGCCAGCCAATCATAGGGCACACATAGACAAACAACCTTTCACAATCACAATTCACAAAATTTAGAAAATTTAGAGTGGTCAGTTAACCTACCAAGCATGTTTTTGGAATGTGGGAGGAAACCGGAGTACCCAGAGAAAACTCACGTAGGCACGGGGAGAACATGCAAACTCCACACAGGAAAGGCCAGGGCCAGATTCAAACCCACGGCCCCTGCGCTGTGAGGTAGATGTGCTAACCAGTCAAGCCCGAGTTTAGTACCAATAAAAATAGAAGTAAAAAGATCTAAACTTAATTACGAACTTATGATGATAATAGTGTTCCTTCTGAGTGGCGGATCAAAAGAGGCATAGTATGGTATTGCGCCTGCGGGACCTTATTGAGCCACCATAAGTGTGTTTGGAGTTAAGAGGCTTCAGTCTGCTCAATCGACACCACATTAACCTTTAAGTCCATCAATAGACACCACAGACATGCCAGTGAGTTTACTGCGTGTCACTGCGCTTGATTTATTTCAGGCCACTTGACACCGTACCCTGCGGTCAAAGGGCCGTCCAATCTACATGTATCCCAATGGGCATTCTTCTACTGCTAGAATGCCGTACAAACTCCAAAGTCTCTGAGAAAGATGCGTTTACGGATTTTCCATTCTTGTTTTTCGCCAGTTTTTTTTGGGGGGGGGGTATTTTTGCTGAGTTTCCATTATTTCCTAGAAAGGGGAAAATGAAAAGATTAATACAAGAAGTGGTTGATGCCACATAAAAGACGAGCGGCACGGAGTCGTTGCGGCGGTCGCCAATCTTGACGTGTCATCACATCGCTTAATTTCACACTTGGCTTGAGACTTTGTGATGCAACGCCGTAGCCATATTGCCGCGTCCAGTCCAATCACGCTCACATTGGCTTGTATTATATGAGATGAACATTACCGAAATATAATATATTTCAGAATACTTTTAACATTTGAAAAATATGAGGAATTTTTTTTTTTTTTTTTTGTGCCATCTCCACTAGCGTTACATGGACAGTTTTTGCTGTATTAGAGACCTTGAAGAGAAGACAGTCCGTCCGCCTCCTGAGTCCAAATGTGTTGCCATTTACTACATTTGCTGCGTATGCAGTTTTGCATGAGGAAAAGATCCAGTTTTCAAGAGGAAAAAAGGGAGCATTAGGAATGACTTCCACACTCATGGACCATAAACATGGGCGCAAACGCAGATCAATGAGATTCTATTACCGTCCTATCTCATTTCCCCACAGCTGAATTGGAAATGGGCTGGAGATGGATCGTGTCATTACCAATTCCTGCCGATCCACCGGAGCTGCAGACGGTTGCGTGTGTGTGGAGGTGTGTGAGTTTTAGCGTCACGCAAGGAGGTGAGTGGGAGTTCATGCCGCCATCTCAAGCATTGCCCATGCCGTACAGGCTCAGAGAACGTTTCCCTTTGCTGCCGGGTGAGAGTGGAAAGAGAAGGCAACCAACACTAGGTTAGTGTAAAAATAAAATAACTACCATCATAAGCAGATATGACAAAAGAAGTTATAATGTGACTCACAATCTTTACAAAGGTGTAATAATAACAGAAAACATAACATTTACAGTGCATTTGGAAATTAATCGTCATTTGTTTTCTTCACTTTATGTTACAGCCTTATTCCAAAATTGATTCCACAAATGTTTTCCTTTTTTTTTCATCAGAGTTGCAAGTAAAATTTTCTCGAATTTTTTGCATTGACTCCTAATCCGCCCTTGTTTTTTTTCTCTACCACATCAGGTTTTCATAATAATAATAACAATAATATGTATATATATATATATATATATATATATATATATATATATATATATATATATATATATATGTATATGTATATATATATATGTATATGTATATATATATATATATATATATATGTATATGTATATATATATATATACATACATATATATACTTATATATGTATATATATATGTATATATATACACATATATACACATATATGTATATATATATATATATATATATATATATATATATATATATGTATATATGTATATTATCATGAAATATGGTAAGGATCATGATAATTTGAGTTACAAGTATGGCCATGGAATTAATACATTCATATCGCAAGTCACCACCATATTGAAAAATGAGTATTTGTGAGTTTTTTCAATTATTAAATGTGCATACAGTTTTTTAAAATCAGATCAGTTTGGGATGTGTAAAATTTTGACGAGCGTAAAATATTTTTGGGATGGCACCATTTAGGAGTGGTTAGCATGTATGTTTGCCTCAGTTCTGAAAATGTCTGTTTGAATCTGGCCTCCGACCTTCCTCTGTGCATTTTTAATTAAATGGATTAAAAAGATACATTCAATTTTGGAATCAATCTAACATAACAAAAAGTGAACAAAGTGAAGTGCTATCAATATCTAGGTCTAATGCGTGTGGCAACGGTAAATGTAAAGAGACAGAAGTAGATGTTAAAACAAAATACAGGGCACACTGATGAGGAGAATGGCCTGTGCCATTTACGGTTTAAAAATGGCTGCTTCTCTCACCAATGAGTGCTTATCTTTTTGCGGAGTGCGTTGCACACTCGTCCGTCTGGCAGGGCTTCCCACCACCAGTGAAGATAACAAAAATAATTACCTAGCAGTGGACAAGTGTTTGGCGCGAAAGGAATGAAATACCACAAACGCCCTGCCCTGGCAACCAACAGTTTGTTTATTTGTCAAAATGTCATTTTTTCATGGAGCTAAGGCCCTCCCCATCACAAATAGCAGCAATGTTCCAAGTTGACATGCAACATGAAGTATGATAAGGCATTTTTTAAAACAAACACATATCTAATATTTTCTGATTGGTCCATTTTGCCATGATGGTGATTTCGACGTATTTACAATTCTTCGCTACCTCCACCCCCTGAAGCTGATGGATGGTGCCGACTTCAACAACTTTCGGGTTGCGCGTTGGCAGCATGGACTTATATACGACTGTACTAACAATTGCCCCCTTGCGGCTGAAGCCCGACAGCAGCTATCTTATGCTGCCACTGTTACCAACAACGTATATTATTTTTTCACTAAATACCGTTTTCAGTATATGTTTCATGCTAAAATCCTCTAAGGAGAAAGGAGAGCCTCTCAAAGAGTGAACTTACCTGTTTGCATCGACCATTCAGAATATATCGCAGTATCGTGAATTGTGATTTACAGAGGTTTTGTCCTGATAAGTCTTTTCTTTAATTTCATTGTTCATGGTTCTGACAGCATGATGCAGACAAATCTTTGAGTAGCTCGCGGAGATATTCCTTGGAACAGTAAATTTATAATCGCATTCTTACTGATGAAATGTGCATGAAGCGCTTCTCCCAGACGTATTTGTACAACAGTTTGCCATACACCGTGGCATTTTCGCCATGGAGACAGTGGCAACGTAAGATGGCCGCAGTGAGAGCTGGGTGATATGGAAAAAAAATCGATCACAATGAAGGCCATTTTATATCACGATAAAGATATACCACAATGTATTTTCCGTTATTCTATAAAAATTTAAATTTACAACACACTGACTGCTTACCTTTTCTCACTTGATTTTTTAAGTGACATTAAACAGAGCCATATCAAAGGAGAACTACATCCAGTAGTGATGTTGTATAAAATTATCAAACGTAAACAAAAGAGACTCAATAGCTGACATATTTATGCACACGTGTAGATCTGCAATTAATCAATCTGAATAAGAAGCATAAAAAAACTGTTTCAGACACCATGTACCTTCTTTTTCACACAGTGTACAATAAGGCTTTAAAAACATCCTGTGTAGTAAGGTTTTAAAAAGAATATGTACAGCACAGCTTTTTAAAAATGACCATGTACAGTAAGATGGTAAAAACAACAACCTTGTAGAGCAAGTGTTTCTCTTAATTTAGCCACAAATGTACTGAAATCTGGGCCTGATATGGTTGTAGCTATTCTATTGTATGAATGGCCACAGATGGATATCCAGACGAATTGTACATTCTGCCATTTAGTGGAAGAGCATTTCTTTGTTCTGCCTGTCTGCCTGCCTGCCTGCAGTAAATCATTTTAAGATCAATTAAGTGAAATTGCATAAATTTCCTGCCGCACCCTCTATCTCTCATGGCACATGAATGTCCCGAGGCACAGTGTGGTTGGGGACTAAATGTTAGTGTGTCATGTCACTGGACTAACTGAATACGCATGAATAGTGATTTAGCACATGATGCCTCAACACAATGTATGAGATGTGGCAGAAAACTTTGAGACGCATTTCAAACACAATCAACATTTTTTTCCCCTTCACAATAATCCTCCTGGAGTGTGACACACTATGCCGGCCTTCACTCCCACGCTTTCAAACCCTCCTGGAAGGGTTCTTCCGGGATTCTCCACACAGACTCCATCACCATCATCTTGATAGATCCCATTTATGATCCCAACGTGCTTAGAAAGACAAATAAAACACAAACAAAGCCAGGACGAGTGAGTCTGGAGATGATTTCATCGCAGCAATGTTCTTCTCAGCCAGGAAGTTTCAGTTGCGCAGGGCATTACTAGTAGCCGGCGTTGTCCTGCCGCAACTCTTGCCTCTTCAGCGCACCGAACCAAGCAAACACAAAAGGATCTCTTCGTATACGTGCAGGTTGACCGCATGGTATACAGTATATTGAAAGAGAACACACGTTCGGGTTTTAAACATACTGCGTCTTTTGTGACACCGGTCCAGAAATGTTTGACATTCGAACAGTATTCTACAGATCTATAATGTCAGCAGAATTTCAGGTCAAGTGTACTGCAGCGGGCCTGACAATCGCCGCGATGGAAAATGAAGAAATATCACCCGTCAAGAACCACTAAACTTAAAATACAGAGTGCCATATATTACCCCGATAAAGTGCTATTGTTAAGCCCGGCCACCTAATGACAGGAAACTGATAAGCGGGTGTACCGTGTCATCGCCGATCTAAAACCAAAATAGATTCAATTAATCATTTGAATGGCTATTAGAGAAGAAAGGGAGAGTATGGGAGGGGCTTAATGAAGAATGATTATGGCTGAATTATTAGGATTTGCTCTGGGAATTACCACACCAAAGTTAGCTTCTCAGCTGTTATTTGTATTGTGAACTGCAACATGCCAAGCCACAGGGGGCCTCCTAACACATGTGTTATATTCCTCTCAGTATGATGCAACACTGGAAAAGTGCCAATCAAAACTGAAATCATACACACGGGTGGGCGATCTGGGAAAAATAAAATAAATAGCTTGATATTTTTGCAGATAATATTTTTGCAATCATTTGACGATATTCCACAAAAAAATCTTACCTGCTTTTCAGAACAATTATGGATAGACAATGTTTCTGAACAACAGCAATAGTTTATATTTTAAATTGCTTCGTACAACAATATACTGCAGTAATATTTAACAAAGAAGAAATTCAAATTATATTCTGGCTATATAGGGTGTTTTCATTGATTTTTGTGAATATTTATGTCACTTAAATGTCTCCTATTACTCCATAATCATCCAATCCAGAATCAGTTCCAGGCTCTCTCTCACTGAGACGGGACATTCCTAAATATTTGAAACAAAATTGCGTTCCTTCGGCTGAGTCACATGACTGAATCCTGCACGCTGATTCTCAGAATGACGGCTTATCACTTCCTCTTCCTTTGCCGTCCATGCACGCTGATTCGCCAAATGAGGATTTCATTACTTCTTCCCACATTTCAGCCAATCAATTGACCCAAACGTGTTTGTTTTTTAGACAGTATTAATACTCAGTAATTTAACATTGCACCCTCATCAAAAAACTAACTAACTAAAGACATTATGTCTCATCTCTGATGTATTGTAGTCTTTCCCAACACTCTCTGGCACTCTCTGATCTTGTGAAGAAAAAAAATAATCAATAGCTATAGTCATTACTGTAGTTTGACTGAATTATTATTTTCGGAAAACATTTCATGAGCAAACTGTTTACGTTCCCGTTTCACTACGCCCACTTTAACGCTGCTTTTGTTCTCTCTGTTGGCTCCAGTTAACATGTTGCTCCACAACCACATTTCATTTCCTCTCTTGTGTCTTAGTCTGCCCTCCAGTGCTGCTCTTTTGCTTTTCACTGGTGCAATCTCGCTTCCACAGAGGCCAAGTAGAAACAGCGTTTCTGGCTTCCAAGCCCTACGCCATTCGAAGCGGCCAATGCGCTCGCTGCCATATCGCCAGAACGTAAAGTATACTTGTGACTGCCTGTTTGACTTGTTGTATATTCACAGCCTGCCAGCTATGAGGTACTGACAAATGACTGCTAAATGCAAGACGGTTGCTCACCAATTCAAGACGGCAACCATATTCCCACATTGAATCTAAAGTCGTCAAACAGAACAGACCGACGCAAAAGGCACCTTCTGATCTGCACCCTCCTACTTGTTCATTTCACAGACGGTTAAACGTTACGAAGATTATTTAATTAAATAACCGCGTGCGCAGCCCAATGACGGAGGTCGACGGAGTGGTTCGTTGACGAGCCATTGAAGGACGCGTGTGACAGAGATCTGGCGATGTCCACATAGCCTCGTTAATTAAGCACATGCACGCAACATTTTGCGAGATGTGTCTCGTCAAATCTACTATGACTGGATTGAGTACAATCTGTTCCATGTAGTCCTTGCCAGGCACCCTCGACAAAGCTTTCTTCTCCCATGGCCACTATCGTGCCATTTATTGACTGGAACACGCGGGCCTATTGTTGGGGTGTCATGGCGCCGCCCGCGTGCTCGAAAAGCGACAAATCCCTGTAGGCTGTCAACGCGGTCCCGTTGTGCGGCATTAGTCTCTGTGGAGAGTAGTGGCGTTAATGCTGACAAACACTGCAGAGTGAGCATCATTTAACTTCACATCCATTAAAGCCTGTGCCAATAGTCAGTGGCGGCATCGCTCACTGACAGGGTCACTCGGCATCAGCGGTAATAAGAAGAAGTTAAAAAGGTTTGGCCGGTGCATACTAAAGAGTTTTTCCCTGCTTCTGGGGTCTAAACCCTGTCCAAACGAATGGCAAACATTTCATTTCAGGATTGCAAACCTAATTATTCCTTGTTGATGTTGCTGGAGGGCACTCGCTGTTTGATTTCCAATTTACGAGTTAAAATGATTTCACGCCCCTTTGGAAGTCAGGTATGAAGATGCTGATTTCCTTGTCACAGCCAATAAGTAAATTGACACTAAATTAGAGGATCCCTGATGGATGGGTGAGACATTTGAATTGGGACATGAAATATGAATCCCTGGAAATTGACACACTTGCTGACCCGTTCCCATGTGCATAGCATAAAGGTTCTCTTTGAATAGCTACTGTCTCATAAATATGTCATAGGAGCAACCTATGACCAATTCCGTGATGTGGGGGCACCAATGAAACTAGCACAGCTAATCTGCACATTTTCATGCATCATTAAAACATCAGTCCAGAGGTGCGGGGAGAAGGTCATGTCAAAGTAGTATGACGTCACTGTCTCCATGCTAACTCAAGATTTCCAGCAAGAGTGGTTGTCTTGCTGCTACTACTCACTCAGGATGACCACAGTATTGTTACGATCCCGACAACATTTGGCTCAAATTCACTCTTATTGCGGTAACGCGGTCAGACTGAGGCGCTGTCACTGCGGTGAAGTACATCAACTGGATAAACAAAGTCTTAAATTTCAAGCTGGTAGCAACTATGAGCAAGCATGTCAAGAAAGGGAAATGAAGCAACAGTGGAAACATTTACATTCAATGACTTGCATTTGATGATATGTGTGAAAATTCAAAGGGTTCTTTTTGGCAAACCTTTGATGGGCCTGACAATTGGTGACACACCTAAATAATCCAATAATTAAACAGGGCTTGTGTACATACTAAACTTTTCCGCCTACCGAGACATTTTGGATGATTGTTTTCTTCCAACTTTAACCCCAACCATAACCAGCTCGGGGAAGGCCCGTTTCTGTTCCAGTGACTACACCCCGGTGTAAAAAATAAAGTAAGATGGACTAAAAGAAGCAAAACTACGGAATACTGTATCAATAGTGTAAATATATCTACAGTACAAACCTGATGGAGGACAAAGTTTGCAATCACGGTCTTAGGTCTAAAATAATACTTTGAAATAGACATTTTCCCTAAGTGGGCGAGTAGAACCAGGGTGGGCTTTCGTAAAGCTAACAATTAAAACTAGCAAAGAGAATTAGCACAGTGTAAGCATGTCATTAACTGGCAGGGACGTGAAAACAATGTGGGCCTCCAAGGTGGCATCCAAAGATAGGCCTCAAATCCCCCCTTCCTAGCACAGTTACGTAGGTGGCTGCCCTTCACCGGAGCTTCTCGAGGATAATAATCCACAAAGGATTTGGAACGTTCTTGATATGGTTTAGACACTTCCACAACATAAAGCTTTTTGCCCATGAATTTGGAATGACTACGTTTGTGAATTGTGCACTTGATTTTCCGTACACAATTTACAGCACCCATACGCACAGCCATGGAGAGAAACATAAATGGTACCCCCAGTCACACATACTACAAAAATATTGTATTGTGCAGTACACATAATACATATAGGCCATTCATAGTATACACTAAGTCATAGGAAGCATTTTCAATCCACATTGCACATCCGCTATAGTAAGGCGTAAGGCATTCCTGGATAAGGAAGCCACAACAACATGCCAACGAACTATAAAGGCCAAATTCAAAATAAAGTCTTACAAAATATTACATGGACGTCAAACCCTTAGTAGGATTTTATTTTAAGTTAGCCCTATCAGGCCGCGGAGGCTGGCTCGACTTGTCTTCTCGGCTCGCTTTTCTCCCGGTTTGTATAGCTACCATCATCAGCACAACGGCATCCTGACATGTTATTCAATTGCTAATCAATTACACTAAGAAACCAAAGTTAATTACGCTGTCATCGTATGATACGGCACAAGTCCAAGCGTTAGCGGGAGTAAACATTAACATCTCTCGCACGAGACACAAGGTGCGTTCCAACATTGTCAGAAATTTTATACTCGGACTAACAAAAGTCCATCGATGCATTAGAATTTAATAACTGCAAATATCTAAAAAATGTGGGCATTCTATCAATCTATAAAAGCTGATATATACAGTATCAAAAAGAAGGAGGGGGCGAAATCACTTTTGTATTTTACTAAATTGCAATCAGTGGTCCATCTAGACACTTATGTTTATAATACCTAATCAAATAACTAGGCTTCCATCCTCCATTCTAGCAGTGTAAATAATAACACATATTTGGGTGCCCTCAGACTTTTGTACAGTGCTGGATATATCTAGAAACATCAGTAGAGTGTAAACAATGTAATGTTTCGTCTTCAACTGTTCAAAAGTGTTTGAAAATGTTGAAAATTATTTTTTCTATTTTATCAAAAGAATCTTATTAGCAGAGGTGGGCATTCCGTCAGATTGGCGGGCCAGTCCGTCAGCCCGTTTTTCAGACCAATTATAAATGACGGGACACTATTTAAAAATGAGGGACTGAGCACTCACGAAAGTGGATTTTCATCCGTCATTGTAATCGTCACCAACTGGGTCCCTGACAGATCGCTCAGTTGTCATTGATGGATGCCAGTTTTGCTGCTGTTTTTTGCGGGGTGGTGGTGGTGGTGGTGGTGGGGGGGACCAACTGACTGACCGAGTGACGGAACGACGGACTTAACTGAAGTACTGACCAGCTGACGATTACAATTCGGTTCATCACGAAAATGACGGACTGACGAATGTCGGGAGGGGTAACCCGGCCACTTATGGATGAGGAATGACGGACTAACAAAATTTAGTAAAATGCCCACCTCTGCTAATTAGTATCCTTATAGTGTTTTTTTTCATTAATACAAATAGCTGTCAACGATTATTTCACAGCTTTTTACTGATGTTGAAAGTTTTTGCTATGGATCGTTTCATTACCGCAATCTATTTTATGCAGGTATAGTTGGAGTCAAAATTTTGGTATTGTGAAAATACTAGTTGCTACCGATCCATTTTGAACAAACCAGGCACTTCATCCCACAGCCCCAAATCTCATCTCATCATCAAGGGGTATGAGACCTATGAAACCTGGCGCAGGTACTGCCAGAGGCAGTGATAGATGGGATAGAGGGACTCAATACTCACACATTCCAGTCACAACAGATCATGTAAAATGAAAAGCTCAGGTATGCTTTGCTGTCTTTTCTTCATTTTCAACTGATTATTAAATTAAAATAAGTTGGGGTTTTTTTTTTCTTTGATTTCAACATTTAAATCTTCGGCAATATTTTCTTTTTAACACAAATTAAACAAAAATGAATTCTATGTTGTATAAATAATACAAATTAAAAAAAATATGTATCAAAATAAAGAATAAACCTGCTTTTGTTAATACAGTATATCACTCTTATAACATTTATCACTCAAAACTGGTGCGCCTTTAAATTAGTCCCCTTTAAACAGACACTAAACTTTAAATATCTAATCCGAAGCAGTACTGAGGAGGCAGACTTGATTGATTATGACGCTAGGCAGGCTGTGAAGTTTTGGTTGTCCCAAGGGGAAATATTTTACAAATATCATACCTTGAGTCACTGTCAATCTTAACGTCATGCCGCGCTTCGCTAAAAAGGTTGCGGCCAAATCCTACAACCAATTTTAAAAGTTGGTATCATTGTTGGTATCTAGAGGCTGAGCCCTAAAAACAAAATAGACAATGATTCACAAAGCATTGTAACAGTTCGTTATTCTACCCATCCATACATACCGTACACTCAGGCATACAATAGATGCAGAACATGGCATACATCAAGTTTTCCTTACAACGCATGCAGTAGTATTACTACAGTGTAGTGAACACTTGCGATACTGTAAATAGCCATACATGCATGCAGACAGCAGTGCCATTGCATTGTAGTGATGACTTTCTGTAGATAAGCATAAATATTGAATATATATATACACTTGGCCAATCATTTTCTCGTTTACACTAACAGTACTATTTATTGTATTGAACTGCACACTACAAGTCTCATTCATACCATCAGACAATTTTTTATTCTTAAAGACACGGTAGTGTTCCATTGTATTGCATAAAGAGTATGTGGTAGCTAACTAATAACACTTTGGAATTATGTTAAGTGTTTGTTGCAATTCTCCACAGAGGCAGTGTAGTACAATAATCATCCCCTGCTCACTCGCTACAGGCTGAGACTTACCAGACCTTTCAGAGGAGGTTGGTGCTGTATGTCTTTGTAGTCCAAAGCTCCCCTCATCTCTCTGACTCTTAAGTAATATCACAGGTCTGACTCAAACGTCTTAGAGCTACACCTCCCACTAAACCTTCAAATTAAGAGACCCAATGTGTATCACTGATATTCATTAGTCTAAAAACCTACGTACGGAACAATCAGCGGCAAGTACATGGTATAAGTGCACAAAGCATTAAAGCTGTTCTCCTGAGATGTGCTAGAAGTACTTCCTTCATAATTAGGATAATTCTATTCTGTCCATACCGGGAGCCAAAGTGGATGCGAAGCCATTTTCGCAGTAGTGTTCATTCAGAGTCCATCAGAATCTAACATACGCATGCGCACTTCAGCACTTTCCAACTCTTGTTTTGGGAGCACACTTGAATGGGAAATGCAGAAAAAGATCTCAATTTTGTGCCTGACTCACACATGTGGCCTAACAATATTTCACCCAACTTGAACTGTGTGGGAAGACGATTGGGTGAGTCATGCACGGTAGCTTGGGTTGGCACTTGGCTACACTATCAAGTGAGTACTTTTGCATTTTGTGTATGACGGCATCCAGAAAATGTGTGTCGGGAAGTATGAGAAGTGGAAAACCACTTTGATTATGCTTATACAAACTGATATAGTCACAAAACAGGGCAGGGTATGAAAGCATTGTAATTATCTAACAATCATGCTGTCAGAAAGTACTCATACTTTCCCTTGTGGGTTTCTCCAAACAGGAAATTAGTCGACTGACTTCACCACTATTTATCATCTGCTACTGCAGTAACATGCCTTTAGTCACAACTCCAAGACAAAGTTCATTTCTGTCGCTCAAGGAACAACTAACCACAAGTTCTGTTGTAGCAATATTTTCTAGACTGCATTAAGTGCGTGGGAAAGATCTCTTGAAAGAGGAGACACGTGGGGTCTCTTCTGATTTACACGGCAAGCTGCTGCAATGCATACCGAATTCGAGCCACCTTGTGACCGCTCCAAAAACTGCTGCCGCAGTACAAAAACAAACATGGACAACGGGCCACATGCTGCTTTACCAAATCTAAAGACAAACATGTGAACACAAAAAGCAGCCTGTTTTGTTACATTTCTTTGACCATTTCCCAAAGCCAAATTGTTGTACCAATGTTCCCCTAAAGGAAGTGTAAGCAACATCAGATAAAGTGTCAAGCCATTCAGGGCGATGGAGACTATTCCATTTAGCTTCATTTTCACAAGAGAAGCATCCTAGGCTCCATCAAAATAAATCACCTCCAGATTTTGAAAATTGCGGGGAATCACAACTACAGAGTCTAAATGGCAAAGTCACAGGTGATATTTTAATATTGGGGGAGGCTTTAAGTGCAGGGCAGGTGGAACAACATAGACATGGCTGTTTGACAAAGATAAATTCTGTTTTACCCGAGTAACCTGAGGCTACAAAGCAAAAAAATAAATAATAGGGACATTTGTGGGATGGAAGGTTGCCAGATCCGGTCGTGAGCAGATGCACAGGAAAAAAAATAAAAATATAAATAAAACGACTTGCAGATGCCAGTGTGGTGCCTTCTGTCAGTGACAAATAGCAGCTTATTTTACTGCGAGCCGCAATGAGCAGTGCTGTTGCGAAGCGATCGATAAATCTATCGCCTCCACTCTGTTCGGCCACCATTAATGACTGATTTTCCCGGTGGACTTATTGATTCACATACACCTCCGTAGCCATAACTTTTTTTCCTAATTGCATGAAAAAAAAGCATGTTGATCGCTCTTAAGTCAGAGGGGATCTTGTCGAATCTATGCAAAAGTACCTCACACAAGCCTGAGGCATCATCCCTGAGGGCAACTCAAATGCATCATTTTGAGTCACACTTGCCCTCTCTAAGAAGCTCAGATAGTGTCGAGAGCCGCAAAGGGTGGCCACATCTCGTGGAATTGTCTTCACAGAACAAATGACTGCATTTTGTCTTGGTCTAGCAATGGCTGGAGTCACGGTACGTGGGACGTTTGAGCAGTGGATGCTATGATATGAGCATAAAACAGGCTCACTACTAGCAGGAAAATTGACCTGTCAGCTAATGAAAAGCGATTTAACACCCGTCTACAGACTTTCTGTACGCACTCATTCTGTTTAAGCCCACAAGAAAGAGCGTGATGGAAATTTGGACGAACAGCAAGGACTGAACAGGTGAGGAAAATCAGGAGACAAAAGGGATGAACTACCTCGGATAAAATGAGGCAGAGTGTGCAAAGAAAGCGCAAGGGTGGTGGTGGGTGTGGGGGCTGGATAGAGGAGATCTCCAAGGCTCATTACTTCCCTCCTGGCATGCCAAGTGCTGACCCAGCAGCACTGCGGCCCTCCATCCTTCTCTATGCCCTTCAACCCTGTCCCCTGGCAGGTGATCGAGCCGCGTGTTTTCAGGCGAACCCGCAGCCCACCCATTTGCGCCGTAACTGCCATAAGGCATCGCTGGATGGTAGTTATCCAAGAGCTTTTAAGGGTGGCCGATGGCTACATTAACAAATGACTATTTAGCTTAATTCAAGCGCTGTTCAGGATTTACTTGGAGGGTTTGACCCCTCTTTGGCTAAATGATGGCCCCTGCGCCGATGGCTTGGTCAGGGCAAATTCACAGTGGCACTCTGCGCATTCCAGCATCCGCCGACGTGTGAACTGAGATCACTCCACACTGCTTAACACTTATTAAACAGGGCAGCATTGACTAGAGGCTGTGCACAAGTTTGACGATGAGGCGTGAAAGCAAAAGGGACAAAATTAACGCAGTCAAAACAAAGAGCAGAGAGGCTGAAATTGGCTAAACGACTTTTCTTTTTTTTTTTTTTATTGTAATGCAAAGTCAACATTATCACTTTGTTAAGCTTGGAGAATTCCAAGAAGTTAACATGACATCACGCGCTCAGATACTACTGTATCCTTCTCGAACATGATCATAATTTATACCCTTCGGAGGCTATTGAAAATACTGTAATATAGTTTAGGGTATGTATGCGGAGACATACTGAACATACCAGACTTAAAGACCACTTTAATGGTTTTCTGCAAGAAAGGGGCTTTAGAAACTGTAGCGGCATGAATATTTTAGGAGATTAATCTTTAAAAGTTCATTACAGGGGACAGGTGAGATACAAAGCATTCTCTGTGTCACAAAGAGCAGGACAGCTCAAGGACACAAGAACGATTTTGGCAAAGTGCAGCTAGCTTTATAGTGAGAAAACACCAGAGTGAATTCTTTTGAATGGAAAAAGTCAAACTGGATTAAAGAATATCAAGAAATGTGGGTCCTACTATTAAATCTGAGGGCTAGGATCTGTAAAACCATAAATGAGAAGTGATTACAGCTGATTGCGCGTTAATCATTAGCCCTGGCATTACACCTCCGCATAGCACAGTCACCCTGAGGGGATCAAAGCGGCCGTGTTCTCTCCAACCAGGGTTGATGTTGGCGATGAGCGTCGTGGTCAAATCTCCCTCAGACGTCCAGCCTCCATCTGCATATTCCCAGAGTGACACAACTAGTTAGCCGGGTAATAAATCAAAGCCCGGCAGCCCAATTTGGCTGCCTAATGTAATTAATAAGTGCTATGAGTGTCTAAGTGGCCCATGAGTTTGAGATGCCACTTTGAGGTGAACTTTTCTTGCCTGTGGGAGACAAACATGCTGCTGGCAGTGAAAGAGAAGATGGAATTGAACTACCAACATGGCCGCACAAGCCACATTCTAAAGAACACACTCAATCTGTAACAGACAACTAACTAAAGTCTGTACTCTGTACTGTATACACAAAACACTTAAACATACAAAAATGAAGGTTACAGAAGGGTATGCAGCTATCAAATATTTTTTAAATCTATTATTCTATCGATTAATTGGAGTGCTGTATTCACCAACCTTTTTGAAAAAGACCTACTTCTTGGGTATTGGCTACTAGTTTGATATAAATTACTGTATACTGCTGAGTCTGTCAGGTTAAATTATATTGACAATTACAGGTTATTAATACTATGGCTGAAAATAACAATTGTTTCCTTAAATACTAAAATGTTTTTGTTTTCCCCATAGACTGATTGGGATTCAGTCACCTCAATTAATGGAAAAACATTATCGTCAGTTTTCCGATGTTGGCAAATGTCTTATTTTTAGTCAACTAAATTAAGATTACATTACGATTATCAGTCTGCTTTCATGGAGGACAACCCAAGTCTGGGAATGTTTACAGCTGGAGGCTGAAATCGAAGGATTTGGACAATTATACGGTAGTCCATGAATTTGATCATTGATTAATCAATTACTTGTTGCACCTCTACTTACAGACGACCACAAGGCATCCCTCAAGGGGAATCATCTGAATACCATCTTGTGAACTCCAACACACTTGGCGGACTCCTGTTAGATGCACAAAGGGAGGGACGACAACTCAAAATATTTGAACACTATCTGGCTCCTTTGAATCTATTACAGCACTGTGACAAGAAGATTGACTCTTATCGAATCTGTCAGTAAAATCTCCGGGCACCTGATACCTGCAGTCCCTAGTTTTTCAAACCTCACTAGGACACACTCGCAAGTGAGCAGGTGCGAGGCAAAAGGAAGGAAGTGGAGCCGGCAGAGAGCACGATTCTCCAGAATAAAGCAGCTCTTGTCAACGAGTGGAATTATGGCCGGGGGAGGCGGGCGAATTGACGGGTGACGCATAATCAGGCTCTCGGATCACTCCAGTGGCTTGTGATCCTGTCTGGATTTAGCTAATGTCTCCCCCGCTCCTCTTGCTTAGTGGGATTGTGGCTCAGACGCCGCGACTCTGTTGACAGCTGCTGGAATCGGGATTGCTGTCCATCCAGACCTTCATCAGGTGTCGCTGTAAAAGGGACGAGTGTGGGAGCGAGTCTGCATAGGTGGCTCTCAATTTACCACCGGATTCCCTCAGCTACGATAACAAGCTTTGGGTGGTGACGGAAAAGATGGCGACGGCAGATATGAACGCGAATGAAATGAGTTTTCGAGCTTAGCTTTTTAGAGATAGACTAAAGCTTGAGTGGAGGGTCTGGCGAGGTGATGCTGCTGCCACCCAAGATGCCTTTTGTTGGTGTACAGGACACCGCAGCGATAAGACCCAACAGAGGCAAAACTGATGTCTTAATGAATTAATTAGTCAAAGAGGAACGGTGTAGCTCCATGACCAATTAGTAGTCTTCGTTCATTGTCGGCAAATTCTATGCTCTGCTTCTCTGTCAAACAGGTTATTATTTTTTAATCTGCCTACCTAATTCATGGAACCACAAAGGGATTATGTCCAAGCATTTGCTCAATTCATAATGACATTGTAAAATGTGGTATTCTTTGTAGTTTCCAGTTAGTTAATTACTACAATGCATGGATCATTTCAATCTGGGTTTTCTGGGGTCAGTCAGGGCTCTCAGTCATTATTGAACTCTGTCCCCCACAAAGTTGAAAACACACAGAATTTTTTTGAAAATTCTAACGCAGCCCATAACATTACCATTACTGTTCTTGTGACTTTCTGGGCATTACTTACTTGTATATACCGCCGCATATGCAGTTTAACAGCCAGAAAACTAAACTGCAAATATCCTGGCGCTTGTAGACCAACTGGTGCGTGAAAAGGCTTTGGACAGTGAAGTTCCGACGGATTTCGCTGGCAGCGCGCAATTTCTCACGTCTAACTTTGGGGCAAAAGGAAATGTGCTGCATGCTGGCAGACAAAACGCAGACAACGTAATGAGCTTAATGGCGTTGCGCAACTTGCGCATATGAAACACCGCTGGCAGGCAAGTGGATTAAAAACATTTTCCGTGCTACTTGAGCGAACCTTAACCTCAAGTAACCAAGATTAGACTAGTTAACATCATTTTAGACCATCAGTAAATAAATACTGAATGAGAAAAACTAAGGCAACATTAAACTACAAATAATTAGTGAAAAAGGCAATTTGAAATGATAGTTTATGAAGCTTTGATGCCAGGCCTTCATTATCACTTTTACCTTACTTCCTCTACAAGGCATTTAACAAAGTATAAAACATGTAAATTGAGAGCAATACGGACTACACAGAACATATAAAGCAATTGGTTAACTACAGCAAGATTAAGACTCAAACTAAATTTAAGTTGCGGATGCCTGGAGAAGACATCCTTTTTGCTCGTGAATAGTTTGTGATAAGAATGACATCAGCTTGCTTCTTTAGTGTTCCCATTACTAGCGCACTCACATATTTAGCCAGAGCTGTGCATTCCGTCTATGTGACGGACCGGTCCGTCTATCCGTCACTGACGGACGTCCGTTTTGCTGACGGTTGACGAATGACAGAAAAAATTTAAAAAATAGACCAATTAAGCATAGACAGAAGCACCTTCATTTAGTCCGCCATGCGTCAGTAGGCTTCGATGGCTGCAGCGAGGAACAATAGTGAGTTGTTGTTGCTTGGGGGAAAGATTTGAGTGAGGGACCAGGCTGTGCAGAGGCTTCCAAAGCGCAGTGAGTCACTATTTCTGTTCAAATATCATCCAGCTAGGGTGAGGGTGCTACTGAAAGTTTAGTCAGACTCGCCGAAGGATGCCCGTTTAAAATTAAAGTCAGACCGGCCAATAGACAGGTACAATTTTTTTCCCCTCGGAAAATAATAGTACCTGTCTATAAGCCGATCCGCCTCTATTCCCACCCCCCACACCTCCACCCCCGGAAAAAAGGCGAATGACGGACGAAGTAGGGGTACCCACGGTGCAGACGGATGACAAATAACGGACGCTCAACTTTTTTGGTTACATGTCCAGCTCTGTATCATATGCTGGACCACAGTTGCACAAGCCAGGTGTCATTGCGTTCTCACTGTGAGCCACATAATAACAGCTCCACTCCGGGCGAACTTTTCAAAACAAGTGTGTGGCAAACATTCTCTGGGAGCGGCTGTGAAAAAAGAGGCCATTTGCAGTAGGTTTCTACGTGTTTTTATGTGTCTCATCCCCTTTTGATAGGCCGCAATTTGCTGGAGACATCGTGGCAGAATGACAAATGGCTGCTTAAAAAAGATTACCGTCGAACGCCTGTTGCTGTGCAAAAGAGAAGCTGTAATGTGAGAGAAAAGTCTGTGCAAATCACAACACCAGCCAGCTATTACCGTTTTATTGTTTAGAGAACCTCATGGGAAAGCCTGTGTACAAATTTTGGGGTGTTTTAGCTGTGCGGCACTTACAAAGAGGCACTGTGAGCGTACATTCTTTGGGCTGAATAACGGACCCATTTTTACTGCTCTCCTAGGGTGAATGTCTGCTCGCCGGCGTGGGAACTCTTCAAATTTGAGTAAAAATCACAGGTCGGACATGGTTATGTAGCGAGTTGTAGGCCTGCACCAATGCCAAAATGCGCTCAAGGTTTGGATAACGGCCGTGGTCGTTTCAAGGGTTTGCAGAAAGACAAAAAACGAACGCGGAACATTTGCACTGAATAATGCTTAATAAATGTGATGTACATACAGCATATTTCAAAGGCTAAAGATGTTTTTATATTTCTCAGGAAAATGCATTTTCTGTTCACACACAGTCCGAGCATGACATCCGCTAATAAGCCTTGATCTACTTTTGTTGGATTCAAAGTCCAACATCTTTAAGGATTAGACGACGGATGGTGATTTACTAACTGAAATTGGTGTGTACTCTTTTAGTTTCAATCGAAGAGCAATTTAATTTATCAGAACATATTGATTAGCACATTTGTGGTAGAGGCTGCTGGCAAATGAAGCTATCTGAGTGTCTGGCTGGACTGAAGGATACCAAACTGGACAACTTTTTCCAATTTCTGTAGGTGGGCTTCATACCTTTGACCACAACTACCTCTAAAAATGGTATACCTTGAAATAAAAGCAATGCATTCTTCCTCCTATAGATACGGCTAAGCGGGTTTAAAAAAAAAAAAAAAAAAAAAGTCAAAGTGGTCTGTGGTAATCCTGCGACGTCTACACAAACATTAACATTTTCATTCTCCTCTCATCGCTAATAGCCCCAGGGAAAGCCAGCCATGCGTATTCTATTAACAAAATGGCACGCCCAGTGCTCCCAAAGTCTCGCTCTTGATTCATACAGACCCACAAATCCCTTGGCAAAAGCTGTTTGTGTTCACCAGAGCCTGCAAGGGGGCAGGGTGGGGGTGTTTTTTTTGGGGGGGGGGTGTTGGGTGGGCATTGAGACAACTCCAGAACAAACACCACAAATATGACTTTTACAACTTGTGTTTATGTTAATATTTCATTGTGAAGGCACGACGGTCCACGGGCATTAATTTAATAACGTTTATTATTGTGGTCTTAGTATAGTTTAAAAAGCCCAGTGCACAGTGAGTGCAGCTAATTAATAGTTTTGTTTCCATCACATCTCCCAGGCTATCATGGCCAAAGGCAGTATTTTAAAAGTAGCTGCAGAGAGATGACATCATAGAAAAGTATAGAGCCATCAAGAGTGCAGAAGGCGTGGCTGCATTGGCTCTGATTTAGAAAAGCTGGGTGCCGGCCAGAGAAGATGCAGCCCGAGGTGTTTGCATATCCCAATTTTCAAACTAGAACTGATCACATAAATCACCAATACAGTGAGCATGAAGCTGACCTCATTTCACTCCACCATAATTTGTGCTGTGTTCTTTACGCTCAAGAAAGTGCCGCCGTGTCAGAAAGAAAGTCAAATTAGTTTCAATGCTTGCTTCTTTGTAAACCTTTGCAAGTTTCCTGCAATCCAAACACAACACAACTGCAGGGAACACTTTCCAGCATGATGGAAATTGGATGCATAGTTAATTTCGCAGTGGGTACATGTTGAGCTGCGCAGGCATTGCTGTCGCCGGGGGCTGCATGCCCAGCAGGTAAGGAAAACATGGCTGACATTTGCCCGCCGTTCATTTGCGCGCAAGCTCAAGCCTGCTGTGAGCCACACTGGGCAGGAGAAAGAGAAGTGGGCAAAGTTGAATAGCCAATCACAGTAAAGAGCTGGGGAGAAACAAAACATCAGGGACAAAACATTTGGAAATTGCCAGTGAGCCTGCCTCGCTACCACCAGGTTTTGGTTTAACAATGTGATGTCTACATTGGACTGACAACCAAAACACTAACGCTACAAACTATGTGAAAAAAGGCAATTACTACATTTGTCATACCCAGATGACCCCTAAAAAAGTTTAATTTCCCAACCTAGGAGCACAATGGTACAGGAATTGGATCCAGCCATTCTTCAATGCAAGAGTACTTCTAATACATGCAGAGAGAAAGACAACACTGCCCCCTATGCATCTACAATAGTATTACAAGGAAATAGAGTGGGGTGAAGTGAGGGGCATGTTCCTAATTTTTAAAAGACTACAATTATAATGTGTTGTCATTATTACAACATTGGATTTAGAAAAGTGGTTTCAATAACCTGGGAGGGGGGGGTGGATGAGTTTGGCAGGGGTGTTCAGTTCTTTAAAGTGTAGTGCAATAAGCCTGAATGAGGCACATTTCAGTTTTAGCAAAACTTTCTTTGGGTAGGAGTTTAATAGGAGGAAACCGGTCCAAATTGGAGGTCACCACTTAGCGGGCAAGAGGGTGTTGAGTAACCAACATCACTCAATGCTAATTTGAGGAGCATAATGAGGATGATAGTCAAGATGAACTCTCTCGGTTGAAAACTTGAGCAAGTGAGGACCGGCCGGGACTTCAACAGGCCAGGATACGCACATTTGCTTGATGACGTCAAAAGGTCACGGATGGCACTGGGAAAAGTCAGGACCAGTACGCCGGCGTGAAACTTTCAACAGGGCAGCCTGGCACTGCCACAGGCCAAGATAAGCACGCCGGCGTCAACATGAATTTGTCTTGTCTTCCTCCTCCTCTTCATTTTCTTGGGCTTCCTCTTCTACTAAGGGTCATCCTCCTCTTCGTTGTCTTCATCTTTTCTTCATCCTCCTCATCCTCTTTCTCATCCTCCTCTGCATCTGCTTCTTCCTCCTTTTCATCTTCATCTTCATCCTCCTCTTCATCTTCTTAATCCTCATCTTCGTCTTAACCTCCAAAAAACGCCAACTTGTTTGAGTTCCCAGGTACCGCTCCGTTGAAGTTGTATAATGCTAATTTGAAGCTTGAATTGATTAAAGGAGTACAAAAACCAAGCCGGCGACATCCGAGTACTTCCGAGTGAAGATCAACACCAATTTTGATCCAAAGGGAAAAGCGGAACCCATAGTGGCACGCAGCAGATTCTGAGAGTGAGTTTTCCGGGTTATCACGGGCTTTTATACACGCCCTGGGTCACCCGGGGGGGCACTAACGATGTATGTTGATATGCATTGTCGAACTACGCGAACTCCATAGTGCACTGAGAGAATCTCAGTTAAATCAAAACTCTGTTACAGAAAAATAAAAAAGGCAATAATGGGCAGGTTTGACAACACTTCAAATAAGCCCAGCTTTTGATCACATAAATGGAGGTTCTGAAAGACAGCTCGCTGCATTTATGTTGAATACCATGCCACTGTCAGCGTGGTCGTCAGAGCAGAACAGAAGCAGTGCAAAACACTTGCCAAATGGTGCAGATAAATTAGAGTTCCATCAAGCTGACAGACCCCTCACCGGCTTTTCTGAAAGGTGTCATCTGCTATAATTTGATTGTTTTTAGTTGACCAATAATATGGCTTTTATTCAGCCCACCTGCGGATCCACCACAGTCTCTCCTACAGCAAATGGACACCTGCATACAAATCATATTACTACAGGTGATCGTCAGTGCTCCACCAACAGGCTTCACAACAATCTGTGAAGCAAAAAAAACCTTTGCTTTTCCTGCTGCTGCTTCACTTCAACACCTCCACTCGGTCCAATCTTTAATGTGTCATTTGTCTTGTGAAAATCTTCCGGTGCCAAGTTATTTGCTGTCAAGAAGGCAGAAGGCATGTCACGCACTTTAAGATTTGTGGAGCAGCTGCAGAGACAAAAGACACCTTAAGGGGCTTTTTTTTTCTAGTCAGGGAAAAAAAAAACATACAGACTTGATGCGATAATAAACATCACTTAAATGGCACAAATGTGGTTTGAAGGGCCTTTACCAATCCGTTCATAAATAAGTTGGAAGCTCGGAACTGTCCAATGTTATTTTTTTGCAGTGGACTCATTAAAATTCAGAATGTATTGTTAATTCCACCCAATCCAATTAATCTGGTAATTCATTGGTATTTCTTAAATCTTTTGTCAATAAAGTGCATCCAAAAGTTGCCATAGCTCTGGCCTCTCCCCATAAAATAAATAAATACAAACAAAAAAAAGTACATACTATGCAGCTTTATAGCCACTGTTTACCAGCTGGTTTAACGCCACGCACCCTTAATTGCATTCATTATCTAAAGCTCCAGGTCCAGGCCAAGGTTATGAGGGGGGAAAAAAAATTGAGGATTTCAGTTATCTCTTGTTTACTGGAAAAAAATTATATACCTTTATCTAAGACTAACTGCCAGTAGTGTTTATGATAAATAATGAGCACATACTGTCAAAAAATAATGGAAAAAAGTGAGGGAAGGGATTTCTTCCACATTTTTAGCGCAGCCATTTTCCGTACAGAAACGAAATAAGGATGTTTATGCCATCGTGGCTTGAGTCGCATTAAAAACGGGGAGGCAAATTGAAATGTCTTTGTGTGGTGGGGAAACATTGTGGAGTTTTCTGTTTTCCTGGGGGTGAAGTGGGGAAAATTGAGGGTGTGCTTTGCGGGTTGCTATTGTGTGAGCACTGATTCTTATTTACCTAAAAGGTAGCAAGTAGTTTCACACTTCTCACATAGCCAAGTTTTTAACTTGACCTTGTTTATTTTTTATACTGCTCAAAATGTGAATACACACACGCTCCAATCAGCATTGTGGCTCTAATCCCAGCTTTCATAAGAAAACATATGCAGGGGGCAGATGGTGAGGTTGGTTTAGGTTTTTTTTTTTAGGGATGTCGGTGGCACGCTGCATCAATTGACGAAGCCTAGTGCCAAAAACACAAGCACCTGATTGATGAAAGCTGCCGCAACAGAGCTTCACCTGACTTCGAAAATGGTGACAATATGTCTGCTTAACCCTCGATCTATTTATTTACAGCAGGATAAAACTCCACACATAAGGCAGTTTTAAAATAACATGCACTGAAGTACCTACCTTGAAATATAAAAACTGAAAGCTGCACAAAGGGTTTAGGTCATTCAACCAGCTACAACTCTCAACCTTTAGCTCCTATGGCTGAATAGACAATCCCTCATTTTCCACGATGTTCTTTTAAACTGCATTTTCATGCAAAAGCATAGTTGGTAAGCATGTCAGGTTGCGCAACCTGAATATTGCCGTTATTCACAAAGCATACACAGCTGCATGGATTGTCAGGGGCTTATTTAGGCTAAGACTACTGAAGTAATAAGAAGCACGCACAAAAAATGGCATTTAAGTTATCGACTTGCCACCTAGTTGAATTTATAAGCCCTTTGATATGACAGGAAGGACAGCGGATGGGGGAGTGAGTGTTGTGGTGGTGGATTTTTATCAGTGTGGAAGAGTGACATTTCCATTAGCTGACAATCCAGGAAGCCTCATGGAATCCAAGACTTCTCGAGCCCACCCCTACCCTCGCGAGGGCCTATCAATACTGACGGCGCCCCATTTGGGCCCATCAAGGCAACGAGAGGCCCAAAATGATCACAATGCATCTTGCATTGCGGACACCAGAGAATACATCAAAGAATATCTCAGAAAGCCCTTCACGCAATTCTCAGATGTCACTTGAAGGGTGTGAGGAATAAAAGGGAGATTAAGGTGGCCTATTGGACACCGAGTTAGTGCTAAATAATTATCTTCTAAAGAGGGCATAAAATGAACTAAACACTATAATGTTTTTACAGTGTGCACAAATTAGTCATGTTTGTATTATGATTTCCTAACTACTGTAGTTCTGCTATTCAGACCAACCACCATAAAATCCATTTTCACATCCATATGAACAGTTAAGATAATACCATTGATGGGGACAAACCTTTATTTCAAAGGCTGCATAGTTAAGAGAGACAGTACAGTTAAACTTTAATGTCTATGAATAATTAACGTTCTAGCGGAGGAAATGGGATGCCTATTCAACTCAAAGATAAAAAGGAGATGCTGTATTCAGTAGTGAGATTTGGAGTATGCCTTAAACGGCTGTCTTTTTAGTGCTCTTAAATAACTTTGATGTAGCTTTTGGCCATTGACGTTAAAAGTATCTAGTTGGTGTAATAATTCCAGGAAGAGATACATCCAGCACCACAAGAGAAAACATAACACTCGCATACATTAAATGACCTGCTTATCCAGTCAGTGGTAAACTGCTCTTAGCTTCATCTCCCTCACCCGACAATCTTTGTTTCCACTGGTGACTATGAATTGGTGACATTAGGCCAGGGGTGACCACATTTTTTCCTCCAATCGCCGCATACCGAAAAATCAAAGAGGCAAGTGCCACTGACATTCTTCATCTTTATTCAATCCATCGGTGTATGGAAAAATATGCTCGATAATAATATGTTATGTTTGTACTGATTGTATACATTCTAGTTATTTACAAAGAAAAATACAGTAGCTACGTGATCAAGCAAGGTGTGAAGGATTTGACAGAATTTTGGAATGGCCAGCGGCTCTGTATACAACTCAAACACATCCACTCCTGCACTGAGCAGCAGCTGAATCACATGTCCACAGCGTGAACCAAAACAAAAGCAATTTTTACTAAGCTGACCTTGACATGGAGCAGAAAGTGGAGCAAACAATCGCGGTTCACTACTGTGACTGAATAATCTTTCTTCATTAGGGCGCTATGAAAAAATTATTACTATTTTAGTGGTGTGTTATTGGTGGAAAACAATGAAATGAGAGATACGACGAATTTCATCTTATATCCCCTGCTTGCCACCCTGTGTAGAAAATAAGTCGTACAATGCAGGCCAATGACACTGGCTGTGTCAATTGTAAATTTTAGCCTATAACAAGGGCAAAAAATTGGACGGTGCGCAACAAATGGCCCCAGGGCCGTAGTTTGGACACCACTGCTTTAAAGCCCAGATACACCAAACCGACGTCGGAGGTCGTGAAGCGTCGTGGCGTCTTTAAACGCTGTCTGATTGATGTAGTGACCACCGTCGTAGTGTCCTAACCCGTCTCTAAGCGTCTGGGGGGCATTTACGCATGTTGAATCGGCGTTGCCAGTCGTGACATTTGGTCACTCTGATTGGCTGTTAGCTAGCAAATCAGCGCTTGGAGCACCAACAGGATGTGACAAATGCGGATAAACAGTAAGCACGCCTTCGCCGCCTTAATCTTCTTACAAGTACAAGAGCGAGGGTTGACAATGTAAGTATTTCACAATACCGTGTCAAGAACGTGAGGCTTTATTTCGCTTTGGGAGTTCATCGTGAGTGAAGAATATCGCCGAATGCATTGTTTACGTTGTTATAATTCGCCCCTGGCCAACAGCCTTCCGGTTGGATTTTTCTAACAATGAGAAATAGTGACTACCGCCGCCGATGGTATGGAAGGGTATTACATCTTATGCATACGCAGAAGGTACTTTAATGGCCAGCGTCGCTGTCTGTCACTGCGGTGTGTTTTGCCAGCATGATGTGCCGATAGCCGGCCGGACGCCACAGGGGGTAAGCGTCTATCAGTGTTGGTGAACGTCGTTTTGGTGTATCAGGGCCTTTATGCGATGTTCCTTGGTGGAAGGCACACAAGCAGGAAAAAAACACTCTTTGCCACGGAGCCATCCGGGCTTTCACCTTCTGACAAAGGGGGCAAAATGGCTGAACTTGGCCCGTCGGCCAGGTAGTGATAGACTCCTTCAGGGCACGTCTGCGTCGGGTAGGTTTGGGCACCGGTGAACCGAGTGGAACCGGGACTAGCACTTCGGTTCTCCTGGAATAATTCTAACAAAGAAAAAAAAAAAAAACAGAATCAGAATCGAGAATCCTTCGGAACCGGAATCAAATCGAGGAACCGGAATCACAATCGCCCAAATTCAAACGATGCCCAAACATAGCATTGGGGCCCTAAGACCCTCTTCTCTGGGGATAAACTCTTGTGCTTCAGATTTTAAAGCACTCCCATCACCTAATAAAGATGTCTATCATCATGGGCAAATAAGTAACCTTGTCAGGGCACCAAGTCTGCACCGGCATAGGCTGCGGCTGGGCATGATCGCCAGCCGTACAAATCAATCATGCATAAACAACGCGACAAGATGAACTCGCCTACAATAACAATTCCAGGGGAATATTGCGGCATAAAAATTGGATAATGAAAGTCGAGAAGCCGTGCCAGTAATAGCATCAAGCTAATAAAAGAGATAAGCAATCAAATGGGGAGCCGAAGTGCAGTAAAAGGAACAATATCAGTTTTCATTCTTTTGGATGGCACAAGAAGCGGGGGTTTGGTCGGGTGGGTGCTTATATAGATTAAAAGACATTCTTCTCAAAAGTCTCTAAACTCCAAAATGTGAACTAATTAAAATCAGAAACGTGGTCAGGGACAAACCATGGAAGGCCATCGTGTTTAGACAGTCACTTCGATATTGTGAACCCATGTGTCTTTTTCTTTCCCTTAAGTTTTAAGAAAGCAAAATGGATAGTGTTGTAAGGACAACAAGCAAAGGAGAGACACCAGTCCAGACATGGTACGGATGGGAAGAAACTGCAAGGAAGGGAGAAAAGAAATGGGATATTTTGACTGGAAACCAAAACGCCCCTCCACACTCTGCTGCTTACTTACGATGCTTAAAATTCCATTTATGCTACAAGGTTCAGGGGCAAGACGGATGGATAGACTGATGTGTCGCTATCAGTTGTGTGAACAAACACTCAAATCAGATTGCCACACGCGCAAAAACTTGCAACACTATAAAAAGAAATGGGCAAAAATCAATAATAATTTCCCAGCACAATGAATCACAACATAAATGAATTGCGACAGATATTAGTTTTACAACTAATAGCCTCTGTTGTGGAAATTGCACTACCTGATTTCATCATTACACTTCATTGCACCAATTCCATTCTTTTCTTTTTTTTTTTAGATAAAACAAAAGGGCTGTTGGTTATGCTCTCAATTGTGAGCATGTATTAAGCTCAATCTTTGGAAATCATACATTCCCATTGACAATATACTTAAGAGGAAAAAAATGTATATTTTTAGAAATATAATTTGCCTTTTTCAGCATGTTTGTCGGGAATGCTGTGTTGTTGCAGGGCCAGGTGTGGGACATTTAATTGCACGCCCGCGGCTGGTGTGTGCACCTCACAGCAGGAAATGGACGATCGCACAAATGGCTGTCAAAGTTGTTTTTTGACAAGTGACAAGACGTTGGCACATTCGCAGTATGAGAGTCGCTAATCATCACATGCTTTTGCAATTCGGCCAACAATTGTTCACTTTTGCCAACTTTCTGGTATAGTACCATAAGAAGATTGCTATTTGTTGCAATACGTAATTATCTACTAACAAATGGCCGCACAATGGATTTACGTAAGAAAGTGTTTGTTTTATAAAGCCGAGCGGGGCATGCCATCCGTCGGTGTCAAAAAGTCCATTTATCTGTGGGAACAAGGTGGCAGGAGCCGAGCCGGGATTAAAGAACTGGCTGCCGTGGTCGGCTCTCACCTTCAGCACTCTGTCTCGAGTTGGAATGAGAGCGCTCCATCATGCGACACCCTTCCTGACATCGGCCGGAGCAATGGGGTGGAAAGAGCAATGGGGTGTCGCCATCTCTGCGTGCCCCGCTCCCTCATGACATCACTGCTGCCTTTTTTTTTGGCTGCACCCCACGCGTGCAATGGCACAAGACTCACCTTGCTGGCCAAAACAACACAATGAACAAGTAAGTAATAGGTGGGGCACACTGCATACATTACGAGTTAAGAATTAAGAATGGTGGGGGATTGAACACAAACAAGACATTTCTCCTCAGGAAATAATGTAAAGTAAATTAATTTGCTAATGAAACCTTTCTTAACTGTGCTTTAAGTCAGGCTAACATGTCTAACACTCAAAAACTATCAACATAAAATTACCTCCGTACAGTTGGGACAGGCACCAGCACACCCGCGACCCTAACGGGAATAAGCAGTTCAGAAAATATTAGAATGGATTGATGATGAAACACATCAAGTAAAATTTCTCACGCTTTCACCCCTTCAGTTATTTTGTGTGTCAAATCGACCTGTTTCAGTGTCTAAAACTTGAGAAAAAAATATTCTTTTAAAGTGTAAAGAAAAATATGGTAAAACTTCAACTGGTCTAAGGATCTTAAACTGCTATTTTTGAATTAGATTATTTCATTACATGCCGTGTATTGAGCTGGCAGTGACACAAGGGCTAAGAGGGGCAGAAGTGTAATTAACTCACTCATACTATTATAGGCTACTCATTCTCACACAGCTTATTTCACTTAAATGTAACACAAAAAAAAAAGGTGACTCTGCAACCTAGTGTACAAGTACAGATTATATAAAATGTGATGCAAAGGTCCTTGGGTCTCATTCACAAATAAATGCATAGAAATGTTCTTCCTCTGTCTACAAGGAACAAAGCTAAAAACACAATGCGGCCAAATGTGTGCATGGCATTCATTTTAGAGACCATCGGTGTCAGCAAGTAGAACAACATGCATTTGAATCTAATCTTATGACTGAAAGGCAGTACTCTATTCAATAGTCACTTTTTTGTAAATCACAAGATTATTCTACAAGAGCAACAAACTACAGTGGAAAAGCTTCGGTCCCTTAAGTAATTCTAACACTGTTTTGGGCGGGGGTTGGGGGGAGGGGCTGGACATACGAAAAGCCTCATTTTAAGTCGGGGAGAGCAATCTGACAATACATGCACAGCGTACGCTCATGCACTCTAAAGATAAAGAGAAATATGTACGGGGAGTTCTTTCACACTTGCCCCCAAACAGTCATGTTGAAAATCTACGCTAAATTTTCATTTTACGGCCCGTCAGCTCCGTGATACAGAGCAAATGAATGTGGCGGCAAACAAATCTATCAAATCCTACATCAAATAACCGCACGGTGCCTCTTGCCGTGACTTAAGGACACACCCGGGGGGGGTGAAGGTGAGAGAGGGTGAGTTGCTGAAAAGAAAAAGGGATGTAGCGTGGCCAGGGTGCAAGACTTTGGACAAACTGGCTGACTTAAGCAAGTGCAAGCATAATACACCAACTGTACATGTATTATACACGCATGCAATCCTCAGACATCAAAGCCATTGCTGATAAAACAAAAAAAATCCACTTCCACGTTTGCTCATCACTCCTTTTGGACAGAATTCAGAAATGGTGACACAAAAAATCTGCAAATGCAAATGACAGGCCAAATAGACTTTGATGGCAATCGTAATACAGGTACATCAATGTCTGTGAATGACAGGTTGATCTGCTTACCTAAACCTTTAAAAGCAAGAGTTCACGCTAAGCCCTTCGCCCAAATAATATTTCTCTATGTTTAAAAAAAAAATTGCTGATCCCTGTGTTACATAAGGCGGCACGGCGGTCGACTGGTTAGCACGTCCGCCTCACAGTTCAGAGGTCGTGGGTTCGATCCCGGCTCCGGCCTCCCTGTGTGGAGTTTGCATGTTCTCCCCGTGCCTGCGTGGGTTTTCTCCGGGCACTCCGGTTTCCTCCCACATTCCAAAAACATGCATGGTAAGTTGATTGGATACTCTAAATTGTCCCTAGGTGTGATTGTGAGTGCGGATGTTTGTCTCTGTGTGCCCTGCGATTGGCTGGCAACCAGTTCAGGGTGTCCCCCGCCTACTGCCCAAAGACAGCTGGGATAGGCTCCAGCACGCCCCGCGACCCTTGTGAGGAGAAGCGGTACAGATAATGGATGGATGGATGTGTTACATAAACTCTCACAACAATCAGCTGCTCCTCCAATTGTGTGCAGCAACAGCGCACACTTCAGCGAGCTTCTCGATTTGCCATTAGAAATACTGCGCAGGTTAGACAATTACGACTAACGGCACCGATTGCTTTTCTGAGCAGATCGGTAAGAGGGGAAAAAAAACTCAATTCACACACTCCATACCACAGAATTAATCTTTCAGAGACGTTCGAAAATTGGGCATTTGCCAACTTTCATCGCAAGGCGGTGAAACCTTTTCGCCTGATCGTCGGGATGTGCATATGTCCCGTTTCATTCAACGTTGTCACACGTCTAGATAGAAAAAAGCCTTTATGAGAGCGTTCAATCATAATGAGCAGGCCACTGCGCTCAAAATGGTGACTTTGGAGAAATGAATTTGCTGCCAGGTTACTTTCAAAAGGCTCTATGAGGGGGGGAGAAATGCAATCAGTCATCAATGGCTATAAATTTCACAGTGGAGAGCGGAACACCACATTTGAGCTGATGCAGCCAAATAGTTTGACAGAGAGCGCACCGGTTTTACTATTTACCCCCCTTCTCCCCCGCACGATGAGTTTCCCAATAGATTGCTTGTGTGAATGTACTTTAAGTTTATGGATGTGCCTGATATGCATACTGTACATCATTGCCACACTGGCAGAAAGTGGATGGCTGAGGTCATTCCCAGCCTTTTGGAGAAGTGCCCCAGCGCCGTTTAATTTGATTAGCCGTAACTCATTACATTCGGGTATTGCACTTTAAAAAAGGCAAATCAACACTGCCAGGAGTCCTTCTTTTTAATTAATGAGCCCCTGTCCTAAATCACGCAGGCCGCCACCTAGAGGACAACAATGGATGCTGTTCATCCCGCTCCTGCTTTGAGCAGTTTGGAAGAGAAATGCGTAAAATACTGATTTAAATTCTGAACATTCTTATGACCACCAAACAACAGCTAACCTTAACTAGGTCTAGCTGAACTTCTTGGCAACATATGATCAAAATCATCTGAGACAGTAGGACAAATTCAAGCATTTGGAGCCAAAATAATGTAATTATTTCCTCAGCAAAACTTAACTCCACCCCACACAAACACACGCTTTAATCATTTAGATTTCCATTATCGCTGCTTCCTCGTCTCATTACTCAACCTTGTTCCCTTGACTGCAGAGCCGTGAGCCAAATTTTAACCCTGTGCCTTCCGATCAATGCGGCACGGAGCTCCATTTGAGTGTCTATTTTCTCTTTTTTTTTAAATACATTTTCACCAAACTAGGCGAGATTAAATGGAAATTGGAAACAGTGAGACACAATTCAATATGCGAAAGAAGAGCAGTGCTACACAGTGTCGCCTTATGACTAAAGCAATTTCACTGAGGCAGGAATGTGCAAACGGGATCTCCAAACAGGCTGTCAGTCACACAAACCTGTGCCTAGGAGCGACCGCGCGTCGGTTTCTCCCGCCACCCAATTCCCTCCCGCTTCAGCAACTTTCACATCTACGAGGGAGGGGGGGGAAAAGACAGAGAAAAAAACAAAACAAACAACAGCGTCGTCCCTGTGCCACTCACTCGAAAGGAAGCCGCCGTGACACTTGCATAATGAAGCAGACAAACTCAGCACCCCATTCTTGAAATGTTTACACCCAGACAACAACTCAAGGAAAAAAATCTATTGCATCATCTTTATCCCTGACTATGGCATAATTTTAATAACCATGCAATGTCTTAACACTTATTATTACAAGCACTTTCTTCCTACTACCTTAGCAACATACTATTATACCACTTTAAACTGTTTTACCATTCCATTGTCATTACGACATTGATTAGCATCTCAAAGTGGTAGCTCTCCGAGTATATTTGCAGATACTTGCATGTATGAAAATTGGTTCTAGCTTTCTTTGTTTTGCTAATGTGCAAAAAGTGTACATTATCATTTCCAATGTGAATTCCAATGTGGCCGTATTCAGCATCTTTGAGAAGAGGAGTTGAAGTAAATGTGTAAAAAGTATTAATAATAATAATAACAATAATAATAATAATAATAATAATAATAAATTTTTGTTCGACTGGGCCAATGCAGTCGAACAATTGCAAGCTTGCAGCTGATGTGATGCATCCAGAGTTCATAGCTAATGCTAATTCTCAACTCCAGTCCCCAGTTGGGCTCTTCCATGACATTTTAGTACAATATAAAATATACATCAATTAAATAGGCCAATCCACGCCAATATTGCATTTACAGTATATGACATAAAACCTTTACTCAGTCCCCATGTTACAGTACAATAGTACAATAACTGGATGCCGGTCAGCGAGCTGGTTGGACGTGTTCCCACCTCGAGCCACGGAAGTTTTAAAACAAGCCTTACAGACGGGCTTGCCATGGCTGTCAGCAATGTAAGCAAAAAAAACTTCCAAATAATAATTATATAATTAAGACACTTCGCGCATCATGCTTTTCAACGAGGAGCGAAGGGGCATGCAGCGCTTCAATGTTTGAGGCCATCTTCCTCACACGCAGAAGGAGGAGTGCCACTTACGGCGATTCTCACGTCGGTAGACAGGCGCCTTTAGCGTATGTATGCATTTAGCTCAGTGTGCGTTTTTTGTTGTTGTTTTTTTTTTTAATACTAGTGTTAAAAAAACATAGGTATCGAGCCGTTTTTGATGCCTAGAAAATCATGCTACGGTATACTGGTACCGATATCCCGGGCAACACTACAGTACAATATACATTATTTGTCTGAAATGTTTCAATTTCAGTAGTAGCCTAAAGCAAATTTGGTGCGGTACCACATGTACGGGAAATTAGCGGTCACTCAATTTCTAATGTGCAAAAAGTAGACAGGGTTGCCAATTGAAATGTTTTAATATTCAAAATTTTATAGTATGCATGATAGAGCATGTATCTGGAATTGTTTTGTTTTACATTTTAGTCCTAAAGAATACTACAGAGAAAAAACATCACTATAATCGTGATTGTGACATTTTCTGTGCTTCTTAGTGACGCGTCCATCACTCTAAACCCAGGTAAAAGAAAGAGTCCATCTTTTATCAGTGATTTTTATCGTATCATGTGCACTTTCACCATGAAACATAGCTGCAAGTAAGCTGATGACCAGTGTTCTGACGTGTTCAAGAACAAGCAGTCATGCGAAATCGGGAAAAGATGGCCGAGAATTACGAGCAGTGAGTGAGTGAGCATGTTTGCTCCCCTTTGTCAAAAATTGCCAAGCCATAACAGTGAAATAGAGGATTATCGGGTTTTTTTTTTTTCCTCCCCTCGAATAGAAAACACTGATGCTTTAGCATATAAATACAGAAACAGACTCAAGAGGGGTCAAGACAGCAGCACAGGGGGAAAAAGATAATTGGGAAACTCTGGGCTACATTGTGTGATTGTGACTTTCATCAATGACTGAGGAAACTCATTACCGACGTGGGCCGGCGTGGGAGGCGGACCTTAATTGCGTGCCAGGTTGTAATTGGGCACGGTAATTGACAGCTGGATGAAGCAGGTGTGCCGGGAGATGTGGTGGCAGCAATAGGCCAAAACAAAGGAGCAAGGTGGGATGAGGAAGCGGGAGGGGGTGAGGGAAATGGGGAGGATAATCAGCACTTTTGGACAAATGTTAAACGATACATAAGACAAACATGACGTACGACTGTAGCATTTATTCACAGTGCTGACATCATCGCCTGTGCTGCGGGGTTGCTACAATTTGCTGTGATTGTAGCAGCACAGGGGCCGACCTTAATGGCAGCCCGATGGCCTGATAGGGCCATTACAAATGTCATGAATAAATTCGATTAAATCAACATACTCTTGTTTTTTACACCAAATGTTTTATTTTATACAAATATGGTGTTTTATTGTTGTATATTACTATTGTAAAATTGTGTGAATAACACGCACCCGTGTATTGGTGCCGAGTTACGTTGAACACGCTCTAGAAAAAGATATGATATGATATTGTAATGAACTGTTTGGTGTTTTATTATTCTGCTTTGCCTGTTGTGGGGTTGTAATGAGCATGTTATGGCCGAGCTCCACAACGCGTCACTGGTTAGCGCTGTTTGAAGACGGACGAGATGACAGACTAGCAAGAGATACCAAAGTGTGTGTTCTATTCATGATTTATTTTTATTTTATTTTTTTTTTCAAGGGTCCGTTACGGCCATAACAATGGCTGTGTTTTGTTTAGATGAAACAAAGTTCACTGCCTAATGTTGACAACGCTAGAATACGGTAACAGGTGTCAAATACGGCAAGCCTCATGATGCTCTTTGATTCATGGTGAATAGCAAATTATCTTATATTATATTGATTTGGAAAATTAGACTTTGTATAACATGTTACAATTAAAGAATGCATTTTTTTCTTTTTTAACAATCCCTAGGTACTGCTTGTTAGTGGTACACATCTAAACAATGAGAACATTTTTAGTTTCTTATTTAGCCGCCCATGTAATAGCCCCGCTCCTCAATTTGGAATCTTTTTTCAAGCAAAATATTGTGTGATATTAATGGGACTTTACAGTACACAGAAGTCATTTTTAAAGGCTTAAATAATACAGTATAAAGACACAAAATCATTGAAACTTATTCTCTTCTATCATGAATACTTGTAATTGTGTATGGGGCCAGTGCCAGTTCTAACAGGGCGACTCGAAACTACCTCATGGTGGCTCCACATGGTAACCACTCCTAAAGGCTTACGGCAGCAATACATTTTTGGGAGGTATGGCCTGAGCATTTCAATGCAACTATTGAAGGATTGTATATTCTTCTCAGGATTGTATATGCTTAGTCTCGTTGAATTTTCAGAATATTCATACAGGCAAGTTTAAGTATTGTAGTCTGTAGTTTCAATCATCATGTCTACTGTGTTTAGCATGTCAAAGTAGCAATTTTGTAAGTATATTTCGTGAAGATTTTCAAGCATGGAAATACATTTGGGATGTTTTTATTCCAAATCTGCAAAAAGGGCACATTAGTTTTAATTTGTAGTTATCAATACTTCCCTGTTTAGCATCTCAGAGCGGTAAGGTAAATTTCATGGGATCTTGCATGCGGGGAAAGCCATTTTCTTTTCATTTGTAGTGTGCAAGAAGTAACCATTAGGTGAAATGTGAAACAGTCATTTTATTCAATTCAAATGTGAATGCACCTTACGGCAACTTATGCAGCATTTCCAATAAAAACATATAACAGTTTCCGCTGTCAATATGTTACAAGCTTCTGGGACGCCATCTGACTGCAATATAACCTGTCATGTGTGGTTAAGTGGTATTGTGTAATAAGTGTATGCTATAGTTCAGTGGCTGTACTGTGAGTTTGAAATGTCTTTACTTTTCAAAGACGGAACAATAGCTCCTCCAGCCTAGAATGCCGTGTGCCGCCATGTTCAGATTCAACAACTTAAGAGCTTTACACATTTCCCATGTTGTCCCTATGAGTTTACATGACGGCCGGAAGTTAACGTGACAACTTAAAGCCAATGCAAAAGTGCATCATGCATAGAGTCCTTTATCATTAATTGTTTTTAGTCAGGCTTCTATGAGATTGTGCTGTGGCCTGCGAGTATAAATCATGACGCTTGTCCTGTAGATACAGTATATAAGTAAACAAAACCTTTGCACTCACTCAAAGTGATGTGCCAACAAAAACGAGGTCTTCCGGTGCTTCTTGCCCTTTGGCGATCGCTTGTCGCGCAGGGGCAAACATGTTGAACTCAATCATGCAGGCCATAATTTCTCACAGTGTACTTGCGGCACTAACACCAGCTTCTAATGGCCGCTCGTAATCAAGCACTGTGATTACGCACTCGGGGAAGTGGGCGTGTGGCAAACGGCCCGTTTTGGAGATGTCCTTTTCCTCCGAGCCAAGTGCACTAGCGACTGAGAAGACGCGAGTGCTTCATTAGCTTTTATGCACGCTGCCTCGTCTTTGCTGTAAGACTTACTGAATTTCCACAGTGAAAATGGCCCCCGAAGAGCCCTTGATAGCCAGTATTAGCGAGCTGGTGTGCTGCCTTTTGTGGCACAGAGGATGCCTGTGGGGATTGCTCATTTTGTGCTCTCACTAGAACCATGAAATGGAAGAACAAGAATCCACAAAAGTTTACACATATACACATTAATTCCTACAAAGACGTGTTTGAGGATTAATTATAACATTCACTCGGCTTTCAAAGAGGCCAGACGGCACGTGGCGTCCTCCGCATGGTGACTGACATTAGTTGAGCAAGACAGATGCTCGGCCACAGCGACTCATTATCAAAGGCCACCAAGGTTCTGACCGGCTATGACGACTGTGACGATGCTGCCATCTGCCAGCTAACAATCATCATACATGCTGCAAAAGGTATTAGGGAGTCCAAATTGGATCCACCGGCACTTATGAAATACAGCACCATGTCTATCATTCATAGACCAGAAAAAAGTCCAAAAGAACTCATGTCCAAAATGACAGACAAATGACCATATTACAGTTATTTTTCTTACTTTCATGAGTCCTTTAAAAAACGAACTTGTCATGGAGATTTTGTCCAATTGCTATCCATTTTAAAAGGAGGCATGTTAGACGGACAACACCAAATTGCGAAAACAAGGCTTTTTCAGTGTGACGTTTGACGACTCACACGAAACACTAAGAGCGCAGCTCCACAAGGTCAGTTCTTGACCAAACGAGCATCTTGTATGATAAGCCTACCATTGAGAGAGGTGCAGACCTGGTCATCACTGCATTCAGCAGCAAGATGCCAAGTGACAGGCTGTCAAAATGCCAAGTCGGGTTGGAATGGCCACTTCAACCTGAAGTACAGCTCACCAAGAATTTTGAAAATCGTTATCGGATGATGGGGTCAGGAGAATTTTTTTGTGTGTGATTGTGTGGGGGGGCGGGGCGGGTAATAGTATAACTTGATTATTTGTCAACACATCTTCTCAATCCTTTTATTTCGTCTGATACTCGGGAAAGCCTTTCTCTGATTGGCTGAAAAGTTTCAGCTAAAAATATTCACTAATAAGATGGTTCGGGCCGAAATTATAAGAGGTTCCACAAGTTGATGTGTCAAAATTTCAATGATGTTTCAAATGGTGTCACTTGCTCTAAAACCTCCACTTAGACAGCTCAAATGTATTTGTTCTACATTACATGAAGACATTTGAAAATTAAGTTACCGTTTTTTATTCGTAATTTTTGTGATTTATTATTATGTCTGCAATGCATGATTTCCGTTTGGCATTTTTTCCCATAATGATACAGGATATGCACTATGCATGAGACAATATGGAGTAAACATACTTAAATACCTTCGAACAGACAGCAAATACATTTAAACATATTTGCAAATACGTTTCAACATATTTGCCATTCAAAAATGCTTACTCCACATTGGCAGTTCCACGCTTCTGTACAAATGGAACATTATTGATGAGAAAAGCAAGGTAGGCAGTGGAAATGGTCATGTACTTTAGTCAGCAATTGTTTTGTTTTTTTCTAAATTTAGTTATGGAGGATTTTCAAGGCATTTGAAGTGCTCAATCCATGTTTTTTTAGAAAATTCCACAAAGATGGCGGCCGCTTGTCACGTTGCTACTTTCAGCTGATTTGCCTTTAAATGGTCTCACCCCACTTGGCTCCTCCACCTCTAGGTACCTGACCGGTGCCTCGGGTCAGCGGACCAGATTCTACTGGAGGATGCTACAGAGGACTAAGCGGAGCCGCAGAGGGGATCAAGCTTTTTCTGTTGCTAGTTTCTCCCTTTGGATTGAACCTTCCGTTAAATGTTAGTCAATGTTACTTTATGTACAGCACTTCGTATGCATCTGTGGTTGTTTTTAAAGTGTTCTATAAAGAAACTTGAGAGCTTTAATTTGGGCTGTAATTAAAAATGTAACTTTACCGTTATATTATTTTAACCAGCGGTAAACTTCTATGCACAATGCTCATCAATAAAAAAAGTTTGCTTTTCATTATTTCGTAACTATGGATGAACAAACATGTATGTATACACACAGACACAACACTGCCTGGGAGGCACGAGGGAAGATGAATTGCCGCTAAGTACTTGGCGAATCACATTACAGTCCATAGATTATAACTATTTGAGGTAAACCCCGCTGGCAACAAAATGAGTCTGATGAGTTGGCTCTTCGGCTGTGCTCATCTCTGCTTGGACACGTCGCTGATGCATTGCCTCTTTAAGAAAAACGGGGCGAAGCGAGCGGCACACTGCCTTAATAGACCGCATTGCATCTTTCAATCTGTTTACCCTCGTCATCGTAATGAGACTGGAAATCATCAAATGATGTTCCATATGATTCACCGAGGATGACTGGCTTCAGATCCGTTTGCATAAAAACAATTAAAAACAAGAAAGAAGAACAGCCACAGACCAGGAGGAATACAGGTTTCAAAATGCGGACTCTCACGGCTAAGGTAAGCACAGGTAGATGCCTGACGAAAAGCAATCAATGGAGCGTCAGCGATGCATCACTGCCTCTCCTTGCTGATACTTACATGCCCTTTGGGCAACGTACAAAAAGCACCACTAGATTTTTTTTTTTTTGTATGCACACAGCATCCATGCCTGTGTGCGTGCGTGTGTATAAAGCACAAGCCCTATCCAGCGAGGGATTAATCCAATCCATTATCTGGCAGGGCTCAGGGCAGCCCAATCGATGGCGCTCTCAGTGGCTGCTGATGAACTTCCCTATGTGACAAGGTGTATCACTCAAAGCTGTCACAGGGCAACTCTGCGCACTGCATTCCGAACCACTGCGGACAACAACAACAACCAAAAAAACGTCGAAGGCCCAAATGTTTATAATAGTGGCCGGCCATGCAGCGAATACAAACGAACACGACAGTGCTTATATTGACCTGTTGTGTTAACTAATATTCGCCTACACACACGCACACACACGCACCCACACACACACCACAAATACAAACAGGATTAAAGCAGAGTAGAAAAAAAAATCCCATTCCATTTGCTTTTTATTGTCACGTGCCATTTTAAGCCACCAGTCTCAAAACAAAAGGTGTTAAAAGTGCATTTGAAGCAACATGTCAGCCGTAACACAACTGCTATTTATTATCGACCATTAAAATGGGTGATCTTGTGTTGCCATGGCAACAACAGAGCTGCTCTTTACCTCATTAAAGCCCACTTCACCCCAAACATCTGTTCTTTTAAAGGTCAATCAGTTTTTGTAATTTTATTTTTTTTCTTATCATTATTACTATTATTATTATTGGAAAATCTACATTGTTCCCTGACTTATGTGCTTAACTTGTTAAGATCATAGTTCATTTCAACTGAACATTAAATTAATATTATTAATTAATATTAGCATTTGTGTGTTGGATATGTAACTTTAAGGGGCGTTGCCTAATGATTGACACGAGGGGCTGGCGTCTCATTGGGCATCTAGATGTGAGTTGTAGCCTACAACGGCTCTTTGCGAGCTTGTGTATCTGTGTGTTTGACCGTTTATCCTGTTCAATAACTGGCGACTGTGGCTCTCCTTGCCCACAAGTGAGGGCATTGATTGCACTCTTATTTTTTCTGTTCGCTAAGCTGGTAAGTTGGCGCACTCCTGAATCAGGTCTCACTGTATTATATTTAACTGCAACAAAAATCCATCACTGCGCGTCATGGCAATCCAAGATGCCCTTTAGCGACACCACTACTTGAAGAGGTACAGTTGAATAAGCTAAAAAGTGTCACACAGCACACTCAATTAAACAACTTAATTGTTTGACATCACCCTGTATATGATCGCTTGATGTGAAATTAGGAATGCTGCGTCGATTCAAGCGTGAACTGTCATTACATGGAATGAGGACAACGCTGAGGGTGGCTTTGAAACCCTTCGAGCTGAAGAAGTGAGCGGGATGATGGCGGCGGAGGTGGCGAAGGGGATCAAAATGGCAGGACGGTTATGAGATGTCTTTTCAAAACGTTGCTGTTTTGGCCACGGCGCCAGTCAATCACGATTAAAATGGCGGGGGAGAGACAGGAGCGGCGGCGCAGAAAGAGCACCAGTGATAATTACAATGCAAGGGACAAGATAATGGGAAGGCGCCACGCTCGTCCAATTGCTTAGTGCATGGCGGCCCCCACCGCCCCCCCCCCAACACACACACACACACACACACGCTGTCGCTGCTGCCGCCTCTGACAACCGGCAATCACAGCTCATATCGGCGGGATCCAAAATGAATTAATGTGACGAACGCACTCGCTAGGTTGCTCCGTCGCTCTGAGAGGGTCAAAGAAGATTCACTTGTACTTTGTCAACAGCAATATAAACACACCAGACGTGAACAACAAGACAAATATCTCATTTGACAACAAACTGTAGTAACATTTCTAGTCTGTCTTTAATGGAGAATACCAACCGCACCTCTTTAACCTGCCAGTTATGCTGCAGGTCAATTAACCCAGTTTAAACTTTAAAACGTACATGTGCATCTTAATCAATGAGCATATGGTACAAGAGTACATTTGTTATATTATTCTACATTCTGGCTGGGAGGATACTCTTTTGTCCCAATCGGATACAGATCCCAATACTTGGCTTGCGATCTGATACGTATTGTGATACTTAAATACAGAGATGGCCATTCCGTCCCAGGGACAGAACGGTCGGTCCATCGGTCCATTTTGTGGACGGTCGGACGGAGGACGAGAACTCTTTTAAAAAGACACGCATTACGGTGCCTCCGAGAGCCTACCAACAGTTTCTTTAGCAGAGGTGCAAGAAAAATGCCATCACAAACTACTTCTAGTATTGACTCAAGTCATGAAGTAAATCGCCACCAAGTTTCAAGCGAATCAAGTTACTTGAATCAGACTACAAGACGTACATTATCTCTACAAAGTAAATGAACAGTTATATCTCCAATAAAGAAAAAACACCTTCCATCATTCGTCAGTCCGTCATTTTTCTTTTTTTTTTTAAGTTGCCCCGTCATTCGTCAAGCGTCAGCAAAATGGGCATGTGTCAGTGACCGATTGACTGACCGTTCCGTCAGTGTGACAGAATGCCCACCTCTGCTTTCTCTCTTGCTTTCCTTCCCGAAAAAGCAAAATGTGTTAAAGTGCAGAATTCAAAGTCAAACTATTAGCAAGATGACTTGTCAAGTCATGCGGTTCATGTAGAGTCGTGTAAATGCCATGTCCCAAGTCAAGTCATTCTCAAGTTTTTCGCAATCAGGTCACAAGCCCTAAAAATAGCAACTCGAGTCGACTCGAGTCAAGACATATGAGTCCAGTCACCCATCTCTGATAATTACTATTTTTGAATATCTGTTGTTGCTGAAAAAATTCTGCTCCACACTTCAGCCCATTTATCAGTAATATAATGAAAATGAGTGGGATGAATATTTACTTTGCAAGTAAATTTACAGTGTGTGCCCCTAAATCTTACTTGCGGCTCTAAAATTTCAGGTTTGGAGCCACTGTGCTCCTAGTTCAAAAAAAAAAAAAGATAGTCGGGGAGCACTGCAGTGACTGCAATCCTTGTCCACCGATATCTCATGTCATCAAGCACTAAAACAGACAGTGTAATGACTCCATCTACTGGCCCTAAAAATAATTACTCTTTGTGACATTTTGAAAGCCCACAGACTTTTTTTTTTTTTTGCAAGGACCAACAATCATTACAACATGAGGTGACTCTAGTATGCAAACAGCCAACAACATGCCCCTATTGTGCACATAATAATTGTCGTGAAGGGCTTGTGGCCAATGCTAGCAGCCTATTGTGGCCAACTGACGCGACCATATGGACAGTTATGACTGCAGGATATGCGCACGGTAAATGTACTTACTTTTCATGCAACCAGTGCTGACAAGAACATCAATGAGGCAAATAATAAGGAGGCAACTAAGCTAAGAAAACAGGCAAACCGTGATTGGTCGTTACATGAGCCCTGAGCCGTTGTGATGTCATTTTCAGTCGACAAAAGTGGCAAAATGGCTGCCCCCAGAGATGGCTAAAAACGTGTGGATATACTCTTATTCCACAAATGCAATATTTATCAGAATGCCTTTTTTCAAATAGTGGGCTTGCATAGAACATCTTCTTGAAAAAAATAGGCTTGGCTTGACTTCCACTTTAAGTATTTTTTTCATCTTCTTTTAGTTATTTCAGAAGCCTACTCTTATTTCTGTACTTTACTTTACTATGTATTTTCCTTTTTATAAGTTTAAATGTTGTCAATGTATGTTTTTTCAGTAATTTTTGTAAGCTATTTTTGTTTTCTCTGAGTTGCAACCAAATGTCATTAACTTGTTTGTAAATGCTTATAGGTGTTGTTTCTTTACTTGTGTGAAGCACATTGAGTTGCCTTGTGTATGAAATACAAAAGAATACAATACAATACAACTTAATAAGATAAGAATGCCTTTATTGATCCCACAGTGGTTATATAGATGTACTGTATAAATAAAGCTGCCTTGCCGACAAAATGTGAATTTGTTTCAAAATGTTTATGGATCCTTGCACAATACTGGCGAGTGGGGACAAATGTGGATCTTTTTTTTGGGGGGGGGGGGGGGGGGGGGCGAATTTAGCTTATTAATGACGGGATTTATGGTAAACTGGTCTGTATTGATCCATGAATATTTGTGTTGCGTCAAAGAACCTAGCACCACTAAGAATTGAGGTCCCCTATTTACAGAGTAAATACACCAGAACACTCGTCCATGTGCTACTTATTTAAAATCAATAACATACAGTATGTTTTCGCATGATTGAGTACCTGTGCACACTTTGCTTGAGCGCTTGGCGGCGGTCCCGGAGGCTCCCATCGCTCATCTTCAGCAAGGAAAGCCACCTTGGTAATCAAGCGCATCATAAACAACTTCATTTTCATTAAGCCTCCTTTTTATGCTGTATTTCACCGAAGGATGCAGTAACTACTGACATATAATACACTTACTGCACATGATGTTGCGTTCAAATAAAATACTATTTTATGTGTTTTTACTAATAATTAATGGTTTTACTCAGCACCAACAAAATTGTCCGTTTCTTCACCTCCAGCAGATGGTGCTGTAGTGAAATAAAGCTTTTAACTCTCCTGTTGTGTTTTGATTCAAACTCAAAGTTCGTTTTTAAATGTAAAAAAAAAAGAATGACAAAAATAATAACCTCATTCTATTTTGGTTACATTGCATATCAAACATAGTGACCTGGCAAAAAGATAAAGTCTAAAATATACTCTACTCGTTCTTTTCTTTTCTTTTCTTTTCACACGTACCTATGTACGTGTCTCAAACACTTTATTTCCCCACAACAAAAACAAAGCATGGCTAAGTGTTTCACCTCCAATTTCAATTATATTTCAGAGCCTATTGGTGGAGGCTTTTATCAAATATATAAAACTATAAAATGTTTTTAAAAAATCACCCTTTTAAAAACGAAAAATTAAATAAACATGTTTGCCGTACCAAACAAACATAACGGGATTCAAGACGGTTTTTTTTGTTTTGTTTTTTTACGGAAGGCTCCTTCCTTTCTTTGCCATTTTAAATACACAAACTGACCTACAAATCTGCCCAGCAACAAGCATTTGTTCTAAATACACTGCTAGCCTAACCACCAGTTCACATTAGAAAGTTACCTAAAGAAGTTGTTGTTATCCTTTCGGCTTTTCCCCTCAGGGGTCGCCGCAGCGAATCGAGTGCACACACGATTCGCATCATTGATTTGGCAACATACCGCTCCAAAAAAATCCTCTACTTAAGAAATCGACAGAAAAAAAAAAAAAAAAAACATTAAAGCTCCTGACAGTGTTTTTATCATGTTGGCCATTATTTGTTTTTACATTCTGAGTAAAAATGTCACTAATCACTCTCCTCCTGGCTTTCAATCGATTGAGAAAGGTGATTAAAACTGGGTATAAATTTCTCTTAAATGAGCCACACAATCAGGCGATATTTCATAAAAGTACAAATTGGGAGTGAAATTACACATACAGAGTGAGAAAACGGTTAGAAAAACATGACAAAAGAGGTCTTTTGAGATTTACCACTCACCTCGTCCAAATCAGAATGGCGGCAGAAGACCGCCATTTTCCTCTTCAAAGCACCCCTAAAAGATAAGGCTCCTTAAAGTCAAACTTAATCCTATAAATGGGCTGAACTGGATGTTGTAAACGAAAAGCAATCAAAGTTTATTGTATGGACAAATGCCCAAATTCATGGTTTTATTTATGTCGTTTAACTCTAATTGTTTCCAATGAGTGCAGAAACAAAGGCATTAAAAAAAAATACTTCCGTGTTTTTGTTGTTGTTTTGTTTTCAATAATCGCTATGTATTCATTCTTACCTTATATTCTGCCACCAATACTGTTGTAAGGTGTATTGCAATTAGGGTCAGACGTTAAATTCCCAGAAGTGCCACTCCGTAAAAGCAGATGGTTGGACCCATGTACCGGCAAGTTGTGTTTAACTGATTTGGGAAATTCCGGCACGAATTAGGTCAAGTGAACGGGAAATAGTTGGGCAGTATGTTTCTCTTATTGAGTTCCTACTTCTGCTTTTTTTAAAGGATATTTAACTCGAGTAACTCGCTTTGAATTAACATCAATATTGTGCGACAATTCAACAAATATAAATCAAACACTAAACTTTCAAAGATCTGCGTGTAAGTGCATGCACATAACAGCAGATGGCAGCAAAACGTTATGAACATTTTAAGAGAATGTGTGACAACTTTTTCATATTAAAAAAACCCAGCAGCCAACAAAGAGAGGCAAGGTTAATTAAAACTGTTTATTTTACTCAACAAGTGGTGATCAATAGAAATAAAATAAAACCTCTGGAATCCCCCCCCCCCAAAAAAAATTACAAATTACATCTGATTTAAACCTTGCTTTGGCACTAAAAAAATACAAAAAGGCACTGTGTCACTTATTAAACATTGAACGATGAACAAATACTACATATATTTAGAGCATTTGTTTAAGACTACACCTACCCAAAACAAAATGCTTGTGTGTTTTCTTACAAAAAAAGGATGTTTGTACAGTTAGGAGTGTCATCCAGTGTTAAGACTTCTGTGTGCCACATACTTGATGCAAAGAAAAATTAATTACCCATCACCTAAGGAGGGTCAATCTACCCGGCCTTTATTATTAACACAAAAGAGAGGAGGAGGAAGACATTCGCACTGGATTTCACCTCGGCCCGTTTTGGCTCCTGCCCCTAAAATAGGGAAACCCTGCTCTCGAGTGCTGCAGTACGCACATAACCTTTGTGGGTGTACCCATTTATACAGATCCCTAGGATCCATTAATGTACCAGGAAGTACAAACCTGCTCAGTAGTTGGTACAGTCTTTACTTGATAACCCGAAAACAGGACAGTTACTTTTTCTGTACCTTTCTGGTTGTGCAAATTCAATTTTCATTCAATCTTGTTCTGAGGAGCAATCTGCTTGGCTACCACATTCTTGCTCAAGACATTCAAACAGTTGAACAGTCATAATGCATAGTGATTTTTTGGGGGGGGTAGTGTGGTTATCCTGTCACAGGCTTCAGCTCCATCTACAGGAACCCGTGCTCATCAAGTCCTTTTGGGGTCACCGGGTTCCACTTTGCAATGTTCTTGTTGGAAGCCGAATAGCCTGCAAAAAAAAAAGTAAGAAGTAAAGGCCAACGTTCAGGCGATCCCAAAAGTGCACGTTTTGAGCTACCTGGTTGTGGTCGGTTAGCAGGGAGTTCTGATGGCTCAGCATTTGACACAGCAAGTCCTTTCGCGTCCACATCGCTCTCCCCTGAAGACGTGTGCTCCTCCGCTCTCATGTACAAGGCGGGCCTCTTGTGGTATTTGGCCCTATAGGTGTCCGTCATGCAGTTATCCACAGAGAAGTAAGTCGTGGGCAGAACCACATCTGGGGAGTCGGCGCCTTCTCTGCCAGGGACTCTCTCTTCGCTCTCGCTGGCCGACAGGTCGTTGCGGTCTTGGTCCGAGGATTTGTTGGAGCTGGCGTCGGAAGAGAGCCTGCGCTCGGCGGGCGTCTCGATCCATCGGATCAGGGTGTTGTGCGAGAGTGAAGGCGTGGTGCTTTTAGGCCAGCGGGGCGGTATTTCTGGAGGTTCCGACGGGTCGGTGTGATCCCCTCCAAAGTGTTTCGGGGGTAGCGGAGGCGGGGAGTTGTGCGGGAGGGCATCATTGTGGGGTCTGGCGAGGTCATCTGAGCTGATCCACTCAGAACTATTCATCTTCGCCAAGTCAGGCGGAACCGGGCTCACTGGACTATCAGCGTTTTCTTCTTTGTCGCTGTCCAGGCCGTTGTTTTCTAAGACTCCAGGAGTGTGTCGGAAGGCTCTTTTTCTATTACAAAAACAAAATAAGCATTCTGTTGACGCCTCTGCAGATTTACAGGAATGCATCAAAATTAATTTACCTCTGTAAAGGTTTGTTTGAGTCACGCAGGTCCGGAGACTTTTTCCCTTGTTCACCTGGACAAGAACAACAAAAACTCCCAGATGTTAATTCCAGCACATGGCGGGAAATAAAGCAAGCAGACATCTGTCAGAGCTTTAACTTCGGAAAGGGACTATGAGATGATGTTTTAGACGTGTTATCTAACAGGGGTCACCACGAGGCTCTGTGCTCGGAGCGGAAGTATCCGAGTGGCTTGTCTGGCACTGCAGCCTTGTGGAGGAGTGACTCTGGGGGGGTTGGGGTGGGTGGCGTTGACTCAGGCCGTGTGGTCCAGTCAATGAGAACTGATCCACCGAGGGGCTCTGGCGTCTTACCCAGACCCATCAGATTTACAAGTTGGAGCAAGTAATGAAAAGAGATTTGGGGGCTCATACATATACCGCGTAATCAATTCATGAATGCATCAGGAGTTGGCTTACACCCTTTTACCTTGGCCCCGACTAAATAGTCTGAAGTCTGCATTTTTATTTGAGGTGACCATTTAGGGTCCAATTTTTTTTCTACTCGACATGATTGCTGGCTAAGGCCGCTGCACTTCAGTTTGCAGCGAGAGGTCATCGTGTGTCAAGGGATATGATTTAATTTCACTTGATTAGTCTGAAAATGTGTTTGTCTTTTTGTTCATCTATCTATGGCAGCAACCTATGGTAAAAGGCAAAAAATGTCATATTTACTACATGGTAGAAGACACAATTAACCTGTGCGTCCACCTGTTGCCATTCATAAAAGACAGTTTTGCGTTCAACAGGCCCAAATTTCAGAGACTAAATTAATTTGAGAGTAATTTGAGACAAAATCATCACTTTATCAGTATAAATACTTTTTGTGACATTTTTCAAATTTAAAATAAAGTATGTGCCTTGAATAAAAAAGGCAGGGAAACAGTACTATATGAATGAATAAAGCTTTTTTTTTTATTTTATTTTATTTTTTTTTTAAATAACTCCACTCCTGATACTCCCAATTTCCTTCATATAAACCCCATTCTGATGCACCCAAATGCCGAAGTTGGATTAATTCGGTATGTAAGAACATGACTGGCCACTGTAGAGTCCTGACCTCACAGTTTTGGTCTCATCATCACCCCTGCGTGGTGGCTGTCTCACCTAGCTAATTTGGAAAAGGTGAGCGCGATCTGCAACAGCAGCTGACGAAACGGACGAAATGAAGGGAGAGAGTGGCCATCTGCGATGCGTCAGCACACTCCATCACTCTCTCAAAGCATTAAGAGGCTAAATCCTTTGTGCTGGCATGCAATTACACTGGGGTCAGAAGACCCCCCCCCCCCCCTCCCATCCACTCCATCCACAACGCTATTGCGTTTTTAAGCTGCCAAGTCCATGAGGCAATTCACAATTTGAGACTGTTGATCTGTGATTCTTCCAAATAAAAAGATGCCGAGACACCTCTTTGCTAGAATGGCATAAAAAATAAAAATATAAACAGGGGTGCACATTTCTAGAGCCACTGTTTTACGTTAAAATGTCTGCCCAAGTGAGCGGCAACAATAATTCAAGCTCGGCCTCGGCTTGCGAACTCAAGGACAGACAATTTATGCAAACAGTGAGGCGAGGGAATCCATTAGATCAGCCCGTGGCTTCACACTCATTCCAACAATATTTGTGTCACGCATGAGGGCTGGTGGGTCGCATGGTCAAGTGCAAACAGGAGTGCTAATGGCCTCTTCGGTGCGTTCCTATGAGGTGTTGCTGGAGCGGCCAAGGATGATTTAGCAGCATCGGTGGCATCAAGAGTCCACACACCTCTCGGTGGCAGAGATGGCCCATTTACACCGGGTGTCCGTCGCGCCATCTCTGGGACTACAGTCGCCATTTTTTTTCCTCTCACCCCCTTTTCGCAAGGCGGATGGGCACCAGATTGAATGCTGGCCAAACTGACTTCGGCCATATTAAAACGCAAGCTTGTTAATGTAGTGCGCATGAGAAGTGGGCAAATGCATTCAGTTGAAATTTTCCACAAATGGAAAGTGGCTGGGGGAGATTTATTTGCTCGGGTGTAAAGGGGACGAGGCCACCATATGGAACAATCCATCCATCCATTTTCTATACTGCTTATCATCCCTAAGGTCACAAGTGAGCTCCAGCCTATCCCGGTTGACTTTAGGCAGGATACAGTGTATACCCTGGATTGATCGGCTGTCAATAACAGGGCAGAAAGTCATCTGTGCACTCATCACAGCAGTCTGTGAATTTAGGGAATTACAGCTTCAACCCTTTTTTTTTACCTGATGGGAACAAGGAGCAGTTGACTTGAATACATTATTCTGCCACAGGCTGTTAGGGCGATGGACACGCACGTCTAGTACTTTCCCAAACAAGTTAAACAAGTTTCAAGAGGGTAGGTACAAGCTTCTTGGCTCACTACTTTCTATTGAGTCCACCCTGAATTCAAAACAAAACAAGGCTATGATTAGTACGCCAAATCTAATAGTCAAAAATACAACTTTAGAGGGGGGGGGGAAAAAAAAAACGGAAATTACTTTTTATCCTCATCCTACACTGATGAAAACATTCTTGGCAGAGGTAACGCTGTTGTTTTTGTGCTTCATTTTGAAACTCCCCATGACCTGGCAATAAACATGCCTGCCGTTTGTTGGCTTCCCGTCTGAATACCACCTTCTGACAGGCCCGGCCGTGGCGTTTTCTGCCCGGCTGAGCACAGCTGGGTGGCCCTTACAAGCTCACTCATCATCATCATCATCACCATCATCACCAACCGCTTCTTATTCAAGATTAAGTCAGCGTTCCTGTTGAGGGAATTACTGTTTTTACATCAGTAAGCTCAAAAGTTGCTTTGTTCAGGAAGGCTGTTTAAATTTACTTGCTGTGTCAAATTTAATTTAGTTTTTCTTTTGAAAAATGTCGGAGTCTTATTTCTCATTCAATCAGGCAGTGAATTTCCTTATGATAACTGGAAGGACAATAAATCCAATCAGTTTCTCTCATTATAGCATAAGACTTTCAGGGCAAAGAATAAAAAAAAATTTTAAAAATCATTGAATCAATCATTGTCATCGTATTGTTGGGAAAATACATTGGAAATATTGTCAAGGTTTTTTTTTTTATGATAGTGACTTACCCGTAGAAAAGGTAGCTGGCAATATGTCATCATCACTTCCCTTTGGAGGGAATATTTCCCTAAAAAAAACAAAGTGATTACAATTAATTGTGCATGCTGATTTTCAGAGGTGGTTATTTTACTAAAATTTGACGATAAGTAATTCGTTCTCCGTCAGCAGCCTGGGTACCCGTCCGTCATCCGTCAATCCGTCTATTTTTCAAGCAGGACCAAACTGTAATTGTCTTTCAGTCTGCCATGTTATTTTAACCGCGCTTCCGACAGTAAACATCAAAGAGGTCCACCAGTCCGTCTATCATCAATCCGGGAAAAAAAAAAAAAAAAAAGGTCCAACAGATGAAAAATCCATCCATCCACTATCTGAACCGATTTGATTAAAATTGTAAACTTTTGCTTACTTTAACCAGAATCCCGTGTCACATTGTTGCCAAAGATACAATCCTGGTGGATTAAAATGCTTCTAGTGCTCGCAAACCGAAATAAAGCATAAATTACAATAGATTAATGTTTTTTTCCCTCTGAAGTCATCTTCTTCTGCCTTTTAGCAGTTGTTAAACAACTCTTGGTGCATTACTGCCACTTGGTGAAATGGAGTGTGGGCCTGAATAATACCGTTTCACAACCTCCTAACCCCACTCTTTACAAAACTAAAAGCATAAATGTAAAACTCACAAGAACTTCTCTGTAAATCTTTCTGTATTTCAATGTACTGGTACCATATTTCTTCTAAGATAAGCGGCTTGGATAATGGGGGGTCAACCTGAGAAACAAATGATTCTCTTTGGTGCATACCGCCACCTGCTGTACATATAGAGTCAATGCTGTCTGGGTCACGTTTCCGTCTCTCTTCAGCAAAACGGGCATGCGCCAATAATGGACTGTGAGGTCCCTTTGGACTTGACCAGGTTAGTTATGATTACACAGATGGATGAAAATCCACTTCGGTCTATGCTTAGTCCGTCTATTTTTTAAAGTTTCCCGTCTATCGTCAGCAAAACAGGCATCCGTCATAGACGGACCGGTCCGTAGGTCAGACGGAATGCCCACCTCTGCTGATTTTAATGTTACATAAGACAATTTAAAATGTTTCCACATGTCTTTGAAATATACCTGTGATGTTATGCTTTGCATGACTTTGCGTTAGCATGACAACACCAACAATTCAGCTCTGCGTAACTTCTGGTTTTGACATGAAAGTGGTACACATGCCAACGGTGGAATGAATGCATTTATTTACCGGGTCAGCTGCAGCTCAGGTATGGGCCGTAGTTCTTTGGGGGGAAAGTTCTCCACAACAGGTGAGTCCAGATTTGCGGAGCTATTGCTAATTCTGTCACTGCTTTCGTACCCAGATTCCGTTCGCTGGATCTTCCAGTTGTCGTTGCAGACTTTAAGCGTCGCCGTGCCTTTCGACCTGTCCTTGTCACCGTAGCCGCCCTGGCCTAGCGAATCCAGAGAACTGCGACTGCTGCCGTTTTCGTGTCTTTGGTCGTCCTCATAAATGGTCACAAGGCTTTTGGGCTTGCGCTCCTCCCGGCCTCCCGACATCACCTCCCACGTTGGTGTCTTGCTGCTAGGCCATCGTTGCGGGCTTAGCTGCTGCCGCTCTGGACTGGCCGCGTCGTCATTGCCGCTTAGGACACTGTCCACATTAAGCACCTCCCGTAAGGGTTTCCAGGGTCTGGATCTGCCGCGACCATTCCCTGCACTACCGGGACGCCCGCGAGAGTCCTGGCTGCTGTCAGTGTCGTAGCCGTTGGTGTCCGGTTTCCTGCTGTAGTGAGCACTTCTCTCGCTGGGCGCACTGGGTAATACTTGAACCCTCGAGTTGGAGCGAATGGGCTCATGAGAAGGCCTGATGCTAAGTTGGGGTGGGCGATCATTCCGTGTGGGACCTTTTCCCTGGCTGCTGTACAGACGATTCCCCGTGTGTTGCTTGAAACCATTTGCCGGGGGGGAGATAGAGCGGGAGTGGACGTGGTCTTGACCCAGATCTGTGCAGGAATAAAAATGCATATTGTCAAAGTTGAAGCAGCAGTCCAGACCTGCTACTTTTAGAGCTTGTGCAGGTGTGCACCATGTTCAGTCTACAGCGGCCAGAGGATATCAAGTTATTACGCACGCGATGTTCTGACAAAGAACATAGCAGGTAGTCGAGAAAAAAGAGGAAGGGCAAAAAAAGGACACAATAAGGTGTTAATTACAGCCTACGGGAGTCCAATTCCCTGTTTTTTTCCGAGACACAATTGAACCTCAATAGATGGTCTGTTCCCAGGACACAAAATCATCACTGTGGCCACCTTTCAAGCAATATGGCATGTGATATACACCAGAACACTAAAATATTACAAAAAAGAACATGTACATGCTGTGCGTTTTGTTTGTCGGCTGTGAAGAGGGGAATCAGAGAATTCTAACTCAGAGAGAGCGGGATGAAAGAAAGCTCAGACGGACGTCAGCAGTTAATCCCCTTTCTGACACGTCGCTCCCTAACCGGCGCTTACATAAGGCCCGCTGAATGGGCGACAAGGGTCGCTCTCGTGTGTCAGAAAAGCCTGGGAATTCTCCCCGTGCGTGTTTTATGCGCGCCGTCACATGTACAGGCTATTCATGAGTGTCTGTGACCAACCTCTGTAGCGTGATTCCAGCCGGCGCTGACCACTTCGATCAGAGTCTCTTCCGACCGGATGCGCCTCTCCGCTGGCTCGCTGCGCGACTTCCCTGAAGATCTCTCGGAATTGATGTTTGGGATCGCTGGCGCCTATTTTCACTATTAAACACAAAACATACAAGAGAAAGTCATGCATTTACAAAAGAATTGAGGGTGTTCTGTGGTTTGAACATGCAATTGTTAGGGCCGGAATAGGCATCTGGGTAGAAAGGGGTACTGCAAGTCACAGCGTTGGAAAACAAGATGACGCATAAGGCATTGTTATCCACGTACAGTATTAGTTGTTAGCTTTTATTTTGACGGTGACCCTCGTGACGCATTGATAGCATATTAGCCTATGAACAACCCTTGAGGCTTCTAGCTTGACCAAGCTGGCTGGGAGAAACAGACAGTGGTCAATGGCCGCACCAACTTGCTAAGTCAATTGTGTTAAATATGGATTTTGTGTATTTTTTTTAATTTTTTTTTTATAAAAGAGTAAATCGTATTGTTTTAATAAACTGCTATTTGTGTAGCCCAGGTATATGTTGGTGTAAGAAATAGAAACTCGGCATAGCTACTCATATTAAAGATAAACCACCATTTCATCGACATGTCTACAGTGTCCCCATTTTTTCTCTCTACAATATCAAAGTGTGCCGACATTATGGGCACAAACCACTATTACTTGTTTGTAGGACTGCCAAATTATTACAAGGGGAAATTCCCCTTTTCCCTCCGCTGTGCAGGAATTAAGATTGTTGCTAACACGAGGACCACCGTTGGCAATGAAGAAATTCTTTTCTTTTTTTTTGTTTTTAAATAAATGCTAAAATGATCAAAGAAGTCCCCGAATACAGTCACAATATCTTTAATTTGGCAACAAACACTACTTTTGTTTGGTTACCCTCCTGGCACGCGGGTACATGAAAATAAAAGCAATGCATACTTGACGTTGTATTTTGACTTCATTAAGGCTGCAAAGACTTGGGACGGTCTGGATGGTTTGCTCAGATGTGTTTTAAGTTTTTAAGGTCATCCATGAGGTCAGTGAGACGCCACACCAAAAAATTGTGTGCACCCCTGGTTATTGATTATTACTCCACTTTTGGCCCTTTGCTTCAAGTTAATGAAATCATGAAAGCCCTACACACGATTCCCCTTTTCCTCAATTTAACATTGTTCCTTTTATGTAAATTACCTTTCCGCAGGTTCCAACTGTGCAAATTCGTGTGGACGTACAGTGACTGTAATTCAAATATCTTATAGTGTACCTGGCCCACGTCCTCCACTTGTATGGGCACTGCCACGGCTAAAGGTGGAAGGGGGCTTCTGATTTAAGGAGCGTGGAAAACCCAGCAGAGCGTTCAGATTCTCCTTAGTCAGTTCCAGTTTCTTGGGGGACGGAAGTGGTGATGTCACGCCTGAACCAGAAACAGGAAAAGATCCAGTTTATATACAGCGCAAGCGGTGATGAAAACACATTGTTGCACACGTGAGACCATGACGAGTCGGTTCCGTCACACTCCCCCATCAGGCCGGCTGCCACCCGGCTTGGACCTGGGCTACGGCCAGCATGGAGGGTTTTGAGGAGGATATTTAAACGGGGATAAAACCTCCCCAAGCACACAAATCCTGGGGTGTATAATCCAGGAGCGAGTTTTCTCTCTCTCTCTCTCTCTCTCTCTCTCTCTCGCTCAGTGATTGCACGAGCTGCTTAACATGAATGCAAAATAGTATTTTTGAGCTTCATAATATCCACCATTCCATCTCTTATACTGCCACGACTTGCCTTCTTCATTCTCAAGGTTCTTGTAGTGTGTTTGGCTCCGGTTCTGCGGCGATGCATCCTCTGCCGTAATGGCGCTGCCATTTGGGTTGGCGTAAAACAGCAGAAGAGGCTGGAAGTGACCTTTAATACATTTGCTGACCACATCTTTCCACCTGGAGCCAACCTAAAGTAAGAACGGGAGGAGAAAGGACAGCGTGTGACCATTGAAACAAAGCACAAGAACTCCTTTCAGCCTCGCATTAAAATGAAACCTGTGAGCAGCAGCAGATGTTGGAACAGAAGCCAAACCTTAACTGAAAACAAAATGAGGGTGAACTGCACCTCGCAGTCCAATTGGCGAGCGCGTGGAACAATCACATTAGCGCTGCTTCGTCAGGTGCCCCCGCAGAGATGCCACAAAGGCAAGCTGTGGGCTAACAGATGCTCGTGTGCTTCTTAATTAAGCAAATGAAGATTACAGCGGAGGGATGAGCGAGGGCAGGAACGACGGAAGATCAAATAGAAATATAGAAAATGCAAAGGAAGGAAGTCTCAGTCGAAATGTAAACAGACATGGAGAAAAATGTTTGCGCTTTCCCGCTTAAGAAGACAAATCCACAATCATCAATGATATAACTTGATAAAGAAATCCAGATATGAACTGCGCTTCTCCGTCTGATTTAGGGTGGGTGAGTGATGGCAAGCTGGCAGCTTGGTGGATGGTGGAGGAGGGGGGAAGGGGGTGCGGTTAGCAGTTACCCACACCGCACAAAGCTGCTGACGGACTGACACTGAGCCAGCCAGCCAGCCGCTGCACCACCGTCTTACTTGGGACTGTGCAGCGAGGACGTGAGACGAAAAGTCCAATCGATCCTTTTTTTTTCCTATTGGTGTTGTTTAGTCGACAGGCATGCGGCAAGTCGGCATTGTGACCAGGCCGAAGAACGGCGGCGACAGATTGGGGCAAAAAGCGGCAGATTGGTTGACACTTCAGTGCTACGAGGCAGTTCAGTGCAGAGAGTGATCGATGTGCAACTTATCGAGCGAAGACATGAGTGTGATGGAGACGAAAGGCGGAGGCGTCGCATATCCTGCTGCTGTTTTGCTCAAGGGGTTAGCAGTGATGCTAAAGAGGAAACGTGTACTAGCCATGGAAATTGCAGACAGGGAAGTGTCTCTGTGAGCAGTACAATGAACAAAGCTATGTGGTAAAACAACTTAAAAATGAATTTATTTGACAGAGCAGATCCTAAGGCAACTTTTTAAATAGCATGAGTCTTCTAAAAATGAAAATAAAAAAGACAAGGGACTCTCACTCCATGTTAGTCGAGCAGGTTCAAAGGTTGAGTGGTTTTACTTTATTTGAGCAGTTATTCTAAACTATTTCATTACATACAACTTTAATAACGGTTAGGAATCGGTAATTGCCTTTACACATTATACATACATGTTTTTTGCTTGAATGAGAACCACTTGGAAGTCAAGCGGCGTCACAGAATGTGTTCATCTTTGGAGGCTCTGCTGTATCTAGGCGCCGATCCAAATTAGGATTGTGCGGACTTGGCAGCAGCCTGAGCTCTGCGCAATGCCACTCCAAGTGGACATAAAACGGCGGGCTACCATTTATAGTATTTTACAGGGTTTTTGTTCCACAAGAAGGGCAAATAATACACACTTTTTGAACGTAGTTCTGGTTGGTAAATGTGCGCCCGAGTGCTTTAGTCACCTCTTTTACGGTGGCATCATCGAAGAAGACCCACTTGGAGGACTTGGTGTGGTAGGCGAAGGCACAATAGTGGCGGCTGGAGTAGCAGATCATCCCCACGAGCATTAGCTCCCCCTTTTTGGCGTGCTCATCGGTCACCCTGTAGAAAAGCTGCGCACATAAGAACAGCTGCTTTAAGTCACAACTGGAAAAATATCATCAAGTCAATTGGACGGCCTAAAAACAGCCTACAACGGGCGAACGACTGGTACCGGTCTGACGGCCATTTGGCACCGGGCCGCACAGAGGAAACAATTTTGTTGATAATGAGTCTGAAAGAAGTTTCTTTTTGAAAAGCAGGTATATTCGCCTGGGCCTCTGTGCACAAAGTCAACAATCATCTTGGTCACGTGATAACAACAAAAAATATAAGCCTAAAAGCTAGGAAAAAAAGTAAGTAAAAAAACGTATTTGCTGAGATTCTTCAGGATGAAAGGACAAAAGAAGAGCAGCCTCCGACTTCCAAGAAAAAGAAAGCTACATTCAGCAGACGCCATCAGCTGTCTTACTTATAATACGGATTTATCACGACAGGTAATTGTCATGCACCGAGTCCATTCTGCCTAATTCGATTGGTATGATTAAATTATTTGTTTTCATATCTTTCTATGCAGGTCCATCAAAATAGTGCCGGGCACCACTTGCCTAAACCGCTAAAAGAGACATTTCCAGAGGCGAACAGCATCAAAATCACAAAAATAGGTTTTGGCTATCCCTCATGTGCTTCCCGCTCAACCAGTTCTCACCCTTGAGAACAATAGATTGCCAACAATTGGAGCGGTGGTGGTGGTGGGCCTGCCTTTCACACCCAATAACGGCACATTAAACACTCTCAAATGAATTCAGGCTTTTGTGGTGAGAGATTGAGAAACATGTGAGAGGGAGGACCGTCAAATAAACACACTGAACACTTCAGTGCGGAAGTTATGTAACGTGTGAGGAGCCCACCCCAGTTTGATTTCCAGCAGCGCCGTACTACTCGCCAATGGCTCTCAAGCTCTTCTGGTGGGGAGGGGATTTGAACTTGTTGACACGAGCTTGTGAGGCCTTTTTGATCAGTGGGGCAGTGAGACCCCGGCAGGGCGCTGACTGCTTACGCAACAGCCGCAGCTGACAATAGACACGAGCCCCTTGCGGCTGCCGCGACAGCGGCGTGTGCGGCGTCATTGGCGCTCACCGCCGACAGGCTGAGGTGAGGCCCCAGCGAGCGGATCACGTCCTCGGTGAGGTCCGACTGGTCCGAATCCCACACGAAGCCGATGGTGACGATCTCCGGGGAGTTCATGAGTACGCGCCTGATCCGAATCCTCTGGCCACATTTGCTCTAGAGTGGAAAATGGGAGAAAACAAATCGAATTCTCAATCTTTACACACAGTTTCCAAGAGTGGCCAGTCGGTACAGCATACAACCGTTTCCCAAGCGTTATTGAGCACAAAATGTCACAGCACGTTACCAAAACAAATATTGTTAACTAGACTGCAAACTGAAAAAAAAACTATGCTCTCATGTCAATTTACTCGCAAATTCATATTCTCTGCAAAAAAAAATCAAGGCAAAGCTGATATACTGGCAGGAGGCCTGAACTTATTCTGCTGCATGAAGAGCAATAGGTAGATACACTACGGCTGCTCGATTATGAAAAAAAATATTAATCATGATTATTTCGGTGATATTTGAAATCACGATTATTCAAACGATCATTTATTTATTTGGTACAAAACAAGAAACTGTTTAAACGTTATAAAATATGAAGGCAAATAAATGTAAGTAAGTTCCTTTTGGACCAAACAAAATTAATGAAAAGTTATAAAATTTAAAAAGGGTGCATATGTATAAATTAAAGTATGATTTCCTTGTGTAAACAAACTGTGCGTTGGCTATAAATGAATATTAATAATCGTTTTTTACAATTATGCCAATTTTGTAATCGTGGAGCGTAATAATCGTAATTGCAATTGAATTTCGGTTAATTGCACAGCCCTAAGATATACACTGTTTAATTGTACATTCTGCCATCCGGGAGACCATTAAATAGTTATTCAAATTATTCTGCCTGTCACAATATGTAACTGGCACAAAGAATAATAAATCATCTTTGCACAAATTAAATGAAATTGCATAATTTCCCACGACACACCTGATGATCTCACGCCAATTTGAATTTCCCAAGACACACCTGATGATCTCAAACTAATTGCCATGGCACAGTGGTTGGAAATAACCGCTATGGAGGGTTAGCAAATTGCTCCGCTGCTGACCAAAGTGCGCAAGACAATGGAATATTTGCAGGGCTAGGTCACAAGCGGGGCGCCCATCTGCAAATAAGCCACTTACGGGACAGTTACGAAGGTCCCCCACGGTACACGCCGCTTGTAACAGTTCTCCAAAGGAATCGTCCTTGCGCTGAAACATCTGTTGGCTGACCAAGAGGAGGGCCAAACAGACAAGTGAGGCAAACGACAACGGTGACAAGCAGTTTGGGATTTCATGTTGCCGCTGCTTTACCAGAGTGCGGTGGTGGAGACATAATGCACCAGCTCTATAAACGGCAGCGGGTCAGAGGATGCCCCACAGCTACGGCACACGGACTGCAGACAGAGAGACAAAAAAAAAAAAAAAAAAGTCACCAAAAACGTGTGACATTGCCCTGTCAATTACATTCAACTCTATACCTACCCGATGCAGTGGTCGTAGTGTGCATGCCGGGCCGACACTGGCAGTGTCATTCTAATCCAAATTGCAGTGTAATAAAAGGCCAGTAATTGGAATTGAGCAAGCAACATTTTTTCTTTTCCCCCCCATGCAAATATTTTACATACAGTCTAAGAAATGTGGGTTTTGTTTATTGCTTTAATGAGCTCATTAACTTAATATGCAACATTTATGAAAGTAAGTTAAAAATCATTAGAAGATGTCAATTATTTAAATAGAGAGGCGAAAAGAGAAATTTCAATATGAAATTAAAAAAAAGATTTATTCTTATCTCTGCTCCTTTTCATTCAAATTTTGTGTTTTCATATAAACAGGTCTGCTTTTTATGTAATTTAAAAAATGACTTATTTTGACACTTGTGTGACATGTATCTGTATAATAAATAACCTTTTTTTTTTTTTTTTCACACGACAGTTTTATTATTTCTCCTGTTTCATGGTAAGGTCGAACTGGTTTGGGAAAGTGAGTCAGCATCACGCAAGGCCCAGTGGTCTGTGTGTGTGTGTGTTTGTGTGTGTCCAGTTACACACACACCATCTGTGATTTACTGGCTTCTGCTGAAGCTGCATTGAAGAACCTGAGTACAATCAAATCTGCCTCATTCCACCGAGGCCGCCTGCTATCGGAACATGACGGATTGGACTCACACAGTCTCAGACGTTGATTCATGCGCGTGTGTTACCAGCACGGGTTCCGACATTAGCGCAACGACGTCCCACTCACCTGCTCGTAAAGCGACATGGCAAACTTCTGATGGGTGATGCAAGACTTTGAGGTGCACGCGTCGGTTTCCTCAGGCACGATATGCAAGTGGATCCTCTCCAGTATATTCTCCTGTCGCACAATGTTACATTAATCAACAACAACCACAAAAAGCCATGCAATGAGAGCCTGTCCTCTCACGTACGCAACGGTCTGCTTATTTCTCACTCTGGTGCAGCTGAGAACGGGAGAGAGCAAGCTCGATTTTAAGCACAAGGTTTCAAAGCGGGGAAGACTAGCGCCCAGTGACTCAGGTGTTCTCAGGTCTGCACGTGATAAAATATTCAAGACTGCATGGCAGGCCTTCAGACGGTACAGCATCACAGCCAGTGAATCTGAGAGTGAATGCTGAACTCTCCATTGGTGTGCAACTGCCGCCAAGAGCTCATGGGTGAGATGAGATGTGGGCAATTATGGTTGTCTCGAAAAGACAAGCAACTTCACCACATAGGCATTGGAAAAAAGCTAGCAGAACATAATGACCTTATTCTTCAGATATTTGATGCATTATTTATTTATTCTTTTTTTTTTTTCTTTTACGGCCGAAGCAATCGATTTCAAACTGGGTTATTTTGCGTCTGATGCAGCCGTGTCTCTCTGCCTCCTTCACTACTGACAATTAACTCATTCACTGCCATTGACGGATTTACTTGTCTTTTCACAGTCTAACCATTCAATACCAGAAATGTTTTTTTTTTTTTTTTTTTTTCAAATTTTTTCAAACGTTAGGGTAAAAGAGGGTCTGAAAATGTCTGGCAGTGAATGAGTTTGTCGGTATCGGCCCTGCAAAACAAACCAAAAAAAAAAAACATATTGGTCTATTTCTATCCAGTGTTGTTATGAAGAAATGTTTTTTAGATGGTTGAACATTAGCACCAGCGAGTCACATTGACCCTATCCATTTTGGGTGAAACAAAAAAATCAATGTCTAACTCAAAGCGACACCAGAGGGGCGAAAAAAAACCACGAAGAAAACTGTAGTTCCTGCAATTCAAATAGATGCCATTTGGCTCACGAGTTAAGCCCATTTAGCCAAAGCGGCAGCACCTACTTAGGAGCTAGGCACAATTTGCTTTGGTTCCTGCTGTTACGCTGCATTTCTCCATAATAGTCCTTTTTATTTTGTTTTAAAGTCCGCTGATAGTGTAGTGGTACACACGCCTGAGTTGTGTGCGGGCAGCGTGGGATCGATTCCCGCTCAGTGACAGTGTCTATGTGTGCCCTGCGACTGGCTGGCGACCAGTTCGGGGTGTAGTCTGCCTTCGCCCATTGACGGCTGGGATAGGCTCCAGCAACTCCCCGCGACCCTATATAGGATAAGCGGTTTGGAAGATGACATGACATGACATGACATTTTGTTTTAAATAAACGCATTCAGCGTAGCGCAAAAGTGATGCAATCCTCAGTATTTATAGAAGCTGTCATACTGATATTTAGCGGGAACCTGGTAGGGGTTGATGGTTGGTGAAAGGAGGGGCAGAAGCTCTTTTCTGTGACCTCGCCAAACAGTTACTACAGGAACTTACAAAGCACTCTGCGGCATCGTCCATGAAGCCCAGCTGGAAGCGCTGCTCGTCCTTAAAGGTCTCCGCCAAGGCATGACGCAGGTTGTCTGATGGCAGCGCACGCTCGCGACTGTGCTGGAACTGGGAGAATATGCCCTAAGGTGAAGGACGAGGAGGAAGAGGCGAGGGGTTGGTGCGCAGACAAAACAGAAAAATGTTGTTCACCCAAAAGCACTATACCTTTAACGCGCAGAAGATGCATGACTCGCCTAGACAAAAATGGCCAGGTAGCTGCCTCAAGCTGCGTCGGAAGATGTCCAGCTGCCACAGGACCTACATAATTGGACCGAAAGAAAAAAAAAAAAGCAAACAAAAAAACAAAATGTTTTGCATTTTCAAGGTCCTCCAGAAGAGAAACAATGCCGGCGGGGGAGGGCGCTCATCTGCCGCCTCACCCTGTGAGTCAGTCACGCAGTGCTGTAGGGTGACCTCACTGTGGGCCGCTGACTGGAAAGCATGAGGCAACCCGGCAGCCAACACCCCACCAGTCACACAACACAACCTTCAAGTGTATTATTACATCGCTCAAGAAAAGGGCTGACAAACACAAGGGGTGACTAAGATGTAAAACTGGGGAGCTTGGTGTGCAGCTTTGGCATGACTACACAGACAAATTTAGAAACGGTATCTCGGATTAAACACCAATGAAAAATGTGAAGAAAAAAAAAAGGGAAGAATAAACTACTGAAGCATTTCCAGAGTGGAGGCAGTATGAGAGTTTAAGGGAATGGTGTAACTGCGGCACAGGCGGGTTAAGTATGACACCCGAGTATCACTTTTCTGATGTCATCCAGTTCAGAATTTCCCAACAGTTTGTGAGCCAAGGCACATATTTTCCATGAGTAAAATGTCATGGCACACCACCCAACAAGAATGTCACAAAAAGTACAATGTAATCCCATTTATCACAAGGGTTACATTCCACGACAGACAAAGGCTATGTTCACACTGCAGCTCGTCCCGATTTTTTGACCAGTATATTTTTTTTTCGACGCTGTGTGAACAGTACACCATTCTCATGTTCTACAGCACTGTAGAATCTGTGACTGAATGTGTGTTAAAACGCATGGCTAGTGAAAATGATCCCAATGTTTGGACCGTGACTGTCTTTTAAGCACTCTTTCCTCCTGGCTCAAGCTTATTGCTCTAAGTAACCGCGTGGAAAATAATTACAATGTAGCAAATAATCCACAATCGCCAATTTTTTGAAGCCGCAAAAAATGACCTACGAGGGACAACCGCACGCTGCATCAGATCTCACCACTATTTATTCACAAATGTAGTTGGAACACAAAGCTAGTATTGTGTTGGCCCAATAGCAACAGGTGGACACACAGGCTAATTGGTCTTCTGCCATCTAGTGGAAGAGCACGTAATTGTTCAACATGTACATTGATGGATGCACTTAGATGCTTTGTAGTAAACCGGTACTTTTCAAGTGAAATGGGATGATCCCTCACCACGCACTAATATTTCGCGGCACAGCAGTTGGGAGTGGGACGCAATCTAATTAACTGGCATAGTGTCTAAATGTCGCTAAACTGTATTTTCAAGCGCATGCAGCAAGAACAAGCAAAGTAGTACCTGGACGGCGCTGTTGAGAAAGCAGCTGTTCTGACCCGGTTCGTTCAGCAATCCTTTGGTGGGCGCCAGGGACATCATGCTCCCCGGCTGGTAGCCCTTCCCCAGATTGCTGCCCGGCTTTCTGAACAACCTCAGCAACGCCATTGGGTCGTGGGGCCAGGCCCTTCTCAATGGCTTTCAACTGAGGCAACCGGGGCGGGGGGGGGTCCTTTTGCCCCTTGGAGGAGTAAACTGACCTCCAAAAAAGTCTGGGGCTATGTGATCCCGCGAGCTGCAAATGATGCCCTGCTACACATGGGCTACTAGTCCATGTCTTGCGTGCATGAGGAAGGTCTTCAAAATCAAATGGAGGGGGGGGAAAAAAATTATAATCCAAGTAACAAGTGTGTGAGGTTTAATATTCCACAGGTGAGACGCCCTCTAACCACGGAGGACTCATCTTGCCACATACTTGTGATGCTGCTCGGGATATTCCGTGGTCCGTCGAAGATGCATAAAATCCACATTCAGCTTCTGTCCAAGACAACAACAACAACAATGAGGTCATTTGGATTTCACAACCTGACCTAGAATGTTGTACATCATTAACATTTGTTACGTGTGTTCACAAATTTAGTATGGCAACACAGAGGCCTTTCGAAATTGCAAATATCTTCCCTACCCCTGCCCGAAGTATTTTCAGCAATGTCAACAATGCTTGCACATTAACTTTTACAAACAGTCCTTAAAACCCAGGCCAAGGTCGAATTGGAGCGTGTACCCGGCAACGGCAGTGCATTTATTACTTGTTTCCATGGGCATTTCGCTGAGCGTTGACAAACAAAACGTCTGTCAACCAAAAACAAAAAGGGACACACAGTAGCCAGAACATGTAACCAATTGAATCTCATTATTGTCATTCATTAATCTCCTGGTGTATGCAACACATTTACCAAGCTGAATGAAGACTGAAAATAGCCTTAGTCAATGTGAAACACATCCATTCGGGGGGGGGTCTGCTTTTTTTTAATGCCTACCAGATCTACTTCATTGTTGTTTTACTTTGACAAATGAATACTGGCCTAAACTTTTTTTTTTTTTTTTTTTTTTTTTTTTTTTTTTAAATCACATGTGGTGACATTTACAGTCAACACAGAGAAAAGAACAAAGATGAGGCAGCATTGAACAGCCCCCCTTCCAAGTCCACATGTCGTGTTTCATGGCGAATCAGCAAAGTTTGCCAACAGGGTCCGCCACCATGCACCCTGCCATGGAAAACTCAGAATTTTGGCGGTTAAGCATTGCTGTCCGTGTGATTTCACTCGGTTGATTTGGTTCAGGTAGGACCCCTGGTCATGGCAGAGATCCCCGAAAAACAGTATCTTCAAACCAAAAAGTGTTGTTTTTTTTTAAACGAGGATACATGTGTTCATGCGTTGATGAAAGACTGAGAGGTTTGATGAATGCTATCACTGTGCCAGTGGCTTTTATTACATTACTCAACGCCCCGAGAGGCACACAGTCTCGGACACGCACATTTTGATCTACGCTTGCGCCATTCCAAATGACACAAATATTCAGGAACGTGCATAACAAAGTGTAATGTAAACCAATGATTAGTCAACATGTCTCGGCACAAAGACTTAAAGAAAACATAAACCTTAACGCAAGGTTTCAGCCAAAACCAGTCAGACAACATTTGCCATTGTGGAATTTCAGAAATCCTGGACAGATGACGACATGGCAACCTTGACACACTTAAGGAGCCATTCGAGTTGAGTGCTTAAATACTGCCTTTACAGTCATCATCCTCGTGCAATTCAATTAAACAACGCCGGGATCGTGGGCCCGTACTTTGCAGCTGGCCTCCATGGCAACAGGATTCCAAAGCAATCGCTTAAGCTCAGAGTTGCTTAAGAGCCACAAGTTTTTCAGATTAATTTCAGGTCTGACAGAAAGAGTGGAAAGCGGTGCCGTCCTCGCACTACTGTACACGGACCACATCACTAAAAACCAGCAGCTGTTATCAGGTGTGAGGGGTTTAGAAGAAAACACCTGTCAATCATTTTGACGCCCCAAATAAATAGGAGACAGTTAGTACAAAAATATATACTGTCAATACACTTGTATCAAAAAAAAAAAAATACAAATACTGTAAGATAAGATGTGTTAGTAGACTTAATGAAGATATTACACATTTTATTTCATGCAAGTCTCACAACCATGACATGTTTTTGACCGACAAAAATGACATGGACCACTCAGGGCACATTTTTAGACTAGCCGGACCAGGTTACAAGCCACAGAGGTTAAAGTGGCACATAGTGAAAGAGTGACGAGCCAGCATCAGCATTCTTACAGCATGCCGTAATCTGCCATTTTACGATTGTCTAATAAAACCCAATCTCCATGAGAAAATGGATCCCCTTTAAATCAAATTCAATGGTGCGCTCGCCAACTTCTGTTTATCCAGTTTGAAACGACTGACAGTTCGACAGCCATAAATGATCATTTTGTCTCCATCTAAACAACATTTTCCGCAAGCACTGCCTCACGGAATGCCGACAGATCAAGAGCAGTCTACTTACAGGGGAAGTCAACCGAAAATAAATATTTGGAATAATATGTTCTCTGCGCCTTCACTGGTCTAAACATGGCATTCTGATTAGTGTTGCATTTGTGGAGTATGAATTAAGCAGTAAAATCCATTTTGTCCATCTCAGGGGGCCGCCATTTTGTCACTGCTGAAAATGACATCACAGTTGCTGAGGGTTCAGGCAACAACCAATCACGGCTCACCTGTTTCGTGAAGCCGAGTCATAATTGGTCGCTATCTGAGCCCTGAGCAACTGTAATTTTATTTTCAGTCAACAGAAGTAGCAAAATGGCCGCCCCATGAGATGGATAAAAACGGGTCAATTAACCCTTGTTCCACAAACGAATAAATCACAATGCCATGTTTGGACTAGTGGGCCTGCATAGAACATATTCTTGTAAAGTAAATGTTTGGGTTGACTTAACTCATTCACTGCATGACATTTTCTGACCCTCTTTTACCCGAACGTTTTAATTTTTTTAAAAAAAGTATAAGTAAATTCCTGGGATTGAATGGCTACACTGCGAGAAGACAAGTAAATTCGCCAATGGCAGTGAATGAGTGAATACGCAATAAAAAGGAAACCATTGATCCCAGTGTGGAAAATGGGTCACTGCATCAGCTGGATCAGAACACAAAAAACTATGAATAGAAGGAAATGGAACAATCAGGCCAACATGACAAATTAAAAATGTGTTTAAAGAGTATGTTCCAACTTTTTAAACTGACATTTTGTAGATACTTGGTGCTGTGTCCAGTTAATAGAAGGGATTCGTGCAGGCTTAAAATGCAGCACACAACCAAAAAGGAATAGTTAATGAAGGAATACTCTGAGCTGCCCAGTTTTATAAGCAAATATGATTTGTTCTGTTTCCCTTAAGGCAGTAGAGGATGTCCGGAAGTCTGCAAATAAAAAGATTCGCCCAGAAGTGTCAAGTGAAAAAAGTCCAGAGCTTCTTTCTCCCCGGTCATTTAGAAAATGCACGAGCTAGCGCATCGGAGCAATCACCCGTAGAGGCGCATCAGCAAGTCCAGACGGGGCCGATGGAGCTGAAGGTTTGGCGCCAAGTCATCGGCATTTGATCGACTGATGGACGAGCTCATTAGGAACGCCTGCTTTTGCACAGGAGGCAGCAATTCCCGATGACTTTATCCAAATGCGATCCATCTTATGGCTTGCGGATGGGGAAAATTCCCCCTGTGAATATTCTGAACTCCTGCTCAGATGCCTAAATGTGCTTTCTCAGAATAACCGTTGATTCACGACAGACTGAGGGTGGTTGTCGAGCCTTTCGGACAACAATGCCACATTCAGGCCCGCGGAAAAAAACGGACACTCACAGGGCGCTGACTCACTCGCTATTCCTCACTGTTGTCCGGCAGAGGAAAGACTACATCAAAAACAAAAGCACATGTTCCAGGATCCAAGACTTCCCACCCTAACAATGTGCAAACAAGAGCACAACTTTGCTTTCCATTTCATTTCACTTAATAAGAAATAATTCTTTCGTTTTAAACATGGAAATCAAACAGTAACCAAGTCAAGACTTTGTCAATCAATCCCAAAAAATAATAACTTGAGAATGCATCTCTCCTACACTTTAATACCTGACAAGCAAAGGCTAAATAGACACTGAGGACTAGCCATTTAAGCTAAATAATCAGGTTAAAACCTGTAAGCAATAACTAAAAAATGCTACCAAGATACAGTGGAATTTCTCTGCGGTCGTAACTTGACTAAATTAAAGCGAGACAGAACACCTCAGCATGTTGTTCTTCTTTGGAATCTTTCTGACTACGGAAGAAGAAATGTTAAAACTGTTTGCAGTGGGCCTTAAAGTGTTTGTGAGTTGTCTAGCAACAACCTCAAAGCAGCTGGACTACATTTTGGGCTGAAATCTGCATTATCCACACATTACCACTGCTTTTCATGTCAACAATTACAGCATGTTGGCAGCTATTTCGTGCTGAAGTGCATCACTTCAATAGCTGCCATCTTGACCCCCGGTAGCCTTCATTTTGTGCTGTTTCAATGTCTTTCCACTGACTGTTCACACACTTAGAGAGCTCTCGCTGGGAAAACAACATTAAACAAGAAGAGACAAAACAGGTTATTCGACATGCCTCCGACTCGCTTAAGAAGTGACAGAAATCGACCACAGTCGCATCATTTAGAATGAGCCGTACGATTTCGCCAATGGCTTCCAATGGAAAGACTTTTGGTTAAAAGATTTAGAGAGATTTTAACTACAGAAAGCATTGCATCATGCAGGTTATGGTAGGTGGTCATCCATTCGTTTTCAGTTCCCTCAACCATCCGTTTTCTGTTCCAGGGTAACCCCTGGACTGGTCCCCAGTCAACTGCAGGGCATGTATTGACAAACAAGCATTCAAACTCCAATTTAGAGTCTTCAATTGACCTACCATGATGATTTGGGGCTGTGGGAGTTAGCCATGACGAGTACATCACCTACACACAAGAATGCCAGAGCTGAGATTCAAACACAGAACGTCAGGACTGTGCTGCAGACACGCTCACCACGAGTGATACTATCAACAACAACATAGGTGTTCCTTTAAAACTGCCAATATGAGAACACTTTTGACCACTTGCAGCATCCACTTGTGATTTTAATACTTCAAAAGTTGACACTTGCTGCAACACACAATGTTGGAGTGGGGCATTATGAGTTTATCGTTTCATGATACATTTGTTCGAGTACTGGTAAAATATTCATTTGTCCATATTATAAATAAGGGCGCTGTGCAGCCTGTTCACTAGAAAGTGCACACCTGGTGTTTTGTTGGAACTCTCGATTTTACTCACACTAATTGTTCATTATAATTAATAACGCGAATAATCAATCAGCAATCAGTCAATCATTGGTGTTTATTTGTTTTAAACGTTTTCCTCCGACAGGCTGTTTTAGTACCACAGGAGTACACACTTGACTTGGCTGGCAGTAGGTGTACACAACAAACTTTTTTCTTTGACCGTTGTTGACGTCGCTTTGTTTGGCTTATTTTACAAGTTTAAACGAAGCCACTTTGTTTCATAACCAGGTCGATTCGACTTCCTGATCCTTGCGCTTACCTGAATTGCGTCCAGGTACATTTTCACACCACAGAACTTGGATTAAAAAAATTACAAAAAAATAAAAGACTTAAAAGACAAAATAACTTACCTTTGGGATAGGAGGAAATAGATCTCCATGTGCTGCAATATCTTCAAAAGCAAGTGTTGCGAAATTGAAAAGTGGGAGGAGACGTGACAAAACGCCGGAAACTTCCGTCCTTGTTTTCAACTCCAAACGTCGCCCTTCTTGTGACAAATAATCCCCTTTGCGGTGCAATTTGAAGCGGATTTGTTTTGAAGTCTGGGTTGGGGAAGAGGGAGGTGGGGGCGGCGGCGGTAGTCCCGAACGAGGGACAACAAACGGACGCGTCTACTTTTGTTGCTTTCGGCACCTGAACTGGATCAGAGATATTTTTCGAGTAGAGATGTCCAAGTCAAGTCACGCCCCTTCCTCCTCGATTCTCTTTACTGCGGCGTGCCACGCACACGCGCGCGCGCACGCACGTATGCTCGTACACACTTGCAGAAGTTGCACATTGCATGCACGTTTGCTATTTCTGCACTAGTAGTGTCAGCGAATGATTAAACGGGATGGGGAAAAGGGGTGGGGGGGGGGGGGCGTTAAATATTGACTAGCCATGGCACAGTTGCATATTTGTTGTATATCTTTTTATTTTTTTCAACAGAGCAAAGCGGAGGCAAAAGTGACGTCTGCAGGCTCTCGTTAGCCAAACGCCATCTGCGTTATGAGCTCATGTTACATAAAAGCAAGCACATCAAAAGGACGCACAATTAAAGCCCAACACACTTTGGTATAATATCGTCTTTTTTTATCTGTCTTTGTTGTATTTATTTATGTATGTGTAAGCTGCAGTGGTGTGCAGTCCAACAGCATGTATTCAATGTTTTATTGTAATACTTTGTAAATATATGTAAGTGGATAATACTTTATACGTGAATGACGAATTAAATTTTGCACTGCCTTACAGCCCTGCACTATGGCTCTATCATGCACTACTGATGATTTTTTTAAATGTGCTATGTAAATAATGCTTATTACTATTATTGTAATATTATTATTCAGTTTTACATATTTCAGGCACTTTAGCTAATCATGCTATAGCACAAAACTTAGACAATCACACAAACCTCAGCAAGCACTTGTTTTACTTTTTTGTATTTTTATCTATAAGTTGCTGGGTGAATCCCAATACACCACACATTCAATTACGTGATACTTTAGTATTTTCTTTTTCCAAAAGTATAATCATTCTTTGTTTTGCAGAACAACTTCCAACACACTTTTTCTTATTTCATATAATGTTCTACGCAAATGACCGTTTTTTTTTGTTTTTTTTGTTTTGCAGCACCCCCCCCACACACGCACACACACACGCACACCCCCACGCACACACACACACACACATTTTCTTAATACTACTGTGCCATGCATTTTTATGTAATAAAAAACTACATGTCATGTAATAATTATTTTGCTTTTTAAATGACATATTCTCTATATATGCTTATGTTTTCAATTGTTTGGAGTTCTTTAATCATAATGTTGCTTTTTTACTTGGACACCAACGATTCACAACTAAATTAGTCGCTTAAGGGCACCTATAGATATTCCACCATTTTAAAAACACCATTTAATTATCTGATAGTGTTCATCAAAAGTGAGCGTTTTGATAGCAAAATGTGCCGTACAGTTCTTGTATTGGATCCCACAGCATTTACAAGTAGTGTAGATCCACTTTCAAGTAAATCAAGGCAAAAGGAAACAGCATGCCATGATTTAGCATGTGTGCGGTGAGGGGGTCACAATGTATCAGCACAGTCCAGTCTTTCCCCAGGAAGTACTTGAAAGGACTCAATTGAAGAGACCAAGCCATTTCCTTCCACGCATTTCCCTGAGGGACATATAACGCTTCCTTTCGAAATAATTTAAACCTTTAGGAGCGTGGCGATAACGCGTTTAAATGACTGAAACCTTCTGACATTGGGAAATGTTTTGGGGGTTTTTTTTCCAGAAGAAGAATGTCTGTATTTTGATTTACAGATTATATTTAAAAATATGTTTTTAATACATGAGTATGTATTACAAAAGTATGCATGTTATTTTTGTCACAATTATAGGTGTCATTTATTGATTTTGTAGTATAATTTGCATTAGACCCCTGCTATTATGTGGGTGAGTTGTTGATGTTTCCTCCTCACCACTAAAGGCACTTTAGAGCACTTCAGAGGAGTGTTCACAGAGGTGCCCAAATTGCATACAGGAAGTACAGTATTACCAAAACGTCAATGTGTTTAACTGACAAGAACTCTTCTGCTACATTTGCCAAGTATTTAAAAAATCTGTCTACAACTACATAATTTCATATTTGCTTATTTTTTTATTTCTTTTTATTTAACTAATGATTATATTTCTGAAACTAGACAGTGGAATGCCACCTTTGGCCTCCACGCAGCCACAAATCTATGAATATCCTATACAGTAATCATGGGATGGCATTACGTTTTTCCAAAGCAAAAAACAATAAATAATATTAAAGTGAAATAACCCTGTTGTGCACTTTTTCTAATGAAAAGGTCTTTTTCAAATGAAAAAAAATAATGATATTTTTGTTTTGCTGAAACACTTGAATTAGTTGCATCTAATGACTAGCTGTTACAGTACATTAGATGACAGAAGACTTTTTGTTTTTCTTTCAAGAATAATATTTGCTTCCTGTTGCGGGCACTTCATGACACAACATCCATTTGTGTGCTGCCGTGAAAACTTTGCGGCTCATTATTTCCTGACTCACGAGACCATGCTGATGATGTGATGATGTGCTTTTTCTTTCTTTGTGGTCTTACTGCAGAAAAGTGGATGACATAAGCATCACTTCCTTATTGGTACTTGACCGTCTAACACTGGTGCTGGAGTGCAGCCAGAAGTGCAGACTGCCATGTACTGTATTATGTGTCTCTGCAATGCTAAGCCTTCTCATCTAGTCATATCCATGTATGAAGACTTCTTCCAACGGGCCTGTAATCTCTGCATGTCCTTTGTTCATACACATTAATGGCAGCTCATCTCCCGCCTCTGAAGACTTACGGCAAGTCTCACAGTTAAAAAAAAACAAATGTGTTCCCAGGCTGTCAAGTGCCTAGCCCAAGCAACAAAGTGGCGCTAGAACCCCCAGCCCAGAACTTCGGAGGCCTATTCGGATCAGAAGGCCAGAAGAAAATCACTTGGATAGGAAAAGAAAAGCACATTTATGTTAAGGACAGGAAAAGCGGGGTGTATATGTATTATTGAAATAAAATAAAATAAAACAATCACGGTGAAATGCAGACTTTCGGCAAGCTTCAGGCAAAAATAAATTAAAAAATAGAATTAAAAAAATAAAATAAAACAAGGATGTCGCACAGTTTTCCCTGGGAAAGCGACTGGCAAAATAAAATAATTTAAAAATAATGATAAAATACAGTTATGCCTTTAGAATTTTTAAATTCCTGTATTCATCTGAGAAAACCTTTGTCTTTGAAAAACTACAACTACTGTACTGTAGTTAAAAACTGTACCTAAATAACAATACATTGAAATAAAAAAATTCTAAAGATTTAATACAAATGTATTGTACTTAAAAGTGAAATGCAACTGAACTGTACTTAACAAATGCACTGTACTGGAATAGTAAAAAAAGATTAAGCTAACATGCTCTTTGAACATTGAATTCAGTGATTCTTTCACATACCACTAGAGGGAGCCCATGTACCATAAGTGATACTAGCACCACACTTGGAGAAATCACTGCTATATACCGGTAGTATAATAACACAATTGGTTTCTAATAGGAGGTGCATTGTCAAGTGTGTCGCGGAGTCCCTTGGCTGCACCTTATGATGCAACGCCTCTAATTGGTCCCGCGAGCATCCTAACGAATATTTCTATGACAACCATTCAAAACGACCTCATGGCCAACATGCTCCAGCCATTTGCGCCTTTTCGCCTCATTTCAGGAGCTCGCAAGTCACCAAACACCACCCCAGCTGACCTGCAGGGTCTGTATTATGTATTTTTAGATATCCCATAAGGCTTTGCACCTTCCCGTGAGAACCGACAGCTGCTGCGACCGTCCATCAGCCGAAGCCTGTTAACGGATGTTGGAGGGTCTCATCTCCCATCCGGACACGCTCGCTATGTGCCCTTGCGGCTTTTACTCCGCTTGACCCGTGTACGCTTGGGGATGGCGTCATTTAGCCGCCGTCAGCACGCTGTCTTGGCATTGAGCTACTGACTGGAACCCGAGGGAGCGGAGGCAACAAGGGGGAAACTGCTGATGGAGCTGCGGGGAAGGGCGGCCACCTGATGCAAAACATTGCTTACACATGCCCCCTTCAGCACATCCACAAATAAGCATGACTACAATTATATGAAAAATGTAAGTTAAAAAAAAATCCCCAAAATTTAGATTAATCTGCCCTGCACTTTTGTATAGTTAGACTTTAGTATGTAAACAAGTTGAGTTAAGAGATAAATCCACCTTTCTTTTTTCTGGCTGAAACAAATCAAATCAACTCAGAGTACATAGTTGAGAATCCAGGGTCCGATGGTGACTGCGCTGCCTCATGCCAAGTGAAACGCGCCTGAGGGGAAAGCAGTCAGACACTAATAATCGAATTGTCTGGCTTCTCTCCACCCTTCTTGACCGGTGGAACTACACCGCATGCAGCATGTGCCAATATTATTTCCCGTTTGGACCTTCTGATAAACGCTAAAATCACAGTTCAAATGGAGTTGACGCGTCTGTTTTAATGCAGAGGGGCATTAAATCTATTCGGAAGGTTCGATTTGCAGCACTGCTATCTTCCTGAAACAGAGCAATGAGAAAGATTCAATATTGGAGAGCAAGGAATGGAAAGGTAGTGGCTACATTCCAAGTCGTCTCTGGCTGACATTTGGAACCTGAGTAGCACATTTCTGGCACAATACTATACATCTAAATTAAGAGAAGTAATGTATATTTTTTTTAACATAGTTTTTATTGACACTCATTGCTCGTCATGGCTCACTTGTTGCGGTTTCATTGTATGGCGGATTTTGAAATTGATGAGTGAAACCATTCCCTGCTGTGAGGCTGCACAGTTGCCTGTCCGGCACAGCAAAGCCTCGTGGGAGTTTGGGCTAATTTTAGATGCCATGGCAGGAATTGCAATTGAAATGGAAACAGCTCGCACTCGACCGGCACAGGCAGAAAGGCCTCCGCCAAGGCCACAGGATCCTAGTTTGGATCCCACCACTTTTTGGAGGAGTATTTGGGTGTTTGCACTGCAGGGACTGTCTAAATTTAATTCCTGGGCCAAAAGGAGACCATAATAGGGGTATGCTTTCAACAGGTCCAGGAAACTTTGGAGCATTGGAGGTCCAGGCAAGTTCTGTGACCTTTAGGTGGAAGCTTTGGATTTTCACCCCCTGCCCAATATGCTGGAATTTTGTGCTTATACACAAGCATCATTTAAAGAGAAATGAAGGAAAATGTATCAATTTACATTAATAAAATGAAAATTCAATTCATCATTGGAAAAAAAAAAAAATCCCAGAACCGCACCTCTGATGCAGATTTGCGCCAATATTTTTATGGGTTGCCCGTGGCCCCATTTTGAGAAAATTAACAAACCAGAACTTAAAAAGTTGAAATAAAATCTTTGTACTGTATTTAGTCTGCATTCGCTCCCACATCCACTGAGTTGTTGCATAGTTTCTCTCTCAAAAAACAAACAGCTGAAGAGATAAACGTGAACTGCTGAATTGGACACAATTTTATTGAGCAAAAATAATATCTCAGCACATTATTACACATTTAACATCTATATAAGCTTACTTGTGACTAACTAACAGGTTGTTTTATCTCACTCTGACTGGAGCATCATGTTTTAATTCGCTTCAAATGTCACAAAGCCAGAAATTTCTTGTAATGTGTCATTCTGTAAATAAAATTGTCGCTACATTATTGTCTTTTCGAATAACAATATAGGGCCAAGACATCGCATTAAATAAGTTAAATATCAAAATATTCAATGTTTTTCACCTGAAACTATTAAAACTATTTTGAAAACTTGATTCGTATGATGACAGAGATGTAAATTAATTAGTATAAAGATGCTAAGCTAATTTAGTGTTGTTTTATGTTCTGAACAGGTTCAAAGGTCTAAATGTTTAATCACCTCCTCATACACATCAAATTGATGGATAACTAGTTGAACAGGTTCAAAGGTCACCTGACTCGGGGGCGAGCGTGGCCTCCGGTGTCAAAGCGTAGAGGGGGGCACCTGTCGAATGCCACCCCTGAGCAGCCCTGTTGAAGGAGGGGCGACCTCTGATTTCGGGGAAGTCGGGCAGGGCGATGTTCTGGACGGCTGCGAGTTCGGGCGTCTCGGTGAAACCACCGAATGGGATGGCCACTCTGGAGATGACAGCATGTCAGCGAAAGGGACACTTGTTGCCCTTCTGCCTGAGCCTTTGCCATTCTCACCTATTAAAGCTTTTGTAGCCTGGCAGGTCCGCTGGTGCTTCCAGTTCAGACAGGCAGGCGGCGAGCGTGTCAGACAGGGTCGGTTCCCTGACAAGGACTTGGTCCCATGGCGAGTGGTAGGACTTGGGGATGGCTGTGCTGTTGAACTTCTCCGGAGGGACGTCTTTCAAATGACCCCCGTAGCCTGGGGGGTTGCACAGCAGTTCAAAGTAGATCAAGTAATAGTAGTAAATCAAGATCTTTCAAAGCATTTTAAAATAATATTCTCCAAAATATTGTTCTTGCACTGTATTTTCCTTTAGTAATTTTGGTAAGATACTTTTTATTTCTTTATTTTGCCTTAAAGCGGAAGTCAACCCAAACATATTTTTTTCAAGAATATGTTCCCAGCAGGCCCACTAATTGAAACAGGGTATTCTGATAAACATTGCGTTTGTGGAATAAGTGTTGATCCACTCGTTTTTAGCCATCTCTGGGGGCGGCCATTTTGTCTTCTGTCGACTGAAAATGAAATCGCAACTGCTCAGGGCTCAGCTAACGACCAATCACGGCTCAGCATCAGAAAACAGGTCAGCCGTGATTGGTCGTTACCTGAATCCTGAGCAGTTGTGATGTCATTTTCCGTCGACAGAAGTGACAAAATGGCCCCCCCCCCAGAGATGGCTTAAAACGGGTGGATTTTGCCGCTTAATTCATATTCCACAAACGCAATGTTAATCAGAATGCCGTGTTTCAACTAGTGGGCCTGCGTAGAACATACTCTTAAAAACAATATGTTTGTTTATTTCATCTTTAAATATTGTACTTGATTTACCTTGTGTATGAAATGTGTTGTGTAAAACTGCCTTGCCTTGCCATGTGCGCAAGTGTTGGAAAGAGAAGGAGAGCGAGGCAGGCCTATCCCAAGTACTATCCTTCAAAGCCAGTGCTTAACTCAGGGAGGGTGTGTGTGTGCGGGGGGGGGGCTTACATAACTGTGTGTGGGGGGGGGGTTTGCTTCGTGTCACGTCCGAAGCACTCACAATGAACAATCCTCCTTCCTGAGTTTATGTTTTGCCCGCAGGGGGAAGCAGCACAGACCAAACAGACCTGTGGGGAAGTCTACAGCATTTTGGGAAGGAGAGGATCTGAGCTCATAGAATACGCTCCATGTGGTGATGGCGGCGGCAGAAGGAGGCCGAAGGGGTGGGGGAGGGGTTTGCGTTAACAAACAGGAAATGCTCAACGCAGTCATCACGCGCCCAAGCTGATTGCGGTATAAAAAACAGGGTACCCTGACAGTTAAGATGAAATAAATGTGAGTGGATTTTGGGGGAAAACAATTCCAAATAAAAGATGATTTACCCCATCAAATCCACTGCAGACTTCACAAATCTTAATTGTTTCAATGTTAGTATATTCGGTTCATTATTTGTTAGCAATCAGGCAAAATTTCAAGGACATGTATAACTTTAAAAATCTTTTGGGCTATGACCACTTGAGACTTTTTGTAGGGCAACGCATGATAGACATGGCTACCAGTTTTAATGTTGTTGTGAAACTGGCTGCAGGGGTTCGATTTTGAAACTCATTGCATTAGGTTTGTTCTTTATGGCCTGTCATAAAATTTGTCCACCATGCTCACCACGTGCAATTATGAAAAAAATGTAAAAGTGTATATATTTTTTCATTAATCTCACTGGGTGGGCAGTCTGTAAATCTGAGTGGGCCTGTGCACACCCAGTCCCACCCATAGCTCCGCCCCTGCTCCACATCGATGTTGAAATTTGGTAGCATTTAGCCAAAATCTCCATTGAACTTTGAATGGCTAAATTGATCCTAAAATGGCTGATTTGAAGCAATTCTTGGAACTTTGGGGGAATCTACTCATGATAGAAATGCCAATTTCCTATGAAAGTGTCTTCGGCATCTGAATTCTTTAGAAATACATGCCGAAATACCAATGTTTATCCCACAAAGCATAATAGCACTGGATTTGCGTCATAGTGTTTGATCATTGGCGTGGCCTACCAGGGGCAATGTTGTGCGGATCTAGCACTGTTGCGGTATCCGGTGCGCAGGCCGGTTCCACGCCCGAGTCCTTCTCAGCAGAGTTGCGCTCCTCTGTGGAATTCACATGATCAGCTCGCGAGTCCGTCGGGTTCTAGAAGGACATCAAAACAAATTGTTCTCCCCACGTGCTGCGGCCCAGTCATCCCCGTCCAGGATATTTATGATGATTTACTCCAGAACTTCCTGAGGAAATGTTGACAACTTGAAACTAAATCCCTCCATTTGCCCCCGAGCAATAAACAAAGCCGAAATATGCGAGTCCTTCTCACTTCAAAGATAAGAGGGAGCACAGTAGAGGGGAGGTGCGGGGACTTCCTTCCACTGAAATTCAATCCAAAATGGACACACACACACACACACAAAATAAATCACACAAAAAAAAATGCAAGTATAAAATGCCTAGAAAATATTGTACAGTATTGAGTGTTGCTGTGCGCATCCAGATGGCAGCAATGTGTAAGGTATGCAGGACGCTTAGGGGCCACTGGAGGGTTTTCATCCAAACTAAATGTTACGTAACATTACCAGCAGTCAATCAGAGGCCAACACAATGCAAATTCTGCTTGAATTAGCGTGTAAACATACTGACTTTTTACTGCACTTTAACAAAGTAATGTCTTAAATACTGTACAGTACAGTGGTGTCAGTGACGATACGAGTTTTAGTCGTGGCCACGCTTTAAATTGAAAACATTCACTTCTAAAATCAGCTATTCACGTAGAAATGAATGGAGATGACATTGATCAGTTTCCCACAAAAGGTTTATGCAATTTTTTTTTGCTCCAATTCAATGGCCATTGTGCTACTTCCTCTAGGGTGACCACCTTGGTCACTTGGGGTAGTATAATACAGACAAAAACTGTACATGGAGGTGTTTGGCCCTCACAGTGTTCAGTAAATTGCCAGAGCTGGACATTCGTCTGTGCTTTAGTCCGTCTATGAGATCCCGTCTATATTTGAACCACTTTAAAAGAAAAAGTTTAGGGTCAACGATGTCACAAAAAAGTTGGATCACTTGTGTTTAAACATGAGGTACATAATGAGATGCAATCCATGCCTACATTGAGATGGGAGTTGATGTCATCGCGGACATTTTCGAAAGTGTACTTCTCCGAGCGTTTCTGACGCTTCTTGAAGAGCTGCGAGCCCCGATTGGACGCCATCGACAGCTCCTCCAGCATGATGTCCTGGGGCACGCTCACCTTTTTGCCGAGATCCACCTCCACATCTGCGCAAAAAGCCAGAGCGAGTTGGAGCGAGGTCGAGCACGTCCGACCGTCTCTCAGCTGTCGGTGGCATTCAGGGCCTTCTCGTGCCAGACAGCAGTTGTCCTCGCCTCAAATAACGTGTTCGAGACCACAACGACAAAGGGATGGGTTACACTGGGCTGTAAAAGTATTCGTTTACTTATTTTTAGCTCGGGTCGGTAAACTCAATACGGTGTGACTGCTTGAATGAATATGGAAACGACAGTTACATTGGAGCCCAGCAATTGCACCCTATGAGTTATATTATTTCATCTTAAAATTTCATCTTGGCTTGTACCACTCGACAATAATTGTCCCATTGACACATATCGGCATATCGCTGGCGTCAGGTCACATCCTCATAAGTTACATTTTGGTGAATTTCATATTTTTCCCAAAATGTTTACGATTGGTAAGTCCACACATGTGGGTGTTATTTTTTACACGTTATTGACCAATCTAAAGTGTGAAAAGTGTGAAAAAGGCTTGCTCTCTTTCATGATCCAATTCTAATGGTTGAATAAAGTGGGGTCTCCTGAAAAGTGGTTATTTTGGAGGTACAAGGTTTTGACCCGATGCCAGAGATATGTGGAAACGTCATTGGATGACTCAGAAATCCCACTTCTGACACTAAAAGGACAATGCTGTATGTTTGGAGCATTGTGTCTTCAAAGCAGAGTTGAATGATTGATTAAGAGTGGGGGCAAAGGAGTAACCAGTGGCGGAGCTATGTGGTGGCACGGCCACCCGTGGGCAGTCTGACTGGCCACCCCACATCTAGGGAAAAATGTCAATACCTGTGACTTTCCTGCCATTTGGATTGGATGCAGTATCAATTAATTTACTTGTATATTAACTACATATTTTAAGAATAAACCTACAACTGGCCTGAGCACAATCCCTGAGAATCTGTTAGGGAAAAAACATTTGATTCTAACAGTCAATGCCATTCAAAATCATTACTTTCACACCATAACAAAGAAACAACATGACTGAAAAGTCATCATTTATCAACCATCCACAGTCATGGCTTCATGAAATAAAATGCACACATATCCTTGCTCAACATATACAGAATACAAGCAAGAGCAAACCCAAGCAAAAAGCAGTCTTAAGAATTGTGAAGAATTAAGAGATATTTTTGTCAATTGTGCTTTTTAGACATGAATTGAATGAATGGGCCAACAATCACGGTATGCAAAACACTGTCGGCTCTGCTTGGCTGCTAACTAGCAAATGCAAATCAGTGCATGAGATAGACTATAACCAAAGCAACTGCAAATAAAATGGCATTCATCCATGCGCAGCAAAACGTTGCTTTTTACTTAGACTTGGTCCTGCTTATATTATATTGAGCGTGTTGAGCAAAGTTCTGGTTATGTCCCCATTTTATTTCAGAAACCCTGACTGTGGATGGTATGATAAACAACGACTTCTTTCTCAGTTACAGAGGGCGTTAAGAGCTTGTGAACGAACATGTAGGTGTGTCTATGGCCACCCCGCTTTTATGGCCAGTGAGCTGTTGTGTCACCCTGGCCAAGCCATTGAAAATATTCTCTACCTTCCAGGGCTTGAAACTCCCTGCAGATTGCTGCGGCCTGAGCTTTTCTCTCCCCGGTCGTCATGGTGGAGAAAAGCGACATGGCTGCTCCTGGGAATTAGGGAAGACACGTTAGTATGACCTGGACAAACCGATGCACGACATCAAGCTGACTTATCGGGGCAAAGAAAAGGGCAAAGTTAGCACATCTCTTTAAATAACCTCGGGCCGTTAAACTGCAAGCACATGCTCATCAGACGGTGCGAGGCAGCCGTGTCAGGCCCACCAATCGATGCATGTGGAGATTAGCCAAAGTGAGTGCAAAGAATGCTTCAATTAGCAGGTGTCCCAACACTTTTGTCAATCGTGGCAATGAAGGCAAGCGGTGTGAATGACGGGAAAATTTGCACAATGAGGCGTTACCTGAGCGGGTGGTTGCTTACCTGCCCTGAAGGAACCTGCTGGCACAGGGGATTCTTTGGAAGTGCACTTCACGGGGACCGGGGGAAGGGTCGGGGGTCTTTGGCGGAGCGACGGAACAACTGAATGAGTTTGGGTGGGTCGGTGGGTATAAGTGTGTTGTCATTGCTATGTCATTCACAAGTGAAGCGGGCCTACCTAAATTTAGAGCAGTACAGTCTATTGGTCAGCAGGGTGGGCTACACACTGCCCATTCAAAAGCGGGCTGATTCGTTGCGTAACGGCAAATTTTTGGTTCCTTATAGCAGAGGTTCCCAACCATTAATGTTTTACTTAAGACAATTTCACGGCACACCCCCAAAAAAATAAATGTCACAAAAGTATAATGAAATAATGATGACCAAGTTTACTCACAAATTGTCTTACTCGATGTGAAATGTGGCCTGTTTATTTAGACACAGATATGGCTTGATTGCAACTCCTGAATGGGTAAAAAAACATCATTTTCATCAAGCTGTTCTTGTGGCATGGGTGTTGAAATGAACATTTGCGACAACCTTCGAGTGTTATTATGGACTAGCATTGGTGAAATGAATCTTATAGGCCTGGTACAGACTGCATTTATTTAATTTTAATTTCAGTTTGGTTTTTTTTCGTAGAAAGAATTCAAGTATTTATGTTATTGGTGAGCTGCAGGTTTTTGCTCACTGAAGGTACTATATTTATTTTGATTCCTGCATCCATCCATTATCCAAACCGCTTATCCTCAAAGGGTTAGAAAAATTCGATTGTTCATTTGATTTTTAACTTAACATGGCACACGTTGCCTAATGCAACAAATAATCAATATGTACTTTGAAAATAAAATCAACTGTGTGAAAATGGTAAAAGACGTGGTTGTTAACCACCCAAACATTTCAAAATAATTTGTTTTAGAGCCGGAACTGCAATATCGCAATAACGTGAAACCGCAATATTTGTGCTCAAGCTTAACATATGGTCAGAATGTGACACCAGCCACTTCCTCGTTGGACATGAAGCTATTCTGTGGGATGAATGATAACAGGTGGATATGCATACACTTAATTGTACCAGGATATCTAAATATAAGTATAAAATATACCTATATATGATATGTTCAAAGAATATAAACCCAGCAGGGCCCTCAGATCCAAGGACTCAGGTCAAGCTAGCCCAGACCAGAGTCCAGACTAAACATGGGGAGGCAGCATTTAGCTGTTATGCTGCAAAAAGTGGAACAAACTGCCAGTGGACATTAAACTTTCACCAAATGTAGACACTTTTAAATCCAAGTTAAAAATATTTCTGCTCTCATGTGCCAAGGCATGAAATCTGGACGGTATTTTTTATCAAATTTTTTATTTATCTTGCTTTTATTTCATTTTAATCTAATGATTCTTCGTGATTTAGATTTGTGTAATTCTTATTGTTTTATTTATCTTTATGTAATGCTTTTGATGTTTTATGTAAAGTACTTTGAATTGTCTTGTGCATTAAATGTGCTATGCAAATAAACTTGCCTTGCCTTGCCTTAGCTTCTGCCATCTAGTGGAAGAGTATTGAATTTCTCCGCATGTCACTGTACATTACTGGCACTAATAGACAGATATTTTTTTGTTGTTGTACGTAATTTTAATTTTATTTAATTTTCGGACCAATTAAAGAAAATTGGATCATTTTCTGCAGCGTAGCATAGTGGTTGGGAAAGTCTGCTTTAAAGAACAAGTAATGGGAATAGTATGGGTGCTTTGGTTGTCTTTATTTTGGGAATATGGAAGGTGGCTAGTAATCAGCATGCTATATAGAAACTATCACTGCACTGCAAAAATAAACTGAAATGAACGCAAAAGTGACAAAAAGAGGGACGCACACAAATACAATAAGTAGAAACTAATGCTCGCCACAGTCACGAAATCAATTAATTCAAAGTCTCTATGTGATGTTAATACAATTACGGCATGCTAAGTTTCTGGAGTCTTTATGTCTTACTGCTTCCAATTGCAACTGGCGCTATATGGAGACTTATGCAGTCCCACTGGGGGCCTTTTCCCCTCACACGGGGGCCTCAAGTGGCTCACAGCCCTATGAGGCTGCCACTGTCTTGGCAGGGACCCGTAACCAACACGTTCACCAGTGCTGGAGACACCTCCCCGACCGGGACCCCAGTCCCGTTGACTGCCCGCCTTCTGCGGGGACGCCCTGGCAGTCCACTGGACAGGCGGCTCGGGGACGAGCTTTCGCTGAGCCGCCAGGCGAACGCTGGAGGCCAGGTTCTGCTGGAGGTCCTGGAATGCAAAGGCTTCATCCACCAGCCCCAGGGGATGGCGGGATGCCGCCTCCCAGGGCGTAAGAGCTTTGGGGGCTTTCTCCATCCAGGAAGTCTGCCTGGACGCTCGAGAGGAGGGAGAGGGTGACTGCCGGCCTGTGGAGGTCGCTCTACCTGGAGGGGACAGAGAGTAGCTCCTGCCAGTTACCTAGGGAGGGGGGAAAGACCCAGACATATTTATTGCACTAATTTTCTGACACAGAATACGGAAGGTGCAATGCTGCTCCCATGTGGTGATAGATTGAGGTGCAAGGGCTACAGAGGAAAAAGCAGAAAAAAGGAAATCACACATTTTAAACGTTGGACTACTGCAATTTATGATGCGCGTCCAGTGAGCGAGAAAGACATATCCCACATTATTGTGTAAAAAAATATGTTTGAGAGGCTAGTTTGTGTGATTTAAACTCAGATTCAACAGTTTATTACGTGAATCTGTATTTTATTTTTAACACAGAAGATAGAAGAAACCCAAAAGCCATGCAGAACGGAAAAAAGAAAAGAAAGTCAAAGGAGGATAAGAGTTTGTTTTAATGGCACTGCAGTGAATGGTACAGAAAGTGCACTGTGTCAAGGAGGAAACACACAAAGGAAAAATGGGGGGCGGGGGGAGAACAAAACATGTAAAATATGGCGGCTGAGAAGCAAACATAAAACAAAATTAATGTAAGAACATCATTTATCTATTCATGTAACAGCATTGTTTGAATATATACTGTATATATTCATCTAGGTCATAGTGGCTGAAGTTGAAATTCAAGCTGGCTATCCGCGCACCTCAGTTTATATATAACGGCCAGCATGACGCAACAGCTGACAAAAAAAAAAAACAGCCTAAAATAAATTCACTTGACCGAGGTGCTGCAGGGCAACTATACTCAAGACTCAGACTTCATTTTTAGCGATTGAGCTTTGACTTGGACGGCGGCACTATTGCAACCTGAGATTCATGACATCATCCTACGTCACTGTCCATCTTCAACCTATCCCATGGACTTCCAGGTGGATTTATTCGCTTATTCAATATTCCTTTCAACATTCAACCTACATTCCTAATTGGCCACCACTATGGAGTTTTAACTTTTGAAATACAAATTCTTCCAATAAACATAAAATGTACACACAGACTATTGGGAGCAAGAATCACTCTCTCTCAGCGACCGTGGGCTTCCACACCTGAGCGGAGCTTTTTTTGGCCGTAAATTTGGGTTTTGGCGCCGAGCCAGTGTTTCCGCTGGCTGTCGAGCCAGGCGGTGAAGCTAAAGGGAAACTCGGGGCTACGCTAGTAGGGGGAGGTTGCTGGAAGGCTATTGTTGTATGTGAGAGGTAAGGGGGACTACCAGCTTCTTGGTAAGGGACCTGTGGGGGCGGGTACTGGGGACTGGGCAATTGAGGTGGTTGTTGGTTGTATGCTTGCCAGTAAGGACCACCTGAAGGTTGCTGGTAAGGATCAGAGGGGGGATAAGCATTAGACGATGGCTGGTAGTTGCCATCGAAGGTCTGCTGGGGGTACGGCGCGCTAAACGTTCCGGCTGATTGCACTGGGGCCATTTGCTCATACGGTTGCTGGTTTTGGGGTGAACAGCTAGGCTTAGGATCAGGCTCCTTTGCAGCTTCTGCTGCAGGCCCGTACGTAAAGAGCGAGGCACTAAGTTGGTAGGGTTGATGCTTCATAACATCAACTACATCAAGTGGTTTTGGGGCAGGTCCTTGTTTGCCTTTTTTCTTGGCTTTGGACACAGGCCCACTAGAAGGGGGCTGCTTGGACGCGGCCGGCGGATAAGAGGGGGACTGGATGGGATTGAAACCCCGGGAGGGCGGAGCACGTACGTTGGGGGTGTATTTCCACTCGTTTGGTAAGGAGGCAGTTGGCGACGTGGAGCGACTCGCCATGTGAGCCTGCACGGTTTCCGAGTCCACCACGTACTTCTCCATGCGTGACTGCCTCTTAGCAAACATGTCGGCTCCTTTTCCTCGGACGGCCGGCATCTCGTAAGCTGAACTGGCGGATGGGTTCAAGACGGTGGCCAAGGGGTTGATGACAGGGGATGAAACTTTCTGACCAGAGGCCAAGGCGTTAATTCGTTGTGGGCCCTGGCTTTGTTGGGTCTTCGAAGGCTTGGGCAAAGGTGGAGTGTTTGCCACTGATGTTTGCTGGGACTGTGGCGCCCAGGCAGGAGTTTGTGGTTGAGCCGGCGGCCACGCATTTATCAGCGGCTGCGGCGTTGTCTTCAAAGGTGCTTGTTGCCAGGTTGGCTGTGGCTGCGGATGAACGGACTGGTCCCAGGACTGCTGACTGTGGGCCGGACCTTGCTCAGCCCCCCATGGATGAGTGGGACGCTGGGCCTGTTCTGGAGGCTGCTGGGCCCAAGATGGCTGTAGCTGAGGCTGGGCGGGAATCGGCGTCCATTGATTCATACCGGCTGGAGGCTGCGTCTGTGGTTGTGCTTGGGCTGTTTGGGTCCAAGAAGGTTGCGATGGAGGCCATGTATTAATTGGAGGTTGTGCTTGAGGCTGAGCTGAAGCCCAATGTTGATCCGGTGCTTGGGTCTGTGGCCAGACTTTTTGCTGCGCTGGTTGACCCCACGCCGCTTGTGGCTGGGATTCTGGCTGAATCCAAGGAGATTGTGTTTGGGATTTGGCCAGTGCCCATGTCGGTTGAGAGTCTTCTTGTGGAGGCTGGGTCCAGGAAGCCTGTGATTGCTGTTGCTGGAGCATCGGTTCTTGTGGTCCACCCCAGGTTGGCTGCATTTGCGCCGCTTGTGGCTCCGGAGTGTGCGTCCAGTTTGGTTGAGTTTGAGACTGAGGTGGATCTTGGGGTTGACACCAGGACGGTTGGGCGTGTGGCTGTGCTTGCTCTGCTTGATTCCAGGAGGCCTGAATTTGGGGCGTCCAGGTATTGGCAGGGGGCTGAGACTGCACTTGACTGTGAGAGGATTGAGGTGCCACCCACTGAGGCTGTAAAGAAGCTTGACTTGAGGGTGGCTCCTCGGGCTGCACCTGTGCCGTATAATTGGGAATTGTAGATTGCTGCTGGGCTGCTTGTGCAGAATCCCAAATTCTCCCAGCATTGGTCTCAGGCTGCGGAGAAGAGCTGACATAACCGTTTCCCTCTTGCACGGCTACTTGCTGTTGTTGGGTTTCTGGCGCTGACCATGTTTGTGATTGCCCAGCGGAGGCGCTAGCAGGGGCTTCCAGTTGGGCTTGTGGGGGAGTTAGCCCAGGGGCAGGCACATTAGTGGTTGGCTCTTGGTCACTAGAAGGGGTGGTCTCTGCGGTGGGGGCTACAGCAGGTGTGGGTACACTATTTTCAGCATGCTGAGGCATGTCCTGGTTGGTTACTTCCATCTGTGGAGACCAGGGGGCAGAGCCGGGATCAATCACAGGCTTTGGGGCCACCGGTGGAGGAGTCTTGTGTTTCGACAGTGAGGACTGGAGGAAATTACAAGCCTCAGCTCCGAGGCTGAGGTAGTCTTCCTCGGGTCCTGACTCGAAACCCATCTTCTTATAACTCATGTTGAGGAGGTTCAGCAGCTCGGGGTTAGGTGACATCTTTGGTGCCTCTTTAAAAGTGAACATGGGCTTGGCAACGTTTTTCCTCTTTGAATCCAGAAGGCCCGACCTGATTGCAGGTGTGGAAATGCGCTCGTCACGGGAGGCGATCTGCTCTCCTTGGCCTGTAGAATATTGATTAGTCCCAGTCATTGCAGGAGAGTAAGGCGTCGCTGCCATGTTCTGTACCAAAAAGGGCTTTGCAGTGCGATTGCCAACAGAACACTCCGCTTCGTGGCTTTGCTGTTGCACGGAGCCGTACTGGCCTTGGTGATATGTTTGCTGTTGCTCGTACGGCTGCTGCTGATGGCCTTGGTGATACGTTTGCTGTTGCTCGTACGGCTGCTGCTGATGGCCTTGGTGATATGTTTGCTGTTGCTCGTACGGCTGCTGCTGATACTGGTGGTAATGCTGTTGTTGTTGGTACAGTTGCTGCTGGTACTGCTGCTGCTGGTGCAGGTTGACATCCATGTACGCGTGATGCTCCGCAGCGGGCTGCGTGTAAGCGGGATCCACTTTCTGTTCCCCTTCCACGGGCATCCCTTGGCGCCGCAGCTCTTCGTGCTCGGCCGCGATCTCGTCCATTCGTTGGCGCCTTTGGGCAAACATGAGGGCACCTTTGCCCTTGGTTTCGGGCAAACACTCCATTTGAGTTTGCTTCTGCTCAGTGTCAAGGAGGCTTTTATCCAAGCAGATCGTCAGCACGCCTTTGCCACTGCGGGCATTCGTGAGGAAATGCTTCTCTAAATCCGACCGGTCTTGATCAGCGAGCGTGAACTCAACAACATGGACTCCGCCCTGGGTGTTCTCTTCGTCCTCTTCGGTGCTGTCGTCTCGCTTGTCCTCGCCAGTGCCGTAGCTCACCAAGGTGTACTTCTTAGCTCTCTGGCGGTGTTTCTTGAACATCAACAGGCCTTTGTTGTTAGGGTTGGGCTGCGCGGCGCTAAGGAGAAGGGCGATCCGCTTACATTTGGACTTGGCCTCCTTCACCTGCTTCTCCGACAGACTCTCGCTCCGTCTGAGCCCTGCGGTGAGACACATTGATTGACAGGTTTTCTGGTCAAGGAAAGTCAGCAATAAAAAAACACAACATGTATTAGTTTGTGTTACACAATGGATAAAGTACAACCAACAAATACCAAGCTGCTTTGTCCAAAACACTATCACGCCATCCCTAGCAGTGTACTCGCCCTCATTTGTAAGTCATAAAGCCGCAAAGCAATTACAAGTCTATGACCCGTGTCTAAACCACGGAGAGCACGTTGCATAAAATTACGATTCCCATAAAGTGGTTGCAAATTTCCTCAGAGTCAAGTATTCCAAGTCTGCAACTTATGTATTTAGCATTGACTAAGATGTTTAAACAAATTTAACAATAAGAGGACAAGTACTTGCTTGAATTTCCTACAAGACTAACCTGAAGGTGGTGAGGGCAGCGAGAGTGAGGGTCCAACTCACTTTTTTAGCACAGTTAAAGCACCCTGTCGGAGGGGAGGATCAGGTAACAGCTTCGGGGGGTGCACATGCTGGTGTCTGTCAAAGGGCCGCACTTCTGCAGGCATCATCAACGTGTTGCGGGTATATTTAGGGCCTCCGCAACAGCTCCCAAAAAACACGCCTAGGTAACTATCAAGACTTTTCAAGGCTCTGATCGACTATATCTATTTTATTTGTTGACTACACTTTGGATTGGATTCATATTTGGACATCCATTCAAAGGAACGAGTGCCATCTACCAGCTGCAGTGAGCATCAAGCTATTTTCGGGAACACTGGACATCATGCTTCGGAATGCACATATGATGTTGTTAAATAACCTTTAACACACACACAGACACACACACAGACTTCTTTCAACAAATTCCAATCAGTGTACTCACTGGCGTGCCTCGCTCGGTGCTTGTTGGGTTTGTCTTGATCGGAATCGGAATCCTGCTCCTCGCTGGGCGTTCCCTCATCTGAGGGGATTTGGAAAGCGACGCTAAAAGAGCCGGGAAGCTCGCAGGGCCCTCCTCCTGCGCCTCGGGATCCGGCGCTCACCAATGGGCCTCCCACCCCGCTGCTCGGGATGCCCCCCCCCGGTGATGCTGATGCTGCCGGTTCCTTCCCTCGCACCACTCCGCGCTGGCTGAGCGGCTTTCGGCCGGGGGACGAAGGTGCCTCATGTGTGGCGCTGGTGGTGGTACGCTCTCCCTCGGCACCGTGTGCACTTCCCAGGGAGGTACAGCTCATGTTGTCCAAGGTCTGCTGAGATAGGGACAGCGAGGGCGTATCACCAGCATCCCTGTGCAGCTCTCCATCAGAAAACTCATCCTGGGACTCAGATATGTGGAGCTCCCTCAGTTTTAAAGGTTCCTTGTTGCCTCGCGATCTGGAGGAGGAGATAAGATGCTGAAGGTTAAATGGCGCTGAACAAATTTCATTCCATCCATTTTCGAAAGCACTTGTCCTCATTAGGGTTGCGGGTAAGCTGCAGCTACACACTGAACTGGTCACATACAAGCTTTCAAACTCAACCTATGGACAATTGAGGTTTTCAATAAACCTAATATGCATGATATATACAAGAAATATATTGTCAACATATTCAACAAGTTTAACATAATGATCTGCCACACAGCAGGGAACGTATCTTTGTTCATCTATCTACGCCAGGGACGTAAAATGACAGGAGGAACAATTCAATGCTCTTCCATTAGATGGCAGAAGGTACAATTAACCTGTTGCCATTCATATAAAAGAATAATAGTTTGGTGTTCAACTAAACAGACTCACATTTCACTCCGTTTAAATACATTTGTGGGTTATTTGAAACAAGATTATCATTATTTCAGTATTTATAGTTTGTGTGTGCCATGAAACCTTTCCAACGCTTAGCCACCATGCTAGCCTGCGTGTATATCTAAAAGCAGATTTGACAATGATGCCAGGGCATTGCCAGAAAATTATCAACCAAACTGTGCTGATGTCATTTCTATGGCCTCTAGAGGGCGTATTAGAATCTTAGCCATTATCCAAACCGCTGAACCGCAGGACACACATAGACAAACAACCGTTCACACTCACGATCATACTTAGGGACAATTTAGAGTGTCCAATTACCCTACCATACAAAAGCTAAAACCCAACCAAGAAAAACTTAAATCAAGGCAAATCTTACTTGTTTGCCTGCCAAGATATTTGTTCTTACCTTTAAGACACTGGTGGGGGTTTTGAAGACTAGCTACCAAGTCAAATTTTTCTGTTTTATAAGCAGATAATCTTGCTTTAATTTGATAACGTATTCCACATTCCATTATTTTTTCCTTTTTGTTCAGTACCAGTGTTTGCAGTGTAGCTATTAATTAGCTGTTGAAAATACTTTTTGGGGTGCAGTGTTGAGTGTGGCTCCCAGTCAGTCTGACAAAAACATAGCAAAATGAGGTCCCCTTACCTCTTGATGAGCAGCCGGAGGCAGCCTACCGATGCGTTGATGAGAGCGCGGGCCTGCCAAAGGGTCACGCCAGCACACGGCTCCCCGTTCAGGGACACGACTTCATCGCCTTCTCGTACGCCAGCCTGGGAAGCACGGCCACCTTCCTCCACCTGCAAACGACGATGTTCACGTCACATAACTCACCAC